>NC_141990.1:98883201-99215023 GCF_049901715.1 Pseudonaja textilis
TAACTATATGTTCTTCTGAAGTTATAAGTGATTTCAGGTTTTGTAATAATATTGCAAAAGGTAGGATTGGCCTTTAGCTTAATCATATCAGCCTATGGATATCTCCATAGAAAATAAATTTTGCATGCCAGCCTATGAATATCTCCATGGAAAACAAATTTGCATAGGAACACAGCTTCATTTATAGAAATCCAATGAAATCTGTTTGGCACTGAGAACAAGGGGGCTTTCTAAAACAAAGATTATCTATCCCAGCAGTCTCTGTTGATAATAATAATGATATGAAGAACTCTATAAAGAAATTCTTATATTTTCTGGGGTGATTAAATTCTATTCTTACAATTTTATTATATCTGAAGAATGAAGTTCAAAATGTTAAATATATTTCAACAAGCAGGAAAAGATCCAATTTAGACTAAATAGTAACCTGTAAATCATAACCACAAATCAAAAGAAAACAGAACTGTGAGAAGAAAAGAATCAATACTTCATTAAGCACAATTTTGGGCTCTCTTGTTTCAAATAGATTGCTACAACACACAAGCTGCATTAGCTAGCTGAAAACACAGTCTCCTTTAATTTATTGTTCAGTCCTGAGTATCTATTCTTTTATAAGTGTTCTTGTTCTCTCTTTTCTTTAGGTATTCTGAAGTCTTCTTTACATTCTACATCTGTAGAATGTATACTTACATATATTTACACCTTTATATTTATTTTATAAATATTATTCATATTTGTTTATATTTTATGTTAATATTTACACCTATATACAGGTGAAACTCGAAAAATTAGAATATCGTGCAAAAGTTCATTTATTTCAGTAAAGCAACCTAAAAGGTGAACCTAATATATGAGATAGACTCATTACATGCAAAGCAAGATAGTTCAAGCTGTGATTTGTTGTAATTGTGATGGTTATGGCTTATAGCTCATGAAAACCCCAAATCCACAATCTCAGAAAATTAGAATATTGTGAAAAGATTCGATATTCTAGGCTCAAAGTGTCCCACTCTAATCAGCTAATTAAGCCATAACACCTGCAAAGGGTTCCTAAACCTTTAAATGGTCTCTCAGTCTGGTTCAGTAGGAACCACAATCATGGGAAAGACTGCTGACCTAACAGTTGTGCAGAAAACCCTCCTTAAGGAGGGAAAGCCTCAAAAGGTAATTGCACATGAAGTTGGATGTTCCCAAAGTGCTGTATCAAAGCACATTAATAGAAAGTTATGTGGAAGGGAAAAGTGTGGAAGTCATCCCTGCACAAGCAGCAGGGATGACTGCAGCCTGAAGAGGATTGTCAGGAAAAGGCCATTCAAAAGTGCTGGGGACTTTCACAAAGAGTGGACTGAGGCTGGAGTCAGTGCATCAAGAGTCACCACATACAGACGGATCCTGGACATGGGCTTCAAATGTCATATTCCGATTGTCAAGCCACTCCTGAACAACAAACAACATCAGAAACATCTTACCTGGGCTAAAGAAAAACAGAACTGTCTGTTGCTCAGTGGTCCAAAGACCTTTTTTCTGATGAGAGCAACTTTTGCATCTCATTTAGAAACCAAGGACCCAGAGTCTGGAGGAAGAATGGAGAGGCACACATTGCAAGATGCTTGAAGTCCAGTGTGAAGTTTCCACAGTCTGTGTTGATTTGGGGAGCCATGTCATCTGCTGGTGTTGGTCCACTGTGCTTCATTAAGTCCAGGGTCAATGCAGCCATCTACAAGGAGATTTTGGAGCACTTCATGCTTCCTTCCACAGACGAGCTTTACGGGGATGCTGACTTCATTTTCCAGCAGGACTTGGCACCTGCCCACACTGCCAAAAGCACCAAAACCTGGTTCAATGACTGTGGGATTACTGTGCTTGATTGACCAGCAAACTCGCCTGACCTGAACCCCATAGAGAATCTATGGGGCATTGCCAAGAGAAAGATGAGAGACATGAGACCGAACAATGCAGAAGAGCTGAAGGCTGCTATTGAAGCATCCTGGTCTACTATAACACCTCAGCAGTGCCACAGGCTAATAGTTTCCATGCCACACTGCATTGAGGTAGTAATTGCTGCAAAAGGGTCCCAAACCAAGTACTGAGTACATATGCATGCTTAGACTTTTCAGAAGTGCGATATTGTTCTATGTACAAACCTTGTTTTATTGATTTCATGTAATATTCTAATTTTCTGAGATTGTGGATTTGGGATTTTCATGAGCTGTAAGTCATAATCATCACCATTATGACAAATCATGGCTTGAACTATCTTGCTTTGCAATGTAATGAGTCTATCTCATATATTAGTTTCACTTTTTAAGTTGCCTTACTGAAATAAATGAATTTTTGCACAATATTCTAATTTTTTGAGTTTCACCTATACTGCACAGATCAGAAAGAGGGCTGAGAAAATATCTACATACCCCTCACATCCTGGACATAAACTGTTTCAACTCCACCCCTCAGGATACCACTAAGGGTATTGCATACCAAAACAACTAAACACAGGGACAGTTTTTTCCCCTCATGCCATCACTCTGAACACCTAATTCTCACAGTGCTGTCTAATGTCTGTGTGTATTTACCCATGTAGTGTGGCTGTATTTGTGTTATCCTTCTCATCTTTTTCTGGTACCTTCTCTTATTGGTATCATTATTGTGATTATATTACTTTATTTTATGTACACTGAGAGCTCATGCACAGAGACAAATTCCTTGTGTGTCCAATCACACTTGGCCAATAAAGAATATTGTATTCCATTCCATTCCATCGATCATTATGAGTTCATCTTAGAAAAAATACAGCAATAGTTGTGTTAGTTGGGAGACATATCTGCGATGAGATCTAACTTTAAGAAAACCTAGTAATGAACAGTCTAGTAATTAAATAGCAGGACGGTCTTTCTGAAACAGTAAGAACATAGTGCCTGAAGAATACCATATAAGCACTGAAATCAGCTGTTGAGCAGACTTGTTTATGATTTATTCTGGCATAGCTTGAAGTATCTCCAGCATTTCTTATGCCTGTGAAGCTTACTGTTTCCCTGCTTAAATGGATTATTAGACTAGGTTAAATTAATACAATTATATAGCTTTTAGTTTAATGTCAAAATCACATTACAAAGGAACTGTCCAATAAATGATTAAGGAATGCAACCATTTTTATATAAATACAAGAAACTCGGCACTCATGCTGACTTCGTTTTCCTTCCATCAATTTGGGTTTTCACATCTCCTTATTATAGTTTGCCTGCATTGTTTTGCCTTTACTGGATTTGTGTAATGTACCAAGCCATAGTACACTTGGTTTGGTTTTGTTAATGTGATGTGTGAACCAGTGATGGTATTCAGCAGATTCTGACCAATTCTTGAGAACTGGTAGCGGAAATTTTGAGTAGTTTGGAGAACCAGCAAATTCCACCTCTGACTGGAGATTTTACAGTCTCCTTCCCCTGCCATGCTGACCAAGCCATGCCCACAGAACCAGTAGTAAAAAAAAATTTGAATCCCACCACTGGTGTGAACCCAGCAGATTGTGTCTTATTTAACTAACAAATTGCAGTTAAAAACAAAACTTGATCCAGTCTTGCCTCACAATGATATCCAAATCACAGGGCTTTCTAAAGTAATGAGCATTATGTTGGAAACCCGAAGAATATATAAAAGATTTTGCTTCAGAATATTATATTAAAATTTAATTTAAATTTAATTTAAATTGACTCCTTATCTTGGAGGGCAAAATTCGTAATACGATTACTTTCCTGCTTTTTCCTCAAGTAAAATAGTAAACAAACTTCAGATTTACAGAGTTTAGTGTATTTTGTTTTTATGAGTTACCATTAAGTCTACTAACCAGAAACTAATTGCAGAAAGTAACAGTCCAAAGGGCAGGTACATTTTTGGAATTAAATGAGAAGTACCTCAGAATGTTTAATCAGTCCAAACTTTCTTTTGAATTACTGGAGCTGAGGTCATAGCTTTAAAAAAAAATTGCAACCAGTTTCCTCTTAAACTCTTTTAATTTCTGCCAGCTGGCCTTAAAAAAATCAAATCCTTCAGTTCTTATTATTGTTAAACAAAAATAATAAACTTTTGCTAAGTCAATTTACATTCCAAATTACAGTACTGTACTTCCCTTTAGTGACATAGTATGAATGGTGGTGTGCAAAGTGCCTATCCAAAGAGAAAATAGAAAACATGATAAAAGAGTGTCCAAGAAGCTTAGCTACATTTTTTATGTAGCTAGTTGTCCTATCTGTGCCTCAGCCAAACGGCCTCCTGGTAAACCAGCAGGCTTACTACAAAATGTGGCTAGACCAACATCTCCATGGAAGGAAATCTCTATGGATTTTATAGTGGAATTACATGAAAGTGGGGAGAATACAGTTATTTGGGTAGTAACTGATTTGTTTTCCAAACAGGTACATTTCATACCTTGTCCAAAAATCCCATCTGCAAAAACGTTGGCTAAACTGTTTATTTTACATTTCTACAGGTTACATGGGGTTCCTGAACGCATAATCTCAGACAGGGGTGCCCAGTTCTCCTCAAACTTTTGGAAGGAGTTCCTGAAGTTATTGGGCTTCGCCCAGGGCTTAAGCTCCGCCCACCACCCACGAACCAATGGGGCTTGTGAGAGAACTAACTCAGTATTGGAACAATATCTTCGATGTTATATAAATTATCAGCAAGATAATTGGGCTGACCTACTGCCATTCGCTGAGGTGGCATATAATATTTTGGTACATAGTAGTACTGGGTTTACTCCGTTTAAAGTGGCTTCGGGGCAAGACTTTGTACCCATACCCGAGCTTCCATGGGAGAAACCTAACATTCAGTCATCAGATGAATGGGTAACACAGCTCCAGCTTACCAGGCCGGTTACCCGTAAAGCATTAGATGATGCTCATCAAGTTCATAAAAAAATTGCAGATAAAAAGAGAACTCCACAAAAACCATATCAAGTGGGTGACAAGGTCTTTTTATCCACCAGATATTTGCAGATCACACAAAAGTCAAAAAAGCTTGGACCTAAGTATGTTGAACCTTTCTCAATTGAACGAATTGTGAACCCTATGGCAGTCCAACTGAAATTACCAAAAACTCTTCGATGGATCCACCCTGTTTTCCACGTTAGTTTATTAAAACCTGAACATACCTCCGACTTGAGACCAACTCAAGTTGATCCCCCTGTACCATTGCTAATTGAAGGTGAATAACATTTTGAAGTTAAAGAAATTTTGGATTCTCGAAAACGAAGGGGTCGACTCCAGTATTTGGTTGCTTGAAAACATTTTCATCCTTCCCAGGCTGAGTGGGTGAATGAGAAGGATGTTAGAGCTCCTACATTTATCAAGGCATTTCGTACTAAATATCCTGATAAACCCTAAAAAATTAGTATGTTACTGTTACATGTATAGTTTCTATTACCTTCTATTTTTACCTTTTTTAGGACTAACGTCTCTTTTCTAGGAGGGCTGAATGTCAGCCTTCAAGATTTTCTCCCATTGCTTTGTATCTTTCGGCTGTCATAAGTAACGGGGGGAGGAGGGGGGAATGATTATGGGAAGTGAGCTGGAGGTGTTACAAACCAGAACTGTATAAACTGGGGGGGACATTCTTGCTTAGGTTTCTATCCTAAGCTGCCACCCTTTATCAAACTATGTCAAGGTCAACGGACAGAAGCCTCATCACCACCTGGAGATGCCCACATGATGATATACACAACTTTTAATTGGATGAGCCAATTGAACTATTGGGGTGGGAACGTTGCCATTACTTTGTATATGTGATTTACCATTTTCTCAGATTCAGAATTCTTTTGTTGCTACCACTTGATTTCCAGTAAAAGATATCTTTTCTCTGATTAAAGGAGTCTAAGTATTTATTTCTTGGATTTTGAATAGAGCACCAGCTGACACCTTCCCTTGATTGCTTTGGGTTAAACCTATTTTGGAAGACCATACCCATTTCCATTTGAGTACAGGTAGTCCTCGACTTACAATAGTTCATTTAGTGACTGAAAAAAGTGACTTAGGACTGTTTTTCACACTTACAACAGTTGTCACAATTCCCCATGGTCACATGACCAAAATTCAGATGCTTGGCAACTAACGGTTGCAATATCCCCTAGTCATATAATCACCTTTTGTGACCTTCTGACAAGCAAGTTCAATGGAGAAGACAGATTCCCTTAACAACTGTGTTAAGAGATGTAATTAATAGAAAATCAAATTTAAAAAAAGAATCAGCTCCACCTCATTTAGGGATGGGTACAGATAGTAACTCTGAATGGTCACTAAATGAACTGTTGTAAGTCGAGAACTATCCATATTTGAAACCTCCCTTCCTTTGTACAAGTCTCTCAATATCATTCTAAAATTGGGCAAGGATATTTGCCACAAAACAAATGATTGCTCTTGAAAATTACAGTTTATTCTGTCACCGAAGAAAAAATAATAATGTCCCTTTAAAAAAAACACAACTTCATGTTTTTAAAAGCTTCTTGCTATTATTTGAAATTATTTGACATTTGGCATTTTTGCTTCTGCAGCTCCAGTTCAAACCAGAAACATGAATCAAATGATCGTATATCTGCATGCCTCTAATCATGAATATATTTTTAATAAAAGCTCCTTGAAAAAGCACAATCTTCTTCCATTTGAGCTCCATTTGAGCAGATTTTTGATCTGCTAATTGATCTGCTAATGGCACTGAAGTCACCCCAAAGATTTTTATCTATCTGCTGTTTTACTGTGAGGCAGAAATAATGTGAGGAAAACTTCAAATAGAAACAATTAACACAAAATAAACTACACATTTTTCTCTCTTACCATACTGCAGAATGCAGTGTGTAACTAAATCAAAGTTCAAAGGGCTTGTTTTTTTTACAGAACAGTAAGGAACTTTTGAACTGCCTTTAAGGAGGAAACACACTTAGCTTTTGATTTTGTTTGATAGAACCAAAGAAAGAGTATGTAAGAAGTCAGGACTATTACCATAAAAGTAGATTTGCAGAGCGAGGAGATTTTCTTTTCATAATCATCCTCTTCCAACAAAATAGAAAGCAGATGTTTGCTATCTTTTTCTGAACATGCTCCATTATTAACGATCCTAAACCCAGTGCAAGAAAATGGCTGCAAATAAAGTATCAGCACAGAAAAACTTTTATGGTAGACCAGGTTTGCATTTTATTATTTATGGTAAATGAGTTCCTATAATCCATTAAAAACTACAAACCGTGATTTGTTTATTTGATTTATAGTCCCCCTCCTTCAAGAGCTCAAAAAGATTCGAGTGAGTATATCTTTTCATTTTATGAAAACAACTCTGTAAGTTTGGTTGGCAAATTCAACAATACCTGTTGAGTTTCCATCAGAATATTGGTTTTAATTTGGCTCCCCAACGCTGAAACTTTTTATAAACCAACAAATTCATTTACACAACACATTTTCAGCCTACACAATAAGTAAATCCAGTTTGAGTTTGTCAATAGCAAGCCATAATCTAGGCAGCAACCTTATCAAATTGATACCCAAAAGACAGATTACAATTTTAATTTTCAGGATTCCCAAATAGCAGGGTAAGATATTGCATTCCTCAAAATGAATTTTTTTCTGGAGCTTCATGAGAAAAGTTGATACATATTTAATTTTGTAATGGAAAAAAAAATAATGCACTTTTATCAGTTGGACTGATAAAATAATATTCATAAACATAAGAAGTCAACAAGCTGGTTAAATTAACATAATTCCATTAATAGGAAAGTATGGCTTCATACATGTTCTCATCTTCATAATACAAAATTAGGCTATACAACAGTGTGCTTGTGCAACACAGTACAATATTTTAAGCACACTGCACCATTTAATATACAAAGTACTTTCCAATTCAGCCATTTCCAGCTTAATTTGAGGTCATTTTATTTCTGCTTTGACTATGACATTTCCTTTCATTTTATAGACTGGATGCTTATCTTTTATTTCTCAGCTTCAGAAAATATAACAATGCCTGATGTAAGATAAGCTAAAAGGGAAGAGGAATAAATTGTACTTATTGTCTGCATAAGGCACTTCATTATTTGTAAAGGAAGGCAACATTCATAACTTAGCTATTCTGGAGTTACATATGCCTTTGCCTTAAAAAAAATCTCACAAAAAACAAAATGCAGGTGTCAAAATAATTTCAAGACTTAATCATGCTTAGCAAATGACTGGTCTTTTCTTCTTTGGGTTGGGAAAATAATTTTCCCCTGGGTTTGAACTGATCCTCATAGCAAATAAGAATGTTAATGCTAAAGAAAGAGTTGAAGTAAGGATTATTTCAGCCCACCTACTTTTTCAAAAAAAGTTGAATTATATGCCAGTGGGCAAGGCAAGTCTGTTGCTGTTGCTCATGGAAGAAAAGAGAGTAGCTTGCCAGTTTGATTAGTCCCCATACTTTCATAAGTCTTTTGGATCAAACCTCTTAAATCACACGATTAGCTAAATATCCTGATAATATTAGAGGCAATAAATGGAACAACAATACTGTTATGTCCTGAGAACTCTAGGAGTTCTCACTCAGGTCCACTCACTTGTGTGGGCGTTCTTCCCCCTTTCCTCATTGGTTGGTTCTCCCCAGCAGCCAGCTATAAAAGCAGGCTGCGGGGTCCAACCAGTTGCTGATTGCTGCGAGCCAGTTCCAGGCGTGGCAAGCACGGTCAGCCCTTTATTGTTATAATAAAGTATTGTTGCACTCATGCTCTGGTTCAGCCTCTCATTGCTCAAACTTAACAAATACTGTGTTCCCCAAGAAGGGAGAAGGGAGTGGAACATAGTATCAGCTGTACTCAAATACTTACAGAACTGGAGGATAAATGAGGGCAAACAAAATTTGGGAGTGTACTTATGTCCTTTATACTGATATAAACTTCACAGTGTTCTTCTGAATTCACTTGCTGCATGAAGAATCAAAACCTCAGTTCTTAGTGTCCAAAGAGTCATCAAAATGAAGGCTGACATTGAAATAAGTGCAGAGGTGGGATTCTACCAGTTCGCACCTATTCGCTAGAACCGGTTGTTAACATTCTAAGCAGTTCGGAGAACCCGTTGTTAGAAGAAATTATTGGCCTAATCCTGTAAGGAGGGCAGGAAGGAAACATTCTGGTGTTGCTTACAGAAACTGCCTCTCCATTAACCCTTATTACATTCTTGGCAGGACTAGACTTCCTGTCTCAGGAAAGTCTCTGGAGTTTTTTTTCCCCGCCTTTGCTGGTACTTTGCTTGTGTGGAGTGACCATTCAAAGTTACAATGGCACCGAAAAAAGTGACTTATGACCATTTTTCACACTTACAACTGTTGCAGCATTCCCACAGTCATGAGAAGCTAGGCGAGGAGATGAGTGCCTCGATGTGAGTGATGTTGAGTTGGCCACACCTAGCTAATAACATGACCACCCAGCCACACCCACCACCTAAGCCATGCCCATAGAACCAGTTGTTAAAATTTTTGAATCCCACCCCTGAATAAGTGCCTATTATCCTACTCTAAAAAGCTTATTTCATCTGTTTTATTGGCCATTGCATAAAAGATTGCCTCCCTTTATAACCACTGAAAACAGGAATTTGAAAAGTAGTGGCAGATTGGTCCCATCTGTGATATCTTACTGCCAATCTACTAAAATTGCCTTCATAAATGTGTGCCTTAATGGTTGTACACAACCAATATTTAGATTAGCTCTTTATCCCTGACTTATCACCTTTTCTGCATGTGTCTTATTTAGATATATGGATTTGGAAGAACTGTATTATCAGGCTTTAGACAAGGTCATTTTGAAAGTTTGTGGTCTAAAATGTCCAATAATAAAAATTTGCTATGGCCTTGTTGCTAGGTTTGCGGCTGATACATTGAAAATGCCAGAGCTAAGAAACATATCAGAGCAACAAAATCTGAGCTATAGTAACGGCATTTGTTTTTATTGATCTTATTCTTATTTTTAAAATTGCAGGGATTTTTTTTTTATCATGAGTTATAGTTACATGCTAGCTAGGCAATATATAGGTTGTAAAAAAATTAAATTAACCTTGGAAAATGTAGCCAATTACATGTTTTTCCCCCTTGGATTTTTCTTGCAGAAATGTCAAGAAGGATTTTATCGCACCATTTCGGGCAACTGCAAGCCCTGCCACTGCAATAACAATGCCTACAAGTGTCTTGATGGATCTGGTGTTTGTGTGGTAGGTAATCTTTCCTGCTTTACAATGTCTACAAATGCCTTTGCCTTCATAAGTGGTGGTTCTAATGATTCCTGTCAGATATTCTCTGATTTTGTAAGCTTGCTTTTCTGACTTTTAGGGGGTTTTTTTATAAGAGATTTCATTTGCTTGTTGAATTTTTATGCTGCCCATCTCACTACCCAATGATTCTGATTGGTTAGGAAGTTGTCCTCGGCTTTGTTTTGTCAAATGCTGGCTCACATATGAATGATTGCCCTTTGAAGACCACAAGCTACCATGCATGACTTATTGCACATCCTCTATATGTAAGTCAGATGTCTGTACCCAATATGCAATGATATCATTTGTGTGATGATCATCTCTACAAGGTTCATTTTGGCCCATCACATTTTGCTGCAGGCACCATGGATTGTACTCCAGAATTTTTGTGTTGGACAAAATGTCTCTACAGCTTAAACTAAATTTTCAAAGCAACTAATAAGAGAGCCAAATAAGAATATAATAATTTCATTATCTAGTGTTTTTACACATCTGAAGCTCCAATCCCATATGCACTTACCTGGGAGTGATCCCTATACCATTCAGTGGAGCTTGCATGCATAAGAAAGAGCTACACAGAGTTTATTTGTTTGCAGTATTTATGTCATCCACTAAGGTTCTAAATATTTAAATTCTCTACTCACTTAGTGGAGAAAACTACATTTTATTCAATGCAATCCTAAATATACTAACACAAGAATAAGCTTTGAATTCAGTCAACTAAACTTGAGCAAACATGTAGACAGAAAGAAAATTGAAGCAAGAACACACCAGTTTAAACAACAAAAGTTGTCCTGTCAAACCACTTCAAAGAAAATAACCAAAATGCTGGGACTTCCGGTGGCAAGGTAAGGGCAAACAGAGGTGCAGAAGCCTGTCTGTGGTTTCAGTTAATCTCTTTTTGCGGTTGGCGCGATCCTTTGAGGGTGCCCGAGTCCCGGAGAGATTCGTGCCGGTGTGTGGGAGATTCGGGTTGCAGTGTGGGGAAAGCAACCCCCCTGCAGCGAAGAGGAGCCCTCCAGAGCCCAGTGAGCAAAAAACAGCCCCCTATCAATGGTGCTTCTGAAGTCCGGACTGCCACCAATGTAAAGAAGCGAGTGAGTGATAGTTTGTGAGATCATTAGGGAAGAGTGTGGCAGAGAAAATTAGTGGCGGAGAGGATGATTGGAATGCTATAGACTTTTATAAGGCTGTTACAAATGTCTGTCTGGAGCCCTAAAAGAAAGCAGCCAAAAAGCAGATGCGAGGCAAGTGAAAGTGAAAGGGCTCAGCAGACAGAAGAGAGAGAGAGGACAATAATGAGTAAAGGGGGAAGTTTATGAGGTTGGAAGACTAGCAGCTGGAAGGTGCCTGGAAGTTGTGGAGGATTTGGACCATCTCATTTGATTTTTATTCTGAAAGACTTTATTAAAGAGGAGACAGGAAGAAGATCGTAGCTGACAGAACAGAGACAGTGTGGCGCCACAGGTGATACTTAGAAACCCTGAAGCTATCGTAACAATATAACTGATATAAACCATTTAACAGCCCTTTAGGGAGCATACTGATCTAATTGAGGAGGTGGTTCCATCTGAAGAAAATCAGGAAAATTGAACTTAGGAACGCTAAGACAAAAAGTAATAGTGGAAGCTTCCGAATGTGTGGAGATACCGTGTAATTGCAGTCACTACTCAGCATTTTTTACCTCCCCACTTCTGGTGCATTTGGAGTGAAAGCTCTCAAACTTAGAGACGGAAAGCTAAAAACTTACTTCAAAATTCCTTTTACCCCTTTTTTTACTCCCTTTTTTCTGTATACATTTGCTCAAATTTTTTTTCTTCTTCTTTTTCCCTCACCACCCGGCACTATGATGAACTATCTCTCCTTCTTTATTCTCTTTGTAATGATTATAAATACGTATATTGGGGAAAAGAAAATTGATTGTTGTAATTGATTGTTAAATAATTGAATTAACCAATTTAATTGATTTATTAATAATAGTGATAGTTATACTTTGATCAGATAAATATTAAGAACATTAAGTATTATTTAATTAATAATTATAGGATTTTAAGTATTAATATTATAATTTATTGTGTGATCACAATTAATCCACTTGGGGACGAATGTAATACTGTGTGTTTAAGAATATTTAAAATAAGGTTAGATAAATATACATATTTATTTATAATATTTAAATATAGTTGGATTTGGAGATATGTGTGTGTGTGTGTGTGTGTGTGTGTGTGTTTTCTGAGGTTCTCATGGGTATTAGTATGTGGATCTTTGGTTATTCGGGTTTTCTCCCACGTAAGATTGGAAGTATCTAGGCAACGTTTCGATGAAGTCTCATTCATCATCTTCAGGCTTGTGTCTTCGGCTCTGTGCTTCTCAGAGTGATGTGAGCTTGCAGCTGCTTCTTCCTTTTAACTGCTAGTGGGGGTGTGACTTGATTGGGTGGGGGCTTGGCTGTGTTCTGATTGGGTGGGGGTGTGTTCTCATTGGTAGGGGGTTTGGCTGTGTTCTGATTGGTTGGGGTGTTGGCCGTGTTCTGATTGGCTGGAGGCATGTTCTGTTCAGGTGGGAGCTTGGTTGTGCTCAGGTTAGTCTTAGTTGCTGGGGGATTTGAGCTGGTGAGCTGTGATCCTGCTGTTTGGCTTTGCGTTCGTGGTCGTGCCGCCTCTTCATGGTGGGCGTCAGTTTGCTTCATGTAGATAGACCAAAGATAGACTTCACACTAAAAGGCAAAAGAGGATAGGATAGATCCATAGTAGTGATATACAGATATATGTAAGGATTAGGTGTGTGCATATGGTATAAAATAAGGATAAAAATGAGGTCTTACAAACTGTTGAAGATGAGAATGTTCTTAATTGTTTTCTATTTTTCTCTTTCTATTTTCTTCTTTCTTTCTTCTTTTTCTCTCTTTCATTTATGAATGTGTTATTGGTTTGTTTTAATTGTAACATTAATAAAATTTATTTATAAAAAAAAATAACCAAAATGCTAACAAAAAGATTAGGGATAACTTCATGTTCAAAAAAATTCTGAATAATTGTGTATGCCATTAAGCAGCCTTACATCTAGCACCCTGTGGGCAGGGGTCTTCAAACTCAACAGCTTTGAAGGCTTGTGGACTTCAACTCTCAGAATTCCTCCTCTAGTCATGTTAGCTCAGGAATTCTGGGAGTTGAAGTCCACAAGTCTTAAACTTGCCAAGTTTGAAGACTCTTGCCAGTGAGGCTGGCAGGTATAGGAATCAAGAAGCACTTGCATGTTTGGAATTAGATTCATTGATAGTAGGATAATATAACAGAATCTTGAAAGCCTACTGAACACTAACTTAGTGATAGTGTACCTAAGGTGGAATTGCTCTAAATCACCTTATCACCTTTCCTCTCTCTGCTGACTCTGGAATACTCTTCTGCAATAGTCTTATTTTGTACCTTAACTGAAGAAGCAACATGCATTCCAACATACTTTAAGCTATAATTTATTCTATCATACATAGGTACATCAAAAAAAAAATACTAATTTAATCCAAACTAAAAACAAAAGAACAAAAAGAATGTAAAAGTTTATTAATTATGTTAAGAAGGCTTTCCACATTAAGTTTGAACTGTGGAGTCCTTAGAGCATTCTGTCGTTGTTTGTTTGCTTGCAGAGTTTCATTACCCAATTGGATAACAACATCGTAAGTGTGAACTGTATATTCATCTCTTGCACTCTAAACATTCAATTACATTTGATTACTCCTAAAGTCAAAGGTAGCTATTTTAGGGATCAAAATTAGGAATAAAAAATTATGTATCCCTGAAGCTCTGGGTTATCTCTAGTAGTATTCCGCATTTGATCAAAATTGAGTTGATTTTGGCAGCTAAGTGATATATCTTGAGGATCCGGATCAGGTATTCTGACAGGCTAGCAAATTTGGGAAAGGTTTAGTTAGTTTTGTGAAAAGTTTAGTTAGTTCAGTTCATTGAGTTATAACTTCAGCAATTTCAGCACTTATGAAAAATTCAAGGGCATTGTTTAACTAAATCATAATTTGACAAATTTGGGAAATTTTGCCATTTGCTAGGCAACTATGACCATCACTTCCCTTTCCAGATGGGCAAACTCTTATTCTGCACAGTGAGCTTAATTTTTTCAGGGAAAAAGTCCAGCTACTGCTTTTAGGAGGAGGAAAAGGGGAAATATAAACATTCTCCCAGGATTTTAACCACCATTCTCATGAATTTAGAAAGACCTATAAGGAATAAGGCAACTGTTTAAGTCAACTTATCCTTTGGTAGGTTTTGTTTTAATCGTTTTTATGGCCTCTGTAAAAAAGTGTACAGCTTCATTTCCTCTGCATCTTTAAGCAGTGCTTAGCAGTGAACCTGATCATAACCTTAACCTTCACAGTCCCTATTAAAAAAAATGTCTGAGTTGATATTCACTGGTCACATAAGGAGTGGGCACCAGACCCTTGCCAACCACTCGTGCTTCAAAAAGTCTGCAAATTGGAAACAGAGGAATTAAGAATTGTGTAACATAAGCTGTATAGACTTTATTCAGCCTTATTTGTTATTCAGAAATACAGTAACACTTTTTATATACATATTGCAGATAAAGACTGTGCTGGAGTGTGATACAACCAGCCTTAAAGAAAATAAACCATGCCTGCTTAAATGCCTCAGATTTTCTATTATCTTCGTGTAGATGCCCACAGAGAGACGTCCAATTCTAAACTAATGGCAGCAGGGACATGTCTAGTCCTTTACTGGCCCAAGCAGGAGTAAAATATATCTTTTCAAGATTCAGGAAAAATACTTGTATCACCATTCAAATCAGGATCAAACATTCAAATTAGCATTAATCAGACTAGCTGTTTGTTCCAATCTTCTAAGAAATCCTTCATGCACAAGTGAATTTCTTTTTTCAAAAATGGAACAGTCAAAATGACTTGAAATTGCTCTCAAACAATTTTGATTTTATACTCAAAATAGGATATAATGTACAATCCCTAATATTTCTCTTGCATTTTTGATGCCATTTTGGAAGATAGCCGCATAGAAATACCATAAAACAAATACATCTTTTGTTTCTTTGGCAAATGTTGCATAGATTGGAGAAATCAGCCATCTCTGCATTCAGAACAAACTGCTATTTTGAAATGCTCAGTATATTTTCATATTTTTTTCTTGTAAATTGTCATTACATCAAATTCCCAAAATTGGAAGAAAGGGAAATTTCTAAAAGAAAAGCTATGGGGCAAAAATGGTCCTCACACAGTTAGGTTCAAAGATCATCTATAGGCAATCTTTGCCCAGAAGCCGACATTTTAAAACTGCACTCCTTTCTGTGCGCTTAAAAAAAATATTTCTTTCTATATGTTGACAAAAAGATAAGAAAAGGGTATTTTGCATTTCAACAAACAAGAATGAAATATGACAAACAAAAACCCCGCAGAAGCCACAAAGAAATCATTTTTACAACAGAACTAAATGAAACCATCTTCTTGAATGGATTGAAATATGGGAGATTGCAGCTTTTCTTTTGTTCTATTTCTCTGTAGCCATTTTTTCTGAAGTAACCTGTCATACATCAGTATGTCAGAGAACCCAAGTCTCGGAATGCTGAATAAAGTGAAGTGGAAGCAATATTTTTCCCCGGATCTAATCTGTGGCCAGGGGTGTGATTCTACCGGTTCTGTCTGGCTCTGTAGAACCGGTAGCTCTGAAGAGCAGCAGACACAGAACCGGTTCTGTGTCTGCTGCTGTTTTGATCCACCTGCCCACCCGGGCTCTTACCTGTCCTTTATTTCCTGCTTTTTCAACTGCAGCTGCTTTGCGCAGCACAGCCACAGTTGAAAAAGCAAGAAAAAAGAGCTTTCCTAACCATTGCACACCTGCACACAGTGCTGCTAAGCTGTCCAGGCAGCTCAGCAGGTTGGAAATTGCATTCATGCGACTTGCGCATGCACGCACAATGCAGAGCAACAGAACCGGTAGTTATACCGGTCGGATCCCATACCTGTCTGTGGCTTTCTTCAATTACTAACTTTTAAGAATTGGAACCATTCCTTATACCCGTATGGATGCTCTTGGAAATGAATTGATAATTACAGGTTTGCCAGCTTGTAAACTAATTCCAAGCGGGCATCAAGAAATGAATTTTTTAATATAGATCTCACTGTGAGCATTGATGATTGGGCTGGTGGTGGAATGGTTTAGAACAAGAACAAACTGCACCAAGCAGCTCTAAACAGGCTCAGAAATATGGCTTCCAAAATTATATCTTGCAAACTATTTGGTTAGTGCTTTGTTAGCAAACCTGACATGTTCAGCTTCAAAAGTTCAAATGCAATTCAAAAATCTTATTTTTATCCATCAATAAACCCCAGATCGCCATATCAACACCAAGGTTTTTCACACTGATTGCCAGGAGTGTTCATGTCAATAATTTCTGGGTCGTCTGAATAAGTAATTCTTACATGTTTGTGTTCCTTCTCTCTCTTTCTTATATGACAGGACTGCCAAAGAAACACAACTGGAGACCACTGTGACCGATGTCCAGAAGGCTACCTGGGTGATGTGACCAGAGGAGCACCCAGCTTCTGCCAACCTTGCCCTTGTCCCTTGCCTCTGGTGGCCAAGTAGGCAAACTAATATTTATTTTCAAATGATGTCAGTTATTAAGCCATCCCTCCTGCTGCTGAGAAAAATACCCATGGCCAAACTTCACTGCGCTTTAATCTACCTTTAAAAATTGTGTTGATATGCATTGCG
The DNA here is from genome assembly GCF_049901715.1 of Pseudonaja textilis. Lineage (NCBI taxonomy): Eukaryota > Metazoa > Chordata > Lepidosauria > Squamata > Elapidae > Pseudonaja > Pseudonaja textilis. Next base: position 98,900,198 of record NC_141990.1, read on the forward strand.
TGATGCAGACATTATACTTAATCTTTTTTTTCCTTTTATTCTGTGACCTATCTTGTATTTGCATGCTTGAGTGCCTCTGGGTCAGTTTTGACTCCTAAAGTTGTTTGCCATTGCTTGCTTCTTAGGGCTGAGGGAAAGTGATTGGCCCAAAGTCACAAGTTGGTATTGTGTCTAAGGCTATATTTGAACTCATAGTCTCCTGGTTTCTAGCCTCCTGGTGCTTTAACCACTGTACCAAACTGGAAGGAAATAATTTATAGTACAAATGTGCCTTGAAAAAGAACTAGTTTAATTTTCTGGTTGGGAGCAAATTTGAGCACAGATGTTTTCAGGCAAATATGCCTCAAATCTTCAGATAAGGCTTTTTGGATATGTTACAGAACATTACAGCAATACCAGTGAAAGTATTCAAAAAAATTACTACTGGTTCCGTGGATGTGTCTTGGTGGGCATGGCATGGCTTGGCAGGTGTGGCTTGATGGGCATGGCAGGAGAAGGATACTGCAAAAATCCCCATTCCCTCCCCACCCCACTAACCTGCTTTTTCTTCTCCTGTGCTGGGCAACAAAAGAAGTCCCAACTGTTCAGCTGAGACTCTGATCAGCTGGGAGTCGGGAGGCAGAGAACTGGGGCCAATCAGTGGTGGTATTACCAGTTCTTCGAACTGCTCAAAATTTCCACTACCGGTTCTCCAGAACCTGTCAGAACTGGCTGAATACCACCTCTGATCCAGACTAATAGAAATGATAAGAACGTTTACATATGTAAAATATATGTGATATATCCAGCTGAAGTATTCAGTATTCTGAATGAAATCCATAAGAGCCCAGCATTATGAGGAGTGAATGAAATCCTACACTTATATTCAGCTAAACAATCCATGATGCTTGGGTCATCGTTTCAGAGATATTTTATTCTCACATTCCTCAATGCCTTCAACAGTGTCATAGCTTCTAATGAAGTTGAAAAATTCTTTAAAATTCATGAGACATTAAGAGATGGATCTGCCTTCAAACTAGCCCATGATGAACTGTACAACACAATCAAAAATTAGGAATTGACCACAGAAAATGTTTTATGATATTTTGTATTATGTCATAAAATGCTTTATGATCATTTTTGTCATGAAATGTTTTATAACATTTCCCTAATTCCAATTCCATGGGAGTTATGGGTCCTGGATTGGAGCACATGCTATAAATTAGACCACTGAAAATGCCTCAGTTCAAAAAGTTTTAGTCTATGATGCACCATTTCACCCAGTTAAAGGTTATAGACACAAAAGTTTTACTAATATATAGATAACATAGAATTCATGGTGATTTATCGGGCAGAAACTCAGAATAGTTTTAAGAGTCTAATAAATTGTCACTTCTTATCCTTATAATTTCCATTTCAGTAGTAGCCCGATTTCATACAATTTTCGTAACCTTTAAGCTGACAGACTGCACGGATGGTCTATTAGTCTTGCTTTCAGGGCATTTATTTCTTTTTTCCCATGAATTCATACATATTGCTTATATTGCAAAAAATACATTGTGGAAGACAGATGTTGAAACTGTAAAAGATCAGGTAAAAAATCCTTTCCTACTTCTTTCCCTTTGGTAGATATGTTATGATGCAATTAACTATATGATTTTTTTTTTAAAAAAATCACAGTTTATAGTGCTCTTTGCCTAATGTGGATAATGGATTAGTAACATTTGGGATCTGTTCCAACGGGTGGAGATAAATCCATTTGGTTTGTCTCTTAGATTTAAAGATTTTATAACAAGAATAAACGATGAATGCAAAAAAGAAAACATTGGTACAACAGAAAAAATGGATACAAAATCTTCGGGAAGCAATTGTGTTTGCTCAGATAGGTTTATGAGAATGCCTTTAAATGAAAGAAAGTCTTTCTTAAGGGTGTGCCTTACAATATTTGTAGAAGGTCACCTGAGATGATAAAAGGTACAGTATCTCCCCAATCAGAGGTGACCTGTGTCCACTACCAAATCAATGAGATGCTTCTCCTCCCCCAATACACATGAACTGTAAAATACCCCTGTAGAAAAACATTCACAGCAAACCGAATTGACCTTGAAGAGCAATATGGAGAAGATTTAGTCTGGAAGCTGTGGCCCAGTAAACCAGATTTTTTTATTCACTGACCATATCTCAGAGACATATGGCTAGTATACTGACCTAGTAGGAAGGAATAAATGATATCTCATGAACAGGTTTACCTAAAACCGTAATCACACTGTAATTTCCACCATGTCTTCCTTTTTCAGTGTCTTGTCTTTGCAATGTAGTGAGCCCAAGGTGTATAAACTCAGGTTCTACATTTCCTTATGGCTGTTCAGCAAAATGCAAAGCTTTGTGGGATCCCAGTATACAGTATTCGGTGTAATGTACAAGTAATCCTTGGCTTACAACAGTTCATACAGTGAACTGTTCAAAGTTATAGGGGCACTGAAAAAAGTGACTTAGGGCGGTTTTTCAGTTACAACCTTTGCAAGCTTCTGTATGATCATGTGATCCAAATTCTGATGCTTGGCAACTGGTTCATATTAATGACAGTTACTGTGTCCTAAGGTCATGTGATCACTTTTTGTGACCTTCTGACAAGCAAAGCCAATGGGGAAGCCAGATTTACTTAACAACCAGATTACTAACTTATCAACTGCAGTGAATCACTTTGTCATAAAATGAGGCAAAACTCACTTAACAAATGTCTCACTTAAGAACAGAAATTTTGGGTTCAATTGTAGTCATAAGTCAAGGATTACCCGTATTACTGATTGCATGCTATAAAATTATGTCATTTCTTTAAAGTGATGTCATTGTGTTAGGGGAACCAGCTTTGGTCACAATACAACATAAGAGTTTTACTGAAAAATGTGCAAGAACCTTACAGTTCCAATAGCTTTTATTATTGGTAGGATTTTAGGAAAGCACAGAAACTCTATAGAAAGGAGCTTTAGTTGCTGAAAATGTTCCTTTGCCAGAAGCCTTTTATCAGTTAAGGAAATTGGTTCAATTCATCCCATTTAGAACAAGTGTTCAGCCATGCTCTAAAAGTGACACCTCTCATTAAATGCAATATAGTGTTTTCTGTGACCTGAGATCTTGTAAAGAAATGATGTTCTTTGTGGGGAAGGGGGCAGATCTCTTTCTTTTTAGGAATATATTTTTAATCAAGCTAGAGCCATCGTTTTCTCAGATCATTTTTCTCTTCTGTCCCTAACCTTTAAAACATTGAATGGAAACATGCTTGTTATTTTCTAGTGTACACGTGCAGGTAATTTCATGGAGATAAATGTTAATACATTATATGGTAAAATCCTAATACACTATATATAGCATCAAATAAATTCACTCTGAAGAACTTCCATTTTATGATAGCTATGTTTTTCTAGTATGCTTAACAAAAAGAAAAAGAACATCAATGTTTTGGCTTTTCAATCAATAGAATGCATATATTGTTTTTCTTTTTTTAAAAAAATTACCCAGTGCAGATATTTACATTTTAAACTGCCTTAGGTTAAGCACCCCACCTTCAGTATCACCATACCCAGATACGCATGCACACATATTTAGTTCCTTTTTTGAACCCAGTTTTCACACATATTCTTGTTTGGGGGGAATACATCTTTCACAAAGGAATGGCTCCCTGTTTAGATTTTCGACCACAGAAAGGCAACCACTTACAGGCTCCACTGAATGAAGCCAAAAAGGCTCCATCAAGTTGAATTCAACTTCAGCATGTTCTTGGCGACAATATGGAAATGGAATGCAATTGCCTTCAAACACTTTTTTTTCAACTTCCTAGTATACAGGTGAAACTCAAAAAATTAGAATATCGTGCAAAAGTCCATTTATTTCAGTAATGCAACTTAAAAGGTGAAACTAATGGATGAGATAGACTCATTACATGCAAAGCAAGATAGTTCAAGCCGTGATTTGTCATAATTGTGATGATGATGGCTGACAGCTCATGAAAATCCCAAATCCACAATCTCAGAAAATTAGAATATTGTGAAAAGGTTCAATATTCTAGGCCCAAAGTGTCCCACTCTAATCAGCTAAGTAAGCCATAACACCTGCAAAGGGTTCCTGAGCCTTTAAATGGTCTCTCAGTCTGGTTTAGTAGGAATCACAATCATGGGAAAGACTGCTGACCTAACAGTTGTGCAGAAAACCATCATTGACACCCTCCATAAGAGGGAAAGCCTCAAAAGATAATTGCAAAAGAAGTTGGATGTTCCCAAAGTGCTGTATCAAAGCACATTAATAGAAAGTTATGTGGAAGGGAAAAGTGTGGAAGAAAAAGATGCACAAGCAGCAGGGATGACCGCAGCCTGGAGCGGATTGTCAGGAAAAGGCCATTCAAAAGTGTTGGGGACTTTCACAAAGAATGGACCGAGGCTGGAGTCAGTGCATCGAGAGCCACCATACACAGACGGATCCTGGACATAGGTTTCAAATGTCGTATTCCTCTTGTCAAGCCACTCCTGAACAACAAACGTCAGAAGCATTTTACCTGGGCTAAACAAAAACAGAACTGTCTGTTGCTCAGTGGTCCAAAGTCCTTTTTTCTGATGAGAGCAACTTTTGCATCTCATTTGGAAACCAAGGACCCAGAGTCTGAAGGAAGAATGGAGAGGCACACATTGCAAGATGATTGAAGTCCAGTGTGAAGTTTCCACAGTCTGTGTTGATTTGGGGAGCCATGTCATCTGCTGGTGTTGGTCCACTGTGCTTCATTAAGTCCAGGGTCAATGCAGCCATCTACCAGGAGATTTTGGAGCACTTAATGCGTCCTTCCACAGATGAGCTTTATGGGGATGCTGACTTCATTTTCCAGCAGGACTTGGCACCTGCCCACACTGCCAAAAGCACCAAAACCTGGTTCAATGACCATGGGATTACTGTGCTTGATTGACCAGCAAACTCGCCTGACCTGAACCCCATAGAGAATCTATGGGGCATTGCCAAGAGAAAGATGAGAGACATGAGACCGAACAATGCAGAAGAGCTGAAGGCCACTATTGAAGCATCCTGGTCTACTATAACACCTCAGCAGTGCCACAGGCTGACAGCTTCCATGGCACACCGCATTGAGGCAGTAATTGCTGCAAAAGGGTCCCAAACCAAGTGCTGACTACATATGCATGCTTAGACTTTTCAGAGGTGCGATATTGTTCTATGTGCAATTCTTGTTTTACTGATTGCATGTGATATTCTAATTTTCTGAGATTATGGATTTGGGGTTTTCATGAGCTGTAAGTCATAATCATCACAATTATGACAAATCACGGTTTGAACTATCTTGATTTGCATGTAATGAGTCTATCTCATCTATTAGTTTCACCTTTTAAGTTGCATTACTGAAATAAATAGACTTTTGCACGATATTCTAATTTTTTGAGTTTCACCTTCTAATTTTTTGAGTTTCTCATCCTAACATGGCTGGATCTGCTTAGCTTCATGAGATCATCTAAAATTAGCTAAAGGTTGTCACCTACTGAAGCTTTTAACCCAAAGTAGACGTTTCTCCATTCAGCACTGTTATTTATTCTGATTTCTGACAAGTGTTTTTCCATTTTCTGCACACAAATTCCTGGTACCTTCTGTATAGAAAATGTTCTACCGTTCAATACACATGCATACATGCGCCTCTCCACCCCACCAGATATTTAAACCAGACTTTATTACATTGTTGATATGTATCAGAGGTCATTTTATTTATTCTTAGAAAATAAACTTTTGAATTGCTCAGAGTTTTGCAAAATATCTTGCCATCATCTTTAGGATTTCCATTTATTTGCAACTCATTTCATATCTCCATGAAGGCAAAGAATGTTTCCTAATCGATCTTTCCATCATTGTCATGAAAATGTTGCCAATGAAGTGCAACTGATTTAAAATATGGTTTATGTCTGATTGATCCTATCAAGAGCCATATTCAAAGCTACTGTGCTGTGTGTCCCTTTCAAGCAAAAGAGATATTCTCGGATTAATAGTTTAAACAAATGACACATGCATGGTTGCCTGCCCTTAGAATAGTTAGGATTTTGGGCATACATTCTCAAAGTATTACTGTCATCATTATTTTCACTTTATTCACTTTTTCCTTTTACATTAAAAATGTATTGTTTACAGGAATGTAATTCCTTAAAAATTGTGGGAAACAAAGGCTTGCTGTTCTGTTTTGCAACAAAGAAATTAGCTATAAGACTAACCCAGAACAAGGATTTATAAAGTCTGCCCAAAAATGTATCAAGTTCTTTAAACTGGCAGCTTCATTATTTACACAGTTGTTCTTGGAACTCATCTTGTAGGGATTGTGATGGATTTTCTGAGCAGGCATGGAGGTCTGGAAGATTATCTCCATTCAAATTGGATAGCTTGGGAATTTGCAGAAAAGTCCTGGAACAACAGAACATCAGTTGTTTAAAATGTCAACATATGTGATGATGATGATATTATTATTATTATTATTATTATTATTATTATTATTATTATTATTATTATTATTATTATTATTATTATTTTAATTCCCTAGTAATGTTTCAAACTTTCTTACAAAATATACAGAAATAATTCTAGCTTATTATTGTATCCAGAACTGGAGTTCTTTTCAATATATAAGGCATTAACTTTGTATAAATTAGGTTGAGGAGAAAAATACTCCAGGGATGAAACAAGGTTGAAATGATGTCATTAAAATGTTAACAGAAGGCAGCGTGCAAGTACTATTTTTCATGACAATCTGAAACAAGTCTCCCTGACTTTATAAACATCTCCAAACAAGGGAAATAAATGCACTTATGGTAGCTCTAGAGAATAGTGGTTTAGACATACAGATGAAATATAATAGAAGCCAGAATCTTTGCATCATTTTTTTGTATTCCTACAAAAAATAATACAGCATTCTTTATTTGCATTTGATTAGGTACTCAGAACAATCCCATCAGAATTCTGTGGAAGCTATGAGCTCCATACAGCCAATCCTGCTGGTGTTAGTAGAACTCATTTCTGGCCACCTGATGTGAAGGGAGTTTTTTGAGATTTACCACCCACCTGTTACAGCCTCCATGCTCTATATCAGGAGTCCCCAAACTTGGCAACTTTAAGACTTGTGGACTCCCAGAATTCTCCAGCCAGCTATGCTGCCAAGTTTGGAGACTTCTGTTCTATATGTTGGATAGCTAGGTAACCTGGGAAGAAGCTATATTAATAAAACCTTGCTCTAGGGGATAAATATATCTATATTATTTCTGTAACCAGCATTATCTACTCAGTGAGTCTGACAAAAAGAATTTTGGCCCATAAAATTTATGCCACAGGAAATAAATATAAGAGACTTCCTTGTGATTTGGGTTTTGGAATCCCACCAAAATTCCCCAGGAGGAGATAGAATTGCCAAATATTATTGAGCAGGCAAAGCATGCGATTCCCTAATGAATGACACCATCTGTAGCAAATATACTGTATCTTTTGGTTACTAAACAGCATAGTTACTGAATAGTTCTTCTGTGTCTGAATTTGTAAGTTAAAATAGGACAACTTTCAAAAGCTGAATATTTGGAGGGGGGGTGCACTAAGAAATAAAATATGTAAAATAATGTGTATTAAAGTACATTATTATATTATCAAGGTAGTGTGCAAAGAATATCCAAACCGGAAAATTAAAAAAAAGATAGTATTGTAATAATGCTTACCATAAAGTTTCCCAACTAGTTTCTTAATCTTCATTATAATGGTAAAGAATTTTGGAATTCTGAACATATTGAGAATTTTCAAGATTGGGGAAAGCTAGCTTATAGTATTCAGATATGCTAAAGTCACACAGAGTTAATTTATTCTTGTGTGTTGTTGAAAAATTGGATGTTGCCTTTCATTTGACTTTCTCTGGATTTCTCTAACACATTCATAATTTCAGAGATCCAATATTTGTGCATTCCAAGACAGCAGCTCCAGCAAGGACTGATACAGCTGCAAAAATTAATCTCTGCTCTCTTTTTCTTTCTTTCTTGGGGAAAAAAGGAACAGAAAAAAGTGTTATTTCCCAGCCATAGTTGCTCCCTCCTGCTTTCCTTTTCAACATTTTTATTTGCCCACTGAAGAGTTCTTACTGCCTGGAAGCTTGCATTCCTTTATCTTTTCTGTAATAGAAAAAACTTGTCTCAAATAGAGTTCAATTAAAATAAAATTTTCAGATTGTACGTTAAGTTAATCTTGCTTTCTTTTTTTTAATAGTCTTACAAAGTCTGCATAGCAGGCAATTGCCTATGGTTTGAATCTAATTAACTTCAATGGAATCTGAATGAATTATGTTGCAAGGGTTCTAAAAGGTTCATGTACATAAGTTATACACCACTTGGCATTTTGGGTAGCAATAATTCTCCTTCAAAGCAACCAAGGACTGAAATGAAGGAAATGACAGAGCCTGAACATATGTTTTCCTACTAAAACCAGTTGGAAATAAGTATGATTTCTCTTTGTTCCTCTGCTATCAACAACCAGCATAAATAACAGCTACTTCATTTACTAATTATATTATTTCTAAACTAAGATTCCCACTTTGAAGTCACTCAAAACTGGCTAGTGAGTTCATTGCTTATGATCTCTATTTTATCTTCTAGGAGTAGCTAAACCTTAGATCAGGATGAGGTATTCCCACATTTGGCAATAAATGAACAAAGGTTTTCAATGTAAACCCATTGAGATTCTGTATTGTACAGGTTACATTCATGAGTATGTGAATCATCATATCTAATAATGACTTTTTAATATACTTTTAGCTTTGGAGTCTCCTGTTACAGAAAAAATGGAGTGGTGCGCTGTAAATGCAAAGAACAGTATGCAGGGTCAAACTGCGAAAGGTATGGACATGTTTTAAGAATGATAAATCTCAATTTAGCAATGCAGTTGCTTTACTTCTCTATTCCTTGCTCCGACTGAAGTTATTGAAATGATCCTCAATGAATTCAGTTCCTTTATTAAAGAAGTGCTCTTACATACATATGAGCATTAAGAATTGTGTAAGAATGAATTCACATTCATATGCAACTCACAAGTGTACAAAGTACCCATCACACTTTGAGTGCATAAATAGTCTCCATCATATATCCATCTGTACTGAAGAAAGGAAAGGAAGAGAAGCATAGGATAGGTTATATAAATCAAATGAATGGGAATGGAAATTCAAATGAATGAGAGGAACAACCTATAAAGACCAAAAAAGCTTGCATAAAACAGATTTTTATATCTGGGTGCTGCACTTACATTATCATTTTTTTTAAAAAAAGTTAAGGCCATGGGGAGCAGGCTGCTGATGGCATGAGGCTATGAGAGTGGTGGGACATGGGGGCCATTTTCACTCTATAATGGAAGTGTTGGAGTGTATTAAATCTATTAGAAATCAAAGCCGTTTCAGGCATTTCCAGGGCAGCAATTGCTAGGGGCGGGGGAAAGAAATGTATCATTTGTAGCTCCACTTTTGCATTCCTGATGACTCTATGAGCAGGCTCTCTTTCATTTGGGTAGGTCCCATGGAGTGACTGAATGCAAAAATTTGCCCAGGATCAGAACAAGTTAACATGAACCTCAATGAATTCAGTTCCCCTATTAAAGAGAGGTGTTCTTACATACATATGAGCAGGTCTGTCAAACTCACAGTCCGTGGGCCAGATGCATCACATATTGGCCACACCCACACCCGGTTTAGTGAAGGGGAAAAAAAGATGTGATACATCACATGACGTCCCAGTGATGCTGTGCGTTTTTGACATCTCTGCATATGAACATTAAGAATTAAGTAAGAATAAACTGCATTTCAACTGATTTCCCATTGAAAGGGCAAGCAGCACTCCATGGCCCCAGGAAGCAATGTTGTTGTTTTTTTAAAAAAACACTTTTCAAATCTCTTGAACACCTATGTCAAAAAATTGAAGAATATATCAAGTGGATGAAATGTGAAAAATTATATTACAGCGTGACCTTTTGGCATGATTTTTTTTAATAATTTATTTTCCTCACCAATCTGCTATGTCAAAGAAGCTGGAAATATTTCATGAAAAATATTGGTGTTAGATAAGTATAAGGAAGCAATGCAAATTTCAATCTTGGAACTCTGGAGGTCAGAGCAATAGATCAGATTTCTGGGTGAAGGGAAGTGCTCCAAATTTCTACCTTGTTGTAGATTTATCCCCACCCCCCTCAAAATGCCACCAGGCCAAAAGATCTGAAAAACATGCGTATGAATAATTTCTGGGTTTGTATTTTCACTCCAGATGTGCTCCAGGTTATTATGGAAACCCTTTGGTGATTGGCAGTACTTGCAAAAAATGTGACTGCAGCGGCAATTCGGATCCTAACTTGATCGTTGAGGATTGTGATGAAGTGACAGGCCAGTGTCGCAACTGCATGCGTGGTACCACAGGATTCAATTGTGAGCTCTGTGCTCCTGGTTATTATGGGGATGCTAGAATAGCTAAAAAATGCGCAGGTACTACATTTTGTAAAATATTTGATATGTTCCATGAATATGCATGAAAAATTGATCCTCTCTTGACTATTTATATTGCATATTTCTAAACCACCCATCTCCCTCAGAAATATTTTGGTGAGTTTATAGAAAAGAAGAACAGATTTTATGGATACATAAAATAACATTGGAAATACAAACATTAAAAAACAAAAACAGTATAACAGCTGGAAGGGACCTTGGAGATCTTGTAGTCCAACCTCTTGCTCAAGCAGGAAACCCTAAACCAGTGGTAGCTAACCTTTGTGAGCTCCTGTGCCAAAAATTGTGTGGGTGTTTGCACGCTCACGCTCGTGTGTCAGCACCCAGAAGGCAATGCGTGCCTCCCCACACCCCCTAAGCATGTGCATGCAATCCCCACCCACCCACCCCTACCACCTCCTTACCTGAACTGCTCCTCACAGCTGATTTTTGTCTGGTTTGAGGCCTTTTCCGCCCTCCCAGAGGCTTGAGGAAAGTTTCTGCAGGCTTCTTCAGACTTTATAGGCCAAAAACTAGGCCCTGGTATTTCTGGAAAAACAGGAAGTGACAAAATGGGCCTACTTTTCATCCTGAAAAGCCTGCAGAAGCCTTCCTCAAGCCTCTGGGAGTCCAAAAAAGGCCTCAAACTGGCCAAAAATCAACTGTGAGGCGCGTGCATGCCCATTGAGGTAAGTTTGCCTGCAGCTCACGTGCCAGCACAAACGACTCTGCGTGCCACCTGTGGCATGCATGTCATAGGTTCGCCATCACGGCCCTAAACCATTTCAGACAAATGCTTGTCCAATCTCTTCTTTAAAAGCTCTAGTATTGGAGGAACATTGCTAAGGAACAGTGCCACTAAGATCAGAACTTTCATTTAAATATCATATAACTTATAACTGGAGATATAATTCCTATTGCTCTGAAAATTATTTCAGAGGGAATCTGGCTTCTTTGTGCCTTTACAGCAAGGCAGATTAATATACTGACATTATTATCCATAAAGGATATCTGTCTGCTTTGCAGGAGTGCATTAATCATGCAATTTATACATTTATATCACAGTAAAACCAACCCATCCTAGGGACTAAGCCAGGGGTGGGCAAACTACAGCCCGAGGGCCACACCTGGCCCATTGGTCATTTTAATACGGCCCGCCTCTGAAAAAAAAGTATTCCCCTCTGAAAAAAAAATCGGAGCTGGCCAAAAGAGACCCCGCGCCGCACGCCAAAAAATTGCACACACAACACGGAGCTGGGCAGCCGCTTCCCTGGTGGCGGGGCCGAGGTCGCTGCCCAGGGAATGCCCACTGCTTTCCCTCACCAGGGCCAGGCGGTGGTGTGTTGCCCTGCACCGCGTGGCCCCCGCCTGGCAGCGTGTTTCTCAGCTGGTTTCCTCCTCCTCGGCCATACAGAACAAACACGCAGAGAAGGAGGAGACCAGCCGGCTGCTTGGGGGAAGCTTTCTGCGCTGAAAGAGGCAACTACTAATCTCCGGCTTTGCTCCGCTTCTCCAATGGTCCGGCACCACCCTGTTCTATGAACCGGCTGCTCGGACTTGCTGCTCGGACTTGCTGGGCCTGACACATAGAACAGAGCATGCTGCAGGCATCTCGCGACAAGCCCCAGGACATGTGGTCACCTGCTGGCTGGCCGGGCCAGGCCGGACTGGAAGAGGCACATTCTCCAGGAGAAGGAAGAAAGCGTGCTCTGGGAGGGCGGGTACTGGGCAGGTAGGCGGATGTTCCGGGACCACTTAAAGGTCAACTTTAAGAGTGCCCCCATGGAAGAAGCCAAGCAAACGTAATGATGGCAGGAGTGATGGGGCATGTGTGTCCCTCCACAAGGAGTATGAAGGGAGGCAGACACCGCACCTCTCAGGAAAAAAGTAGGTGCCAAAGCCCTGGCTGTCACCTGGGAGGGGACTGTCACATGCCCTTGTTGCCCCCGCTGCCTCTACTTTTGTTCTCGTTCTTGGCTTCTTCCATGGGGGCGCTCTTAAAGTCAATCTTTAAAAGCTGGAAGACATTTTGTTAGATCGCCACCAACTCATCGTTGGGAGAGGTGTAGCCCCTGAATACACAAGAAGTCTTGGGCAAAGTTCTCTGACTTTTAAAATGCATCTGTGCGGTGTTTGCCTCCCTTCATGCTCCTTGTGCATGCCGGGAGCACCTAACTGGAGCAAAAGAGAGCGAAGTTGACTGCTATGAAATGAGCACCTTGGCTTCCCCTCTTGCTCCTCACAGTTGCCCTGAGCTGGTGCGGTTCTTTACTTGAGCAGCCAGACACCCGCAGCAGCGCCCGCAGCAGCAACAGGCAGTTCTGCCCGGGCTCCGCTCAGGTGTCCGGCTGGGGCTGTCAGGAGTTGCTACCACCGGCGCAGCGCCGCGCGGCTCCAGTCCCGCGTTGCCTTGGGAAGGGAAAGGCAAAACCAGGAGCCGCTGAGCCTGAGCCTCTGGTGCCGCTGCTGCCGTTGCAAAGCGCCGTCGCGGCTCTTCCTTTTTGCCTTTCCCTTCCCGAGGCAACGCGGGACTGGAGCCATGTGGAGCTGCGCTGGCGGTAGCAACTCCTGACTCAGGGGGCCTCCGAGGGGAGGGAAAGGAGGAGGAGAAGGTGGGAGAAAGGGTAGGGGGGCGATTCTCAAAAAATCTTGTGCTGAGCCGGCCCGTCTGTCAAATTTTAAAAGTCAATGTGGCCCCCGAGCCAAAAAGTTTGCCCACCCCTGGACTAAGCTAATTTTAAAGCATAATAAGACAAAAGTGCCAAAAAAATTAATGTATTCCAAAAATGAATCCTTTAGAAGCCCAACATTTAAAAATTGCACAAACTATTCTGCTTTTTTTATCTTGAAAGTAATAAATAATTTAGCGTTTCAAGCAGTATAAGGTTTAAAAAGTATAAGGTTTATATTATATTCGTGATAACAGTCTGTTGATTGAGATAATACATATATACATTTGGGAATTTTGTCCTCTTTCTCTACAGGTGTTAGATAAATTCATTTCTCATCTGTAGTATTTTGAACACTTCAACATTATAGAGAAATATAGCCAGTTTTATTTTTAGAATTCAGAGATTAAAAGAACGGCATGAAAAGTAATGCAATTTTTTATCAGCGTTATTTTTTTTTAATCAGGGTCAGAGCATAGAAATTGTAAATTAGCAAGCATCTAATGGGAAATCACAGATATTCTATTAACATGATTATGCAAATGAGCCATTACCAAAATAGCATTATTTCGTAAATGTAAGAGCATAGACATTCAAAATTGCAAGAGTGTTACTTTTTATATGTCAGTAATTTCCTCAGAGCTGTTATGCTGCAAACTTACATGTTTCACATATAAATTAGTTAGGTCATGATTTAAAAAAAAACACATTTATTGTTCAATTGCAATAATTGTTTCTGGAATTATTTTCTGATTTATTGCATACATTTTCCCCAAACCTATATGTTTATTTCTTGCTTTATAGAAAAACAACTATTATCAAACGTCACAATGCCAAATTCCTTGTGTCTTAAAATAACATAGTTTGTAAGGTAGTACATAAATGCTGCCTTAAATTCACTGAGATCTCTACACAGTCATATAGTCACATTCTATATAGACATATAAAAAGGATGTACATACAATGAACCTCTTTGATCAAGCAAGTAAAGCCAATCAAATACAATCATCCAAATAACTAAAACTTTATTAACATATACAAAGGGATGAAGGGCCAGTTTGGTGTGGTGGTTAAGACACCAGGCTAGAAACTCAGAGACCCTGAGTTTTAGTCCCACCTGAGGCAAAACGCCAACTGAGTGGCCTCTCCTTCTCCCAGCCCTAAGAAGGAGACAGTGACAAACCACTTCCAAATATATTTTGTCAAGAAAACTGCAGGATCTAGTCCAGGCAGTTGACCAGAAGATAACACTGACTACAATGCCTCCTCCCTCCCCAAAAAATTTCCAGAGGGAAAGTATCAGTAATAGAATATACTGAATTTGTACGCTAAAATAAAATTTAAACTATTCTATATTGTGATTAATGCTTGACCAAACTTTTTTTATTATGATCAACTATCAGTCAGCTATTTTTCTAAGCCTATTGGCTTTGGGTTATATCGTTTGAGCAAAGGGAAAGCATATCTTGGCCTCATAATATAAAATCCTAGATGTAGCTTTGCTTCTAATGCCAAATTATTAATTGAATTCAGACTAAGGATATAGAATGGCTTTCTACCTGTCGGTCTCTCTAATGCAAGAATATCAATAAATATTCCAGAACCATAAGTATTATATTACAACTTATTTAATTTATTATGTAACATCTGTTTTTATTCACCATTTTAAGCACCTTCTCCCCTATAAAATTGTATGAAATGAATAGCATAAAGAATCTTGACATCTTTAACAAGCTATTGTGTCTGAACTTAGGGTAGGTATGCTGCTACAGCTGAATGAGAAAGCTCCAGAGGGTTCCTCCATAATGCAAGTGGTCAGGGTATAAAACATTGTGTTTCTTATAAGCCCATTCAGTGCCTTTTTAGAGGAAAGAGGGCAAGGGATTCCCAGGCTATAGCCAAAGTACAATTCAGGATTTTAGATGGGTCAATATTTTTCATATGAGGAAGAAAAACCAATTCTTTAAAATATAAAGTCAAAAGTTGTTTTAGTATTTCACATTTCTTCCTACATGCCTGATTCCTGGGCAACTGACCTCTATTGACACAAACAACAGAGAGAAAAAATTCATGAGGGCAGGAGCTGTGGGCAGCAATTGAGATGGCTGAAGATTGTAGAAAAACAATCGAGGAAAGAAACACCAGGGAAAGGAAAATAAAGTGAAGGGAGTTTGAGGAAATAGGTAAGGAGGAATTAAGAAATGAAGATATGGGTGTATAGTATAGTGTATATTGTAGAACCGTCAGCTAGATAAATGGCATGTAAAAGATGTCTCAACTCACAGAAGGGGTGATAGCATGTGAAGTATTCAGAAAAGACCCTCCCTAGTTTTATAGAGAGTAAAAGGAAAAGAGGGGAGAATTACTTGCAGTCTTGCAAGATTCTATTAGTGAACACCCTCTACAAAAAAAAAAAGAAAGAGCTAGTACTTCTTGTCTAAATTATCTCAGAGAGTTCACAATATCCCAGTATGAAATAATTATTTACTTGCATGCTTACCATTTTAAACAAGTGCACAGTAATAAATTGACCTGTCTTTTCCCAGCATGCAACTGTGGAGGAGCACCTTGTGATCGTCGAACAGGACAATGCCTCGGAGAACCTCCAATGCCTGCTCCAGTCACAGATTGCCCAGATATCAGTAAGAAGAGCAGGGATGTATTCTGTTGCTACACTCAGTCCTTCTTCCCCATGTTTACATCTCCAAATTATATATATTCTGTGGTCCTTTTGGCCAGCATTAGTTTATGGAATGATAGATGTAAAAGAGGTAGACATTAGAATATGCTGCAGGTAATCCTCTACTTAAAGTATGACCACAATTGAGCCTAAAATTTCTGTTGCTAAACGAGACAATTATTTGGTGAATTTTGCTCCAGTTGTTAAGTGAATCATTGCAGTTGTTAAATTAGTAATATGGTTGTTAAATGAATCTGGTTTTCCCATTGACTTTGCTTGTCAGAAAGTTGAAAAGGTGATCACAAAAAGGTGGGACATTGCAATCATCATAAATACAAGTCAGTTTCCAAGGCTCTAAATTTTGATCACATGATGATGAGGATGCTGCAAGGGTCATAAGAGTGGAAAATAATCATAAGTCACTTTTTCAGCGCCATTGTAACTTCAAACGGTCACTAAACAAATTGTTGTAATTGGAGGACTACCTCTACATTAAAGTTTAGCATAGGAATTACCTGAAGTAAGTCTAGGCAGACTGTAGTTCTGAGGTCTCTGAAAGATCCTTCTGTTTAGCCAGATGCCTGAACAAGAGGCAAGAATATGTTAGAAAAAAGAAGTGAGAGAGAAGAATGGAAATAAAAGTTTGCCCATAAACTTTATTTATTTTAATTTATTTATTTGATTTGTCAATCGCTTACAAGATAATAGGTTAAAGTATAAACATGAGTAAGAGTAGAGGAAATAGGTACGAATAAATGGAGACAATAGGACAGGGACAGTAGGCACGATGGTGCACTTATGCACACCCCCTACAGACCTCTTAGGGAAGGGGTGAGGTCAATAGTGGTTAGTTTGAGGTTAAAGGAGTGAGGGTTAGACGATGTAACAACAGAGTCAGGTAGTGTATTCCAGGCATTGACTACTCTGTTGCTGAAGTCGTACTTTCTGCAATCAAATTTGGAGCGGTTTACATTGAGTGCTCTTGTTGTGTGCTCTTGTATTGTGGTTGAAACGGAAGTAGTCATTCACTGGTAGGACATTGTAGCAGATAATTTTGTGTGCTACGCTTAAGTCTAGCCATAGGCTCTCGTCATCCATGCCTTGCTTCAACTCCAAAATGTGACTCCCAAAAAATTACCCCTGAAGGAATGTTGTTCCTTTTTTTTTTAAATGCCCCTTTTCACAATGATTCATTGGGAGAAGGAAAAGTTCAACCTAGGAAAGGCATTTCAAAGAGGAGACAACCTGAAGTGAAACAGGATGAAGGCTTCTACACCAAAGGCCCAATCTGCCTAGGAAACTTAATCCCACCGAGATTTAAGACAGTTGTTCTGCCTACTTCAATGTTCAGTTCATGCAGCCAAGTTTTGGACAAAATGACTGGAAACCTAGATCAAATCTACTTTCTAAATATAATGTATCCAATTATTTTGAGGTGGCATTTAGCACTAGCACTGGTGATGCTACCTGAGGTAATGAAACGTCTGCAAGAAAACAAGCAAGCTCAGAGAGCACAAGGGCCCATCATTTCAACTCTGAGCTACAAATATTCTCCTTTATTGATTTGTCCATTTTCTTTGGCAATGGTCACCCCTCAATATATTTAGGAATAAAGAACTGAATTCTGTTGGGGACGATACTTTGGGCTTTTGACCATAAATTAATAAAGTAACTAGTTTTTAAAAATCCAAATTCAGTCTTGATTTCTGGTCAACTTCAGCCCCAGATCTTTCTTTTGTGAAATTAAGCTAAAGATAGGTTATAAAACAGGGACCAATGTCTTTTGTTCTGTGTATCTCTTTTATTAAATCTGGTATTCACAGAGATAAATGTTTAAGAAATAAAATCTGTCTAGTATCCCATTAAAAATAAATCCATTTACATTTGGAAAATTGTTCATATGAACTTTGTCTCTTTTTTGTGTTCTGCAATAGTTGCTTTCTTTTCCTTTTAATTAATTATTCCACTTAAGTGTTATTTTTTTCTCTTGCTGCCCTGCAAAAGAGTATTTCCTATAGTTTCCTAATTATATGCTGTACTTGTTAGGTAAGGCAGTAGGTGTTTCACTTTGAGAACACTGTATACTAACATTATTGTGTTTCTGTGAATTTAAAGCCATCTAGAAATGTGAAAAGATTATATATTTTTGATATAAAGGTTTTATTATTTCAATATTACTGGTAATAACTGTACAACAAAAATCTGAATTTCTTGCTGTGAATTTCTTGTGCTGTATATCTTTTTGGCAGATTTTTCCTAAATGGGGAAAACAAGCAGGAACATTATTTTATAAAGCAAAAAAGCCACTTGAGTTTTGCAGGGTTCTAACAAAAATGTGTAATCCTTTTCAACTGTCTTCATTTTCATTTATTGCTAGGTTGTGACAAATGCATTTGGGACTTGACTGATGATATCAGCCTGGCAATCCAATCCATTGAGGAAAGCAAAGAAATTCTACTAAGCATCTCCACTGGAGTTGCAGCTCACAAACACTTGCATGACCTCAATACCACTACTTTTATCCTCAAGGTACCTAATTTCTTCATTCTTCAATCTCATTAAAAAAAAATACTGTTTCTGGAAACAGCTTCCATTCAGAGTTAAAATAAACAGGAGTGGGGAGATTTAGGTAATTTTTTTTTTTATGGTGGGAGAAAAGAAGATATGAAACCTGGCCCACTACAAAGAAAATAATAATTCTGTTCCATTTTAAATTTGCTCCTTCCTCAGCTATTATATGCCATGAAAAAATAGAACACATGTCAATGCATGATATCAGCAATCAAATACATAAAAGGGCGCCATAGGGAAGATGGTCAAGACCTAATTTCCATTGCCACAGAAACGAAGATTAGAAATAACAAGTATAAATTACAACTACCAAGAGTCATTTAAATATAACAAAAACTCCCTGGAATAATATCTATACAGCATCTTACCTATGGTGGTTGTGAGCTCTGTCTTACAATTTTTAAGAAGAGACGGGATAGTCACCTTTTATGCATGGCTTAATATATTGTCCTGCACATCTCAGAGGATTAGATTAAATGACCTTTGGGGTCCCTTCCAATTCCATGATTCTACGATTCTATAAATAGATCGAGTTATAGTCTGCAGAAATTTCAAGCTCAGCAAGTTTACAAGTCATTAACGTCACAATGAAATAATACATGATATGCGTACCATGGTCATTCCAGATTTATTACCACTAAGGCAACTTCAATTTCAGCTTGCACAATCTCAGACACAGCTCTGTAGCATACTCAGTTCGTATATTCGTTTAGTTTGTCTAAGTAGAAATTTAGATACAAAGACATGAGTGAGAGAGATAGGAGAGAGGGAGAGGGAGGGAAGGAGGGAGAGAGAGAGAGAGAGAGAAAGTGTGTGTGTGTGTGTGTGTGTGTGAGAGAGAGAGAGAGAGAGAGAGAGAGAGAGAGCTATACATGCACTGCACATGAGTATAGTGAATGGACAGTATCAGTCAAGAATAAAAAAGATTTAGGTTTGTTAATTTCCATTCAGCTGTAAGCCTTTGGTTGGTCACCATCTTTTTTCCTAAATTATTTTGATAGGGTGCAGTTAAGTATTAACAGAATAACAAAATTGGAAGGGACCATTCTATACAGTTACAGATTAACAGAGTTGGAAGGTACTTTGTACTTAGTCCAACCCCCCTGCCCAAGCAGGCCCTACATCATTTTTGACAGTCCAGTCTCTTGAAAGCTTCCAATGATGAAGCACCCACAATTTCCAAAGGCAAGCCGTTCCATTAGTTGATTGCTGTCACTCTCAGAAAATTTCTCCTTATTTCCAGGTTGAATCTCTCTTTGTTCAGTTTCCATCCATTATTCCTTGTAGCATACAAGGAATAATGGTGCTTTGGAAAATAGCTTGACCCCCTTTTCTCTTCTCTTCTCTTCTCTGGTACAACCCCTTGCTGAGGCAGGAGACCCTAAACCATTGCAGGCAAATGACTGTCCAATTTCTTCTTAAAAAGTGAAGTAGAGAGAGGGGGAAAGAGATAATCTATAGATTCCCTCCCTTTGAAAGAAGTGACAAGTGGGGGAAGGTGATATAACAATAAATTGCAGAGTAAGTCTTGCCACTAATCAGCTATTGGAAAGCTGTATGGAAAAACTGATCTCTCAGTGGTTGGAGTCTTTTTATTAATAAAAAAATGAGGTCAATTTTAAAATAACTTGGATGAAGGGCATTTTCCAGGAATTAAGCAAGAGGAGTGCATTCCTTTGATTCTGTTGGGTCTCTCAATGACTTTTAATGTCATTGCTTGTAATATTATTTTATGTTAATGGATTGAAGCTGAAGGCAAGATGCTGGGCAGGAGGGGTGTGTGCTTCTGTCCTTCCTGGAGATGTAGTCTGAGAAATGATGTTAATATTGTAGTGCTTATTTAACACCTTGGCTGGTGGCTAATGCAAGGAGGGGATTAACATTTTTGGTACTGAGGAAGCAAGCCTCTCAATGGATGATATCGAAGAAGTCATGGATGGTGTCAAAACAAAGGGATAGGAAAATCTTTTTCAACTAAGTTTTTTTTTTAATTAAAACAAACAAAAGGCATTAAAAGAAAAATACTCTCTATGTATTTTTCACCTGATAATATGAACTGTGGTGATTTCTTGAAGCAGTTCTTTGCCTGCAGTTGTCCCATGTGTTATGTCCTGAGGACTCTAGGAGTTCTCACTCAGGTCCAGTCCCTTTGCGTGGGCGACTTTTCCCTCTCACCCATTGGTTGATTCTCCCAGCAGCCAGCTATAAAAGCGGGCTGCGGGGTCCAACCAGTTGCTGATTGCTGCGAGCCAGTTCCAGGCGTGGCAAGCACGGTCAGCCCTTTATTGTTATAATAAAGTATTGTTGCACTCATGCTCTGGTTCAGCCTCTCATTGCTCAAACTTAACACCATGGGTTCTATATTATACTGTTATTGAACAACTACATGAAAACATTGAAGAAGGTAATTTGAAGTTTGGGATTTAGGGTCACCACTTACTCTTTGGTCTCCTTGCTTTATTCTTCAGAGGGGGATATTATCATTCTGAATATTGTTTCAAAATGGTGATGGAATTAATGTGGACTAACCACTGAAAGTCAATCTTGCTACAAGAGTTGTTCTGATGATTACTTGAAGTTTCATCCTGTATTGAACAGAATGGCATTTCTCTTGAAAGCAAAGGAGATTTTTCTGAGTTTGGTTTTCATCTTGGATGCCAGTATTTAGCTGAGGCTGAACTACAGTACATAGACCCATACTTGGAAAACATCTGGTCAAAGTGACATATATGTCACGGAATAGCAGAATGTAGGATGTGGACAAGATTTTAAAAATCATCTATATGACTAACTGCATTTGTTCCACCATATCTTAATTGTTGCTCTGCTCTATACTGTATACAGTGGTCTTTGAAAAGCAAATGAAAATATTGCAGCAGATTTTTGGCTAACAGAGACTGTACATAAAAATATAACTCCCATTTCTTTGAAACAGCTCTATCATACTCTCCATTTCTAGCTACTATTTGACCTTTATAGCCCTATACATTTTAAAACCAGAATATCCAGTGAATTACTTTCATCTATACAACTTTTCCCCAATAGTGATATCATTTTGGAGAAACGTTTTATGTCTTAACAATTCCGAAAGTACTGTTGAGCAATTTGATGACACATCAAATTCTGAAACATTCCGGCAGAGAAGATCCAACTCGTTTTCTCATTAATAGCTTTCTGAAAGTTGGTACTAAAACCGAAAATATTAGTATGTGTTATCCAGTTAAAGTACTTTGACTGCTGTTCCATTTTCTTTCTATAAAACCTAGTGTAAATTGGAGTGCTAATATATTGATTTTTACTGTAAACATCCTTGGTTTCTTGAAATAAACTGGGAAATCAATGCTCAAAGTAAATCAAATAAATAAGAAAAAAAGGGGGGGGTGTTAAAATGGAGGAGGAAAATAGAAGGAATTAAAAGGAAGAAATAGAATTTCCTCTAAATGGATCTATATTTACTTTCCTAAAATGTTTTAAAAGATTGGCATGACCAGGATGATAGATCATATTCTCAGTATAAATCTGGTTTTGCATTCTAAACAGCTAGACCATGTTCATATCCATAGAGCATGGTAAAAAGAAAAAGGGGTAGCTATTATTATCTGGATTGCCTATGGTCACATGGTACTTATCAAAACCACATCTAAATAAAGGGGAAGGAATTGTCTTCCATCATCTCTAAGGAAAAGATAAGAGACTCTGGACTTAAGGAGCGAAGAACTACACAATAGAGTTTCATCAATTAATCTATCATACATATCGAGAAAGATAGGTGCCAAAACAGATTCATCAATAGATTTTATGCTTATACTGCCTCTGAGTAGGTGCCCATTTGTGTATAGATTTACAAAGGAAGATAAAAACTAATACAAAATAATATACTATAAATCAGAAGAAAAAAAGAAACAGAAAGATGGAAGGGAAAAAAAATAGAAAAGAAATGTAAAAAGATACAAAGAAGTGGTTTTCACACTTCTTCACAGCAATTATTAAATGCAATTATACATTACCCTTTACTCTGAGGTTACAACATGACCCTCTTCTTTCTATAATCTACCCTATCTTATCATCAAAGTCATAAATTCATTTTTGACTGTTTTACAAAAAGCCCATAAGATGTTTGCAGTCAATAATAATTGTTGTTCTTCTCTCAAAGAAGTCAGTTTGAATATCTCATCATCCATCATCTTCACCAATTATTTTTCTATTTTGAGTAATGCCATTATTATGCATACTGTGTGTTTCTTCTATGCAACAGAGAAAATGGGAAAAATGCAAAGGAAGCAAACAATATATGGAACCTTAGCAAAAGTTTTGCTTAGATTGCTTGTACAGTGCCTGTGACAAACAGTAGACACCCTCCTGTGCACTATTCATTGGTATGGCGTGTATACATATGCAAACTAGTCTGTGGTGTGGAAAAAGAAAAGCAGAACCAGAACAGGAATGTGAAGCCCCATGTAGAGACTGGGAGGCTGCTATGCAGCCTGTTTCTGCTTAAAATGCAATAAAGCACTAAATAAGCATCAGTTAATCATAACATAATTCTCATAACTTCTGCCTTATGCCTAAGATCCATTCCAACCTTCTGATTCTGACATTCAGAACATCACAACTGTATTCATGTGATGAAGCTCATTAATACATATATTCCTGAGGTAATTGGTCTGTAAGTACCTTGAAAGAATGAAGATCATTTTTAACAATGAAACAAATTTGTATCATTGTTACATTCAGGAAAAATTATCCGAGAAGGACAATCATTCTGCTCTTCAGACAACCCAGGTTGATGCTGCTGCAAATGAAATGACAGAACTTATCAGGAAAATTGATGCCCTTGATGAAAAGGTTTGCTTATTATGTTCTATTCCATCTTATATTTCTCTTGCCTTGAGCGGGATCAGCTTAATAACGCTAAAGAAATAAATTGCAAATTCCATGAACCAGTAATACTATCAGTAAGCAAAAACAGGCTAAATAACAAAGTTCATATTTTTTTTCAAGTAAGCATGATTGGCACCTTTTTAACCTTCCTGAACAGATCCTATATATCTCTCTCCACCACCACCCCGTGTATATGTGTGTGTGTGTGTGTGTGTGTGTGTGTTCCCCACACACAGAGTGGGGAAAATTTTGAAAAATATGAAAAGTGTAAAGTTGTAATGTCATATATTGTCTACACTTGCCTTTCTTTCATTGCCAACAATCAGAGTGCTAATTATTACTACTGCGCGAGAAAATAAATATTTTATTTTCATTTCTATGTTAGCTGTGGTGGCACAGTGGTTAGAATGCAGTATTGCAGGCTAACTCTGCTCACAGCCAGGAATTCGATTCTGACTGGCTCAAGGTTGACTCAATCCAGAACTATGGAGTAGTATATAAGTCTAAGTGCTATTGCTGTTTTAAAAAAACATGTGTAAAGCTGTATTTTGGAGTATTTAGGCTATGCTCTTCTAATAAATTATAAATTATTATAATTTTTTGTTTGGAAAATGTTGACAGATGAAAAGCAAAAGTTTTGTCAGAACAATAGATTTTTAAAATAATTCTCTTAAAATCAAGCTCCAATTGGAAATTTCATGTTGGCAAATCTGTTTTAGAATTTGCACTATAGTTTTTGCATGTTCCAGCAACTGTGATCAATAACAGGTACAGCAACTGCAGGAAAGACTTCAAGTTCTATATAAGCATCCTCAAGAGTTCAATTTGTCCATTTCCATGATACAAGCAAAAGAATGGTTATAACAACTACATTTGGCAGAAAACTCTGTGGTACAGGACCAACTCTCAAGTACAGTAAGTGCAACGAATTCTGTGGCCTTAAATGGGAGTCAGTTTGAAAGTAAACAAATAGAAAATGGAGAAAAATTATAGGATGACACCAAAGTGTGAAAGATTTCTACAAGATTGTTTTGCAAAAAAAATACCTATCACTTTTTGAAAGACAGTGGTTTCTTTTCTTGCAGCATTGTCAAATATCATGTACATATTACATAGATATCCATGTCCATAACAGCCAGAAGCCACATCTGGTTACATTAAGCAGGCTTTTTCATACTGTAGATTTAAATGTAAAATAAAATGTGATACTCATGCTCCAAACATCTGATTTTCCATAGAGAAATCAAGAATCAGGCAAAGGTCAGCAGCTGCAGAAGGAAACTATGGAGACCATTAAGCGTGCTACTATTCTTGCACAAGAACTTGGAAATATTGTAGATAACATACAAGGTAAACTGGGAGCATTTCTGATTCATATAAATAATGGGGTACATCCGTGGAACTGGCAATGGAGAAAGGTAATTATAGGAACATTTATAAACTGTCCAAAATTAACATATAAATGAAGAGAACCAGAATTAAAATCCAGTTTTCACAGCTATAGTTTTTACTAATCAAATTATTTGATACATACCCTCTCAATCCCACCCCAAAACAACAGAGAAAATTTGTTAATTTTATTTTTTTTCTGTACCAGGAGATCAGATTTGTATGGCAGCTTTCAACTTTTTCTACTCTTCTTTGTATTTACAACAATGTTATGTGTATCTTGAGAATGCAAGCTAATTTTAACACAGAATGATAAAGAAACAGATCCAGATACTTTCTAAAATCCTTGAACAATTTGATTTGAAATGTGGGAACTACCTTATCCCTGGGACATTTCTATGTTAAAAAAAAGTCAGTTATCCAAATAAACCACACTGGGACATTTTCACAATAATTTAGGAACTTGGAAATGACTCTTCCTTCCTACAATGGAACAAAGGCTAAAGGCTAAGAGCAGCAGGACCATAACCACAATGTGCTTCGAAGAGTTCCTATGTACAGTAGATTCTGCTCAGTAGAGCCACCAACATATTGGCATTTTTTGGTGTTCAAATGAAGACAATTTCCAAGCCCTTTAGATCAATGTTTCTCAACCTTGGCAGCTTTAAGATGTATATGCTTCAGCTGCCAAAATTCCCCAGCCAACATGTGAGTTTTTGCCAAGTCATGACCTAAAGCAGGGGTCCCCAAACTTGGCAACTTTAAGACTTAACTCCTCTGGGAGTTGAAGTCCACAAGTCTTAAATTTGCTAAGTTTGGAAACCTCTGACCTAAAGTATAGGACCTCTGATCTATTCAACAAGTGGTGCTCTGATTCAAGCAAAGAGAAAAAAATATTTGTAGCAAAATGGTGACTATTTTGAAGGAACATAACTAGAAAGGACAGCAGCAGCTTTGTCAATAAAATATACAACAAAAAATTATCTTGAATCATATGCCTCTGCTTTGTGTACAGAAATTGGCAGCAAAGCAGAATACTATGGTATTGAGCATGATCTGAGGCCTGAAGATATTGCTCAGAAGGTCAGAGCAGCAGAAGAGATGCTGAAGGACATCAGACTTCGTAGACCTTTCACCTTCCAGAGGCAACTTGCTGATGAAGAGTCTGAAGCAGCTCAAGACTGTGAGTTCTTCTATGGATTTGGGCCCTCAGCAAGTCCTCTCTGATTTATCTCATCAGATGAGCAGATTCAACTTAGAGAAGGTGATCTTAAGATACTCAGGCCCTAAATTATGTAGGATTTTCAAGGTGATAACCTTTGAAAGGTATACAGTGCATACCAGTTATGATGCCACTAATCAGCAGAAAAGCATGATGGCATTATTTCTGTACCTTGAATATTTTATGTGATAATTTCAACATCTGGATACTTTGAGATACTTCAGTAAGCAAAATAAAAAATATTTATGGCAGGGATACATAAGTTTTCCTTCAGAGAGCACAGCACTTTTGTGCTAAATCACATGTTGAAGAGCTGGGAATACAGTTGCCTAGCACTTTCATTGCTCATTTCTGAACTCTTCAACAAAAGTGCTTCAGCTCTTTTATCCTTCTAATCTACCCCTCCTGTCTATGACATTGGCATCACCTCAGCTCCATTCTTGTGTGATTGCACATCATTCAGTAGGTGAGAAGAGGCAGCTGACTTCTGATTTTGCTGCAGAGTACTGCCACAATACTTTTGCAACATGAATGCTAAAAGCTTTCAGGTAGGCATTTCCACTGGAGGGAACTCTTGTCACTCCTGGTTCCTCAGCAAACTATCCTCTCATTTTGCTTCTCTTTTGAAATGCAGCTTTATAGATCCCTCTCACATATTTAAAAAGCAGGCAGAACATGAGGTTAAAAACATGAAGGAGGGGAGAGCTGTAAGCTATTAGGATGCTGGTTTTGGAGCTCTCCTACCAGTGAGCTGGAAGGTGTGTTGAACTAGCTCATGCCCTCCTTTTTGTGTGTTGAGGTCAGCAGCAGTAAGAAGCAGGAAGAAATTTAAAAACACTGTTTGAATCTGAGGATTGAAGACTAGCCATGTAGAAGTACACAAGTTCATCACCAGCAAGAGCTGTAAAGTGTACTACAGAGACTGAGAAATAGGGAATTTAAGCACATTAATCACTTGCCTCTTCTCTTAGTATTAAGGAAAGCTGAAAGTTGGGAACAGAAACATAATGAAACCAGGTCTTTGATTCCTGACATATTGGATCAGCTTGGGGACCATCACACCAAACTCACAGACTTGCAAGAGGCTTTGCACCAAGTTATTGATGACATCAGAAAAACAGCCACTATAAATAATGAAAGCATTGCTAAACTCCAGGCGCATGAGGTACCATGCCATCTATTGTTTCAAAATTGTTGTATTTTAACATTTTTAACAGTGCAAAATACTGGCCGTAATCTATCAGGATAACCTTGTTTATTATACGATCGATGGTGTATGTACGGCTAAGGAAATAAAATCAGATACTGGGTGAATTCACCTTACCAAATGGCTGGGAGCCATCCAGAGCTCAATATAAGAGGAGCAGTTTGTAAAAGTGTTATCAATAAATAAGTAAATGAATAATAGCAGTGATCACATAGGCTGAGCTTCAGAAGGGAAATGTGCTCATTTCCTTGTCTACAATTGGGCAATGTGCTTATCACAATAAGATTTTATACTTTATGGATAAGTTCCAACCAGTTTTAAAGAAGGTCTACATGTATGTCTTGTACTACATGCATTCTTCTCATGTAAGAATGAAAAGACCATTTGAATTACTTATGCTGTTTCAGAGAGCTAGGAGGAAGGGTGTTGGGACAGTAATAACAATGAAAAGTATCTTGAATTCTTAGTCAACGCTAAGAAAGATGGAACTTCCTCCCATATTGAAAGTTCTTCCCTTTATAGATATTTATCTCAGAATATTCACCATCAAAATGTTCTAACATTAGAATATTATTCAAAGACCTGCGCAATGTAAACTAAAGATGTTTGGAGCATATACAGTACTAAGCTTTTGTCTACAACATCTTAAAGCAGATGCCTCCTTTCCAGGGATCACATACCAGACTAAGGTTTGCACACTGGTACCACATTTGCAGTTTCCCGTACACCTATAAAGCATCTTTTAGAGATTGTATCCAAAGCACTGCACAGCCCTTATTAATAAATATTAATGTTTTAGTAATGTTCATTATATTTGCTCCACTTCCAAATATCAGTTATGTTCAGTAAAGCATTTGTTAATTTTACTGTGGATCAAAACATCTAATTTACTCAAAATAATACAATAGTGATTAGCAGACAACCAACATATTTAAGGAATTATTGTTTTTTTTCTTACAGAAACAACAAGAAATATTGGAGGAAGAGATTGACACTCTGAACAATACCCTAGGGATGGCCACAGACATTCTAAATATTTCTCGTGGAATCATCTTTGACATGAATGAAGCAATACAGGTGATCTTCTTTTTAAATAAAGCATCAAAATCTACTGTCTACCTGGTCCACAGAGTTTACATCTTCAGCTTTTAACACGATCTTCAGAATGCAGTATTATACTAACATCAACTTTAGCAAGACTTAGCAGATACTACTAATAATCATGTTTTGAGAAAAACAGGGTTGAGGTGATACACATTGGGCATTTAACCACTATTCAGATTGCATCTCATACACACTAGATTAGCAGTAAGTCCCTCCTGGAGTAGTATGAAGAACTTCAGAATAAATGAAATTTATTTATTTATTTCAATGGTTACATTTGAATGGGAAGTTCAAGAATATAGATTTAGCCCCACTAGTAAACCAGACCAGGAAAATATTTCCATAGAAAGGCTAAAAGTACTTTCATTGAGATTGACTATAATAACAGAATCTTGGAGTTCTGAATGAGCTGTACCTTCTTCTCCTCCAGTGGATTACGGAAGTGTCTGTCAGAGTCACTTCCAAATGTTATCTCATTCTGGACAGAAAAAGCATTTCACCCCTGCCTGCATATTTGGGACAATTGCAACCAAAATTTCTGTCACTAAGCAAGGCGGTTGTTAAGTGATTAATGCCTGATTTTTATAAACTTTTTGCTATGCTTATTAAGCACGTTGCTGTTAAGTGAATCACAGAGTCAATAAGCAAATCCAGCTTTCCCCTGATGACTTTGTTATTCGATCCTGGCTGGGAAAGTCACAAATAGCAATCACATTACCTCAAGACACTGCAGTCATCATAATTATATGCTAGTTGCTGAGTGCATGAATGTTGATCATGTGATTGTGAGGAAGTGTAAGGACTGGTCATGTAAGTCACTTTTTTCAGTTGTAACCTCAAGTGGTGGCTGAAGGAATGATTGTAAGTTAAGGGACTACCTATGCTTACATAGGAAGAGCTACAGCAAAGGGTGCAAGTCCTCAACAAAACTAGAAGTGATTGCCTGAAACTGTAGCATCATTCATCCAGTTGGAGACAATGGCAGAGAGAAATCTAAATTGTGATATTGGATCATGGTATCAGGCAAGTACACATAGCCACAAGTACATAGTTATAATCAGCTCAGTGTTAATCAATAGTTACTGACAAAGAAAGACTGCTAGGTACAGGCTTAAATGATCTAATAGGAAGTGTGTTCTCTGAGCCATCTAGCTAGGATTAACAGGAGTGATGCAGACAGGTAAAGAAATAATATGCAGAAGATAGATAATGAAGGAAGAGTGATAAGGAAGGGAATTACCCAATATTAAGATAGAGAAAGATATCTGGCTCTTTCTCCAGCCCCTGAAAAGAAGAATGGCTTTTGACATGAGTTTTCATTATCAAGTCTCGTTCCTCATAGTTTCTCTCATTTTTTACAGTACAGTATATGGCCTTGCTATTTTATTGGGTGCTTTGAATGCTGTTTTTATGGTATGCAACCCAAAATGGATTGAGTAGGGCATCTCTATAATTTTGACAAATAAATAAACTCCTTCAACTTGTGTCAGGATTGCATATTTTGGGCTGAAGTTGAAGCTATGTAACTGAATGTTTCCTTTATTTAACTCCTTAATGAATACTGAAGAAAATAAGGCCCTATCACAATTTTTTTTAATTCTAGTTGTATCCCTTGCTGCAGTTATGTTTTTCACTGTAGAAAAATGCTCAGCTAAATGATCCCCAGTTTGAAAGGATACGCTCCATCATCTCAATGAGAATCCATTTATCACCTTACCACTATCTACCTAATTTGGAAAGACATTTTACAGTTTATAGAAAAATCATAGCTACTTTTTCTTTACTCTTTTTGTTTGGTCAGAATGCATCCAGGCTCTACGCAGAAATAGATGGAGCTAAAGTACAGCTACAGGACAAACAGGCCAACCAGTCAAGGTTTGATGAAGATTTGGTTGAAAAAGCCATGAAATATGCACAGGGCCTTCAGGACCTTGCAGATAATTTGGAGAGGTAACTTTCAAGTGTATTAAGCCAAATTCTCTTTCTGCAATAAATTAGTACAATCTAAACAAGGGAAATCACACTTAAGTCCCACTGATCTCAGGGAGACAGAACTGTGTGATTAACTGTTCTACTGAAATCAGTGGGTCTTAAAATGCTACACATTGGCTTAATAATTCCAACCATTATTAAAGGATATGAGAATTATGAAACAAATGTCCTATCAACAGCATTTAACATTAAACTATAAATGCTATGTCGTCCCTCATATGGTGGTTTAGGAAACCATATAGTTTTATTATTCCTGTAACATGGTTGTTGTGTCAATGAATATGTTTCTCAAGTCTGCATACAGAAGTAAATTAAAGACTAAAATGAAACCTAAACAAAGCATTCCTTATCTCACTATTTATATTTTTCAACATTATGTCATATCAGTTCTCTAAATGGACTGAACTTAAATTATGGATACATCTGGAATAATCCTTTATTCCAGAATAGTTGAGTGGGGATGCTGATTGACTGATGAACTACCTTGGAGAAGATCTGAACATCTTCTAGCATGTCATGATGGATCATGCCAGTGAGGGAGAGTTAGATGTAATGAAAAATTATATATTGATAAATAAAATTACTGTAAGGTTGTTTTCAAGTCAGATTTGACTCCTGGTGATTTGCATGATATGTAAGTGGTTTGCCCTTGCCTGTTTCCAGAATGTCTGTTGGCTTCTCATCCTAGCTTATAGCCCTGACGTTGCTGATAGTCCTCCATTCAAGCATTACAGTAACCAGGACCAACCCTGGTTAGGGCTGTCTACATCATTCAAGGCTGGTTGCCTCCTAGATGAGCATCACAGTGATATAATAAGGATAACAATAGCTTCCAAGGGCAGCACTGACAGATATATAGTAATCTTGAGCAATATATGATGCATTTTATTCCCTCCCCTGCCCCCTCTCTTTTTTCTGTTGCAGGACTTTTCATGGTATTGACACAAATGGATTAGTACAGAAAGCACTAAATGCTTCCAATGTACATGAAAATATAATTAATTATATTAATGAAGCCAATCAAATGTCTGCCTTGGCATTAAACACTACAGATCGAGTCAGTGATGTAAGTAATAGTATTAGGTATCTGGAATGTGCCCTCGAGATCAAGTAAAATCTGTATCCTGTGAAAATCCCCGCCTCGATCTGCAGTTATACCATTACAATCCCATCTTCAAGGACAGAAATTTGTAGGAATTTCACTAAAGCACCTGAAGGAAGGACAAGAAGCAATGGGTGGAAATTAATCAAGGAGAGAAGTGACCTAGAACTAAAGAGAAATTCCTTGACAGTTAGAACAATTAATCAATGGAACAACTTGCCTCCAGAAGTTGTGAATACTTCAACACTGGAAGCTTATAAAAAGAGATTGGACAACCATTTGTCTGAAATGGTTTGTGGTTTCCTGCCTGAGCTGGGGCTTGGACTAGAAAACTTCCAATATTTTTTCCAAATCTGTTATTTTGTTCTTATCTGGTAGGTTCTGAAGCAATGCAATCCTTCATGATATAATGCTTGTCCAGTGGGTCAGTTATGGTTTATTAGGAGTCATAAGCTGATGCTTCATATCTTATTTTTGGATTCTTGAATATTTGGGGGTGGGGGAGGGGAGATGTTGCTCTGTTCTTAATGGAGTTTGAACAAAAAACATTTCTCTAAGTCCAGGTTGTGCCTAGAGTCAGTAAACATGCAGTATAACTAGAAAGTATGTGGGTTATGTTATGATGCCCAACAGCAAATAAAATTCCTCTAAGTAGCAATTATCATTAATAGATTGCAAACCTTCCAGAGTTTGGTATAAGATTGGCAGCTATATAAATGTTTAATCAATCAGTCAAAGATCATGTACTCTGTATACAGCAAAAACACTCATAAAACATTGTTTTATGTCAATTTCTAAACACTTACAAACACTGCATAATCGCTGCATAGATTAGTAATTGTTTTGGGTTCGAGCCATATCTTTTATGAATAGAAATCTGGTCAAACCTTTTTTTTCCCTAGAACAGGGATGTATTTGTCACTAAGTGTTACCAATTTTCTTTCTGCTTCCTCCTTTCTCAAGGACAAAATCTGGAGGATTAAAGTACTTTATACAATAAAATGGAAGGAAACACTCAGGACTGCAGAATAAAGCAGTAATCTAGTGAAAAGCTACTGTATTTCAACTCTTCAAACAGAATGCATTTTCTATTTATGGAAAGACAAATCCAACATTGTGATGTTGTGAGCAAGATTCACTGGCTCTTTCCTAAATGTCAATATGAAATCCATTACAAACACTCAAGCATGTTTCATCCAACCCACTGGATGAAAGTGATTGCCTCATAAATACAAGATGCAACTAATTGTGCTTCCAGACAGATATCTTTTAATAGTACCAATCAAAAGATATCATGCAGCTGCTCCATCTTTTTCTCAAAAGATTATTTATGGATGAGATAAAAGTAGAAAAAGCAAATAGAACAACAAAGGATTATAAATGAAAGCCTTTATCTGAATTCCCCATAAATTCTATGACTGGGACAGGTTTATTATATATTAGTAGCCCCATCTGGAAACCCCAAATGTTTACTTTCATGATGTCTAATGTTCTCTCTCTCTCTCTCTCTCAAAAAAAAATATTATAGGCTGCTGTTGGAATTGACACTCAGATAACTTACCACAAAGACAAAAGTACAATGCTTCTTGGGGAAGCCAGAAAACAACAAGGAAATGCCAATGCTAGTAAATATAATCCTTCCTCTTGATTCATATGTCTTTCTTACCCTAGAAAAACTTTGTAATAGAGAGCACCCCAAAGAAGAAAAATGTTGATGTAGGCAATTTAAGCATGATCACCTACAGTGGGTTCTGCAATTTAAAATCTTGAATATTTCAAGCCCAACAAAGTCTGTTCTAATAAACATACATTACTTTATCTAAGCTGCATCTTTTTATTCTCTATAAATAACGCTAAGAAATATAAACTACCATCGGGCCAGATGAAAGATTTATAGTACATCTATAGTACTTCTGCAGCAGTAGCAAACAATGGGGCTTGCTGGAAGCACAATCAAATGCTTTCATATTTCTGATGTTTACTTTAAAAGCATGCAAACTATACTGTCCTTTTCAAAACAAAATTTTGAAAAACATTGTAGATTGTTTAACGAACAGCCAAGACCTGCTTTGGAGGTCACAAAAAAAAATGTATTATCTAAAACTTAGTATAGACCTTCAAATAAGTCCCAATGTTATAATGCAGTGATTAGAATCCTTTAGACTGATGTCTTTCAGATGCATTATTACTATAATTAGATAAATGCCTTTGCCACTCATTGCCGAAAGCTTTCTTATATTTTGTTTCTTCCACTTTGCAGATGTCTTTAATGTTGAAGAAACAGGCAGAGAGATTAATGAAACACTTGACAAGAAGAATGATGTTAAAGGCCGTTTCATGAAAGTCCTTAAAAAAATGCACACATCAGAGCAAGGTCAGGAAATAAATTGTACAAAATTGTCATCAAATTATTCTGATTAAAGAATAAATCTTCACAAGGGAACTTCTTAAGTGGTTTTGAGGTAGAAAGTAAATCTAATCTTACCTGGCTGGTACTCATTGACTGTTGAATTGACTTTTGGTTGTGCTTAAAAGGTGGTGTGAAAGAAGTCCTTCAGATTTCACATGTGTGTGCTAATAGCACCTCTCTATTATTCATTAAATAAAGCACCTCAATTTATTTCAGCTTTCCACAGAAGCCTGAAAATAAAAGACATCATTGCTTTAAAAATTACATGAGCTATAATTAATTGATTTCTTAAAATAGTGACATCATTTTTTTACAGGGAGTTGTGGAAACCAGAAGAAAAAACATGGGCCACTTGAATGAAAGAGAGGTTGTGTTCATTTAAGTTCCTAATTATACAGACAGACAGAAACTTTATTTCAGTCATTGACAAATAAAAATACATTCACTAAAGCAAAGTTGACCCTTAACATAAATGACAGTCGGCAATCATTTGTCAGCAAAGCTTTACATAATATAGCAGAATTTTGCTAACTTTGGAGAGATAGATGTAGCCTGATTGTCTAACAAGTAGTGCAAATAAAAATTATCAGTGCCCGAGAAATTTAGACAAAAAAGAATAATCAACTGGGGCAAATGGCCCTGTAGAACTGACAATACAATACAGACATGGGCTATTGTTTCCAAGGCGCCTGTCACAGGAGATGCTTCCAGCCAGTTTGAAGAGCATACTACCCTAATATATACTGTATATCCATCTAGAACATGGGTGTCAAACTTGCGGCATCACATTACCATCACGTGATCTGTTGCGACAATTTTTCCCTTCACAGAACTGGGATCGGTGTGGCCTATGGTATGACCCATCTGGCCTATGGGCTACCAGTTTGATACCCCTGATCTAGAATGTTCTTGCTATATACTACTAAAGTACTCACCTAGGATTAATGGCTACTTATTACATTTAAAGACTAATTGAAAGAGTTCTATCAAAGTATACAATAAATAGATTTACTATCATTTGTGCCTGCTATAGATTTACTATCACTCGTGCCTGCATCCAGTGACACATATCAATTCTTCAAAAAATCGATATTATGGTAAATCAGTTTCCTACAATTCACTGTAAATAAATTATTTACATATTTAGATTACAAATCTGTGTTTATTTAATGAGGAAGAGCACTAATTAATGGAAGTTACATGGTTTTATATTAAAAAAGACATGATCATTATTTCCTCATCATAGAACTTTATGTTTATAGATCACATGAAGCAGTTTGAGCAATTGCAAGCTATTGCTACTCAAGCTAAAGAAACAGCTGCAACCATAACCTCCACCACAGATCCAATGTCTGAGAATGTGACAAAATGGTCAAAAGATCTGCGCAACTTTAAACCTGAAAGAGCAGCTTATGAACGTGCCACAGTCACAACTAGGGATACAGGTAATATGAAGGGATGTGTAAATGAAATGTTCCTTGAAATGTACAGCATCCATTTTCTGTTTCAAGGATACTGATTTTGGATTGTGTAAAATTGAATTGCAAGAGTAATTGTCAAAGAAAGAGGGGAACATGGTATTGTAGTCAGAGTAAACATAGATCTTATGTCAAACCATTAGCCCAATTCATCAGCAATTATTGGTCAGGGACTGTGGTTGGTTTTGCTCAAGACCACGCTGTATGGATGCTCTGGCTTGACAGATCAGGTTCAGCCTCTGAGTTAGTGTGTCCCAATCCTTATTGTTACAAATTCTGTTTTATATAAAGTACCACAGAGCAAACAAAGAGTACAGTCACCATGTGCTTTACTGCTCAACTATATAACTATAACAGGAAACAGGAAAGTGTACTTAGAACAAAAGAGCATAGAGTATATATGATATATCCAAACTTGTAAAGTTGCCATCTATTGGCTGAATACTACTGTAGTTGTTACTAGAAATTCATTCCAACAATGAATTCCAACAATTATAATGGTTTGAGCTGAGATCCCCTATGTTTATCCCATATATAATAAAAATAAATATATCTCATAAATCACTCAATATCCCTCCTCCCTCTTTAACATTACAATAGTCCATTCAGACCCCTTTCAATCATCAAATTGATTAATCGACATTTCACCTTTTTCCCATTTTTCTGCAAAATATCCACAAAAGGTTGACAGCTTTTTATAAAAGTAGTTAGTGTTTTATCCTTGACCAAAGTGAGATTCCCTTAACTGTTTGAATTTTATATTTTAAAAAAGAGATGGCATTTGATAAAACTTTGACTGAGGTTAATTTAGCTATTCCACAAGTAACTAACATTATTCTGTACACCCTCAATTATAATGGGAAAAGTGATAATATTTGAACTGGATTTCTAAGATATACCATGGATTGTGGTTAAAGTAGTTAGTTTAGTATGGCTGTACAGAAAGTAGAAAAAACATATGTATATATATGTATCTGTGCCAGCAGATTCCTCCATTGCTTGGGTAGTGTATGCATCCTTTAAACAATTCAGTGGGTGGGCTGTGCATGGTTGGCTAATTTCCAGGAAAGTCAAGAGCTATTTATTTTTCACTGGGGATCTTGACATTTAAAAAGGGATGTTCTTAAAGCAAACAACATTTAATAGGCTAGAATTGTAAGATGTTTGAAAACAAAGCTTCCATGCTCTACCATAGGAGCTTTTTTTACCCAATTTATTTAAATAATCCACTAACTCGTATCTTTCTAAAAATGTACTATCGTAAAAGATAAAGAGATTGGTCCACACTGATCTTCTTAGATGCAAGCCTTTGGCTTCTAGGTGTTATTTGCTAATTAACCACTGTGCCATTGTTATGAATCAACATAACCTTTTAGCCTGTAATGCAGAAACCCAAGCAACTGTCTTGTTTTGTTTTGTACAACAGTGAGGAGTCTCACAGAACTTGTCCCACAGCTCCTAGATAAGCTGCGTATAGTAGAAGAGAAAAGAGCACCAAACAATGTGTCAGCCAGCATCCAGAGGGTCCGAGAACTCATTGCACAGACCAGGAGTGTGGCAAACAAGGTAAAGATGCTGCAAGTGAAATTGGGAGGGTTGGAGTCAGCAAGAGTAGAAACAAGGATCTTGGGAGGAAGTTAGACAAATACAAGTTGTCATTAGCAGCCCAGCAAGAGAAATGGGCTGCAAGCAATCCATTACTTGAGAAGAGAGAGAGAAAGAAATGTAGGGTTTAAACCTGGGGATGTGCAGGTTGTGAAGTTGTGTAGTCACGCCAAGATCTTGAGTTTCCATAGAGACTTTTCCAGCATCACTAGAGTTTCCTAGAGAGAGAGAGGTATTGCAGTATGGCCCTTCTGAAAACTGAGTCAGAGACTTTGATACAGTACTTATAGCAATCAGCCTAATGCTTTCCCTGAATAACTTTAGTTTCAGCTTTGATGTTAAATCATTTATTGCCAATGGGCATTAGCAAAAGGTTGACTATGAAGTTACTATCCTAGTCTAAGTGATAGAATGGCTGACATACTACTGTTCTAGAAGACCTGAAGTTCAACACAAATAGTGTACAAATCAATCTTTTGTATTTGATTTTTTTAATTAAAATCATTTCAAATCTGCACATGGAAATTTATATTTTACTTTAGTACTTATTTATTTGTTGATATAAGGATCTAAACATCCTATATGAAGTTCCAGAGAATCACAAAAGGATTTTGCTTGCTATAAATATAATGAATACCAGTAAATAAATGGATATTTTATTCATGAGAATAGCTTCAATTTTATTACCATTTTTCATAATGAATCTGTTTTCTCAATATGTATAGAAAATAAGGCCCTATTTTATTCACAGGGCAATTGGATCTATAGAATACTATTCTGGGCAACCCTGAATCTACCTCATCAATTGTATATTATATTTTAAAACAATTCATAATTTATTAATCTTTACAAATAATGTTAACATTCTGCTAATTAAATAGTGCATTAAAATAAATGTATTATAGTTTCTCATTTCTTCCCAAAAGGAGTCTTCCAAGATGTGTCTAATCTTTCACTTACATATTTCACCTTACAGGTTCAAGTGTCAATGACATTTGAAGGTCGTTCAGCAGTTGAAGTCAATCCTCAAGTGAATGTAGAAGACTTAAAGGCTTTCACATCTTTAAGTTTGTACATGAAATTTTCTGGAGAAAACCCACAGAGAAAAAAGCCTCAAGATCAATTCGTTCTGTATTTAGGAAGCAAAAATGTATGTTAACCTGCTAGATGTATGGTGATTTCATGTATATTACACTGAGGATTTTTTTTTCATCAAAATTAAAAAAAGGTGCCAATGAGTCAGACCCATCCCTCCAAATTTTACTGAAAAATGTCCACTGGCCTGTTCCCAACAATAATCTCTGGCTTTTTAATCCTGTCCATCCATCTTATCTGTTTTCATCTACTTCTTCTACTTCCCTCAGTCTTGCCAAACATTTTTGTAGATAACTCAGTCCATGGATAAGTAAACCCTTGATTTTTTAACAAAATACTATGAACAATATACCATCCACAGGTAAGCTTACCCTGAAAACTGTTCCTTTGTTTTAATTTCCAACTTGGTTTGTCCATGGGTAATGTGGTTAAAAATTTGAGGGCTGACTTATTTGCAGATGGGCTTATGTATGCTTGCATATAAACCCATCTCACAGATAAACCAAACCCAACTTTTGGGGTATATTTTAGGACCTAAAATTTTTGGCTTATCCACAAGTTTATACAGTAGTCATTTTTAGTCTACCATCTGCTTATATTTAATGGGCAAACTATGCTAGTTATTGCTTGTTCATCATCTATATTGGTCTCTTTGGTCAAGTAGCTTCCAGTTCCATAATCAAAAGAAGTCAGTCCACCTCCTTTTTCTTAGTGTCCAGGTCATATATTACTTTGGGGGGGTGGGGTTCACTCTTTCACCTTTATTTTTATACAAATAGACTTACACTTTATGGTTTTCTTTGTCATTATCTTCCTCTCTAAAATGAATATTTTTATTCTCCAGCATTATAATCATTTTCATATATTTTTGCAGTAGTATTCACAGGGCCCATGTCAAACAAAAAAATGGCAGTTCTGGCATCAAATTCAAGTATCAAATCAATTTGTTGCATGCAAATCAGAGAGAAGGTTTCTTTTTGTTCAATGTTTTATTTTTATTATACAAAATACAAAGAAGAGAATTAAAAATAGGAAATTAAGGGAAGGAAAGGGAACCGGGAAAGGAGGGTATGAGATACAAAGGGTAAGAGAAAATGAAAGAAAAGGGGCATTTCAAGAGGAAGTTTCAATTGCCATGCTACAACCACTATCTTTGTTTTTATTGTCAGTAATGATCGTACAAATCATCTTTATTTTGAGATGACCAAGTAGTCTTTTTTCCTTAAGTCATTTGCAGTATGTAATATGGTAATCTTCCATTTTGATTCCAGCTCTCAACTCTTCAATCATTTGGACACTACATTTGTTGTATTAACAAATATAAATTAAATAGATTTTGGAAAATATTCATCCTTTTCTCATTACATGTTCTAAACTATAATATTTCTCCAAATTGAGTTCTTAATAGTTTCTTGTGTATTGTAAAGGTTTCCCAAAAGACTAACCAGGTGTTCTGGCACACCAAATAACAATTGAGCAGTAAAGAATAACTTAATCAAAGTTAACAACTTAATCAAAATACCAACTCAGATTTTAAAAAACCCGATAATCAACAATCTAATCAAGGAACTATCAAGGAGAAACCCATATGCCCACCAACATTAACATGCCAAGCCAGTGGTGGGATTCAAAAATCCCAGCAATCAGTTTGCTGCCCAGTTGCTGGGCTGGGCATGGCCATGGTGGGCGTGGCCTATTGGAACTTCCGGGAGGGCCATTTTCACCTTCCCAAGGATCCAGAGGCTTCCCTCAGGAGGGCGAAAATGGCCTCCCCATCCAGAAGCCAGAAACAGGCCTATTTCTGGACCTCCAGAAGGCCCATTTTTCCTCCTCCCAGAGCCTCCATGAGGACCCTGCACTTACCTGCATCGAAAATAAGATGTGTGGAGACTAACCCTAACCCTAACCCTGGGAGGGGAGGGGCGGGAAGGACCAGCCAATCATTTCAAATACCAGTTCAATGAACCAGATGCAAATTTAATATCCGGTTCACTCAAACTGGTCCAAACCAGTAGAATCCCACTCCTGGGCCAAGCTTTTAAAGAAAACAAACCTCACTCTTTCTAGCAGTGAAAGTGTTATCTAATGAAATGTTTGCAAAAAATACCAAGCTCAAAGAGCACTAAGGACTCCACTTTGAAGCCTTAGAATCACATGAGCTCCAGAACAGGGGTCTTCAACCATGGCAACTTTAAGACTTGTGGACTTCAACTCCCAGAGTTGGTGGGTGGGCTGGTCGTTGAAGTCCACAAGTCTTAAAGTTGCCAAGGCTGGAGACTCCTGCTCCAGAACAGTATTTATGTGACCCTCTCAGGGTCCCTTTAATAACAACTCTTGGAAATGTATGAAAATGGCTGTAGGTACTCTAACATAGATTTTAATATAGCTTAGAAGTAAAAGAAAAGGCATATTTTCCACAAATCCATAGGGAAAAATACTGGGTTCATCTTTTTATTCCTTTCCTGCTCTTTTTATCCTTTTCCCTCCTTTTGATCCTGTACCCCAAATGAAAAAATAAGTGCAGTTCCTGACTACTAAAAGCTTACTTTGACAATACATTTCTCTGACAGTGACATATGTAACTTGATTAGATCAATATATTTTTGTCAAGGCTTTTCTGAGTTCAGCTTCCCTTTCTCTATACTAGATCATATTTTTCAAGGTGCTGTGTTAACCATTTCTCAGAACATTACAAAGCTAGAAACCAAGGTGACCTTGTATTCTCTAAGTTTTCCAACTCGAGGCAGAACTATGCTAAGCTAATTAGCTTTTTATTTCTCTTGAAACCTTCACAAGCATGTTTTGTTCATTTTTTTCTCTAGACAAAAAATTATGTGGGTCTTGCAATTAAGAATGGGAACCTGGTCTACATTTATAATTTGGGTGCTGGTGATGTGAATATACCTCTAGATTCTAAGCCAATCAGCTCTTGGCCTACACATTTCAATCTGATTAAAATAGAGAGGTAATGTGTTTACAACTGCTACTTTTGTGATGTATTCCATATATGATTGCATTAGAAAACCTCAAGGCAATGTAGACACTTGAGGAGACTGCTAATAGTGTTAATTGTACTTATCAACAACCTGGCAAAATAGCTATCCCTAATTATTGTAATTTGTATTCACTGCTGAATTATCATTGCTGCTTAATTATCCCTGTTGATTGCCTCAACAAAAGGAAGGAAAAATAATATTTTTCTTTAAAAACCCTACCGGTTTTTAAATGATCACTATATATGCTAAAAAGTTCTAAAAGGTAAATAAATAAATAGATAGGTAAATAGATAAATAACATGAGCAATGGAAGCATTCTTCCATTTTTTTTCCTTCAAAGTATTTCAAACTGTATCCCAAATAATCTCAAGATTTGATCTATCAAAATCATAGAGAGAGTTCATCATTGAGAATACTAATAATGTCAGGCAAAGCATTGTCCCTTGTTGACTGTCTCTTGAAAAACACAGATGCAGAAA
The DNA here is from genome assembly GCF_049901715.1 of Pseudonaja textilis. NCBI lineage: Eukaryota > Metazoa > Chordata > Lepidosauria > Squamata > Elapidae > Pseudonaja > Pseudonaja textilis. The sequence goes on from NC_141990.1 coordinate 98,941,579, forward strand.
TTGTTAACCATTCAATCAAGCAATTGCAAGAGCTCCATTTTTGACTTTTGTTCTTCAATAGGATTGGCAAGCATGGCAAAGTGTTTTTGACAATCCCAAGCCTTACCAGCACAGCTGAGGAAAAGTTTATCAATAAAGGAGAGGCTCCAGGTGATGCTTCTCTTTTGGATCTGGATGCTAAAAATACTGTTTTCTATGTGGGAGGAGTGCCTCCAGATTTTAAGGTAAGAGCAATAATGGTTCAGTGCATTGTCTCTGTGAACGCTCAGTCTTTTTCAAGATTGAATTAAAGATGACACCTTTATTGTGAAACCTCTTGCAAAAAGGGAGGCAGCATTAAAAAAAAACCAATTATTTCATCCTAACATTTCCTAAGGGATAACATTACAGTTTAGAATTGATTTCAGTTTTGCACAGATTCATGTAATGATATAACCCCTTCTGATGTTTTTTACTGAAATAAAGAAATGTATAAATTACATTGCATTCATGTTGCATCCATGCCATACGCTAACAATCTGGACACAATCTTCTGTTGCTGATGATAACAGCATATACTGAAAGAGAAATGAAAAAGCAAGTATCTATTTTTTTTAATTCAGCTCTGTGCAAGCAGCCTAATATAGGTAATCCTTAACCTATAGTTATAAGTTTAGTGATCATTCAAAGCTATAAAAGCACTGAAAAAGTGACTTACAAATGGTCCTCACACCTACAACCATCGTAGTATCCCCATGGTCATGTAATCAAAATTCAGGCACTTGGCATCCAGCATATATTTACAGTAGTTGCAGTGTCCCAATGTCACGTGATTGGCTTTTGTGACCTTCCCTACCAGCTTCCAACAAGCAGAGACAAAGGGAGAAATGGAATCTGCTCAATGACTACATGATTCACTTCACAACTGCAATGATTCACTTTAAAATTGGGCACAACTCACTTACTGACCATTTTGCAATGGAAATTCTGGCCCCATAAGTCAAGGACTATCTGTAATCCCCAAGATTGAAGCCAGAGCCAGAGTGGTGCAGTGGTTAAGATTTTGGCCTAGGACCAAGTTCAACTTCTCTCTCAAATATAGACCACACTGGATGACAGGGGGTAATTTTTCCCTTTCAATCTCATCATATTTTGTTATAAATAAAAATAAGGAAAATCTGCCATTTATTCTGCTTTGAATCTGCTCAGGAAAGTGGTATATAATACTAATATTTATAATACAATAATAATAATAGGTAATTGTTCAAGGTTGATAACAGCCATGTGGATTCCACAAGAAAAACTTCATCTTGATGTATTGAAAAATGCTCAGGGAGTGTAAGAAGGGGGATAAAAATGATTTTGTGTGTGTGTGTGTATTTTAGTATTTATTTGATTTGTCAATCTCTTACAAGATACAGGTGTAAGAATGAATATAGTTTTGAATACATGAGATAGATACATATAAGAAAAATAAAAAACAATAGGACAGGGACGGTAGGCACGATTGGTGCACTTATGCACGCTCCCTGCAGGCCTCTTAGGAAGGGGGTGAGGTCAATAGTAGACAGTCTAAGGTTAAAGTTTTCGGGGTTGGGGGAAGAAACCAGAGTCAGGGAGAATATTCCAAACATTGACCACTCTGTTGCTGAAGTCGTATATTCTGCAGTCAAGTTTGATGTGGTTAACCTTGAGTTTGTATCTATTTGTGTGCTCTTGTATTGTTATGATTGAAGCTGAAGTGTTCATTTGCAGGTAGGACATTGCAATGTATGATTTTATATACTATATTTAGATCGGACCGGACGCAGCATAGTTCTAGATTTTCTAGGTCTAGAGTTTCCAGTCTGATGGCATAAGGTATTCTGCAATGAGTAGAGGAGTGGAGGACTCTTCTTGCGAAAAATTTCTGGACTTTTTCAATTGTGTTAATATCATACATAATATGGGTTCCAGACTGATGAACTGTATTCAACTATAGGTCTAGCAAATGTTTTGTATGCTCTAGTTAGTAGTGTGATATTATCAGAGAAGAAACCATGTAGGATTAGATTAACAACTCTTAAGGCCTTTTTGGCTATGTAGTATACAGTGGGCTCTAGCACTTAGATCATTTGAGATGAGTAATCCAAGGTCCTTGATAAAGTTTGGATCCTCAACAAGGTCTTGACTATTTAGCTTGTATTTTATTTTCTGTTTTTTTCTGCCAATATGTAAGACAGAGCATTTATTTGTTGAGATTTGAAATTGCCATTTGATTGACCATTCTGATACATAGTCAAGGTCTTTTTGGAGGGTAGTAGTATTATCTGTGATGTTGAATAGCTTTACATCATCAGTGAAGAGAACACAGTTGCTCTTAATATGATCACAGAGGTCATTTATGTAGAATATGAAGAGAGTTGGTCCTAAAACATTGCCTTGGGGGACACCACTGTTGACAGGTACAGAATTTGATAGGATGCTCCCAATTTTGACCATTTGTTGTCCATTTGTTTGACAGGAATGTTTCTATCCAGTTATGTAGGTGTCCAGAGATACCATAAGATTTTAGTTTTAGTAGTAGTTTGTCGTGTACCACTGAATCAAAGGCTTTACAGAAATCTATGTGGATTGCATCTGTTGCTTTGCCCTAATCGAGTTGTGTAGTCCATATGTTTTTGCAGCGTAAGACTTGCAGATTACAGGATAGATTTTTTCTGAAACCAAATTGTTTATCAGAGTGTAGCTTGGTTGTCTCTAAGTGGAGGATAATGGATTGGGTAATAATTGATTCCATGACTTTACAGGTGACGCAGCATAAGGAGATTGGTCTGTAATTTTCAACTAGGCTGGGGTCTCCCCTTTTTGAAGATGGGGATGACCGTGGCTTGTGACCATATTTTTGGCAAGGAGCTGGTCCTGAAAGATTTTTCAAAGATTATGCTTAGGTGTTCAGCTATAGCAGTGGATAGCTTTTTTAAGAAGTAGGCACATATTCCGTCCAGTCCAATAGATAGAGATGGTTTTAGATTGTGCAGTGCTTTTTCAACAATGTCTTCTGTAAAATTGATATGTATTAGATCATTGTAGTTGTCTGTGATTCAACTAGGAAATACTGGGCTTGATCCATTGCTGTTTACAAATACTGAGCCAAAGAATGTGTTAAAGAGGTTGGCTTTGATGGTGTCATTGTTGCAGTCTTTGTCATTAGGTCCTTTCAGGGGTGGGATGGACCTTGAGTCTTTTAGTTTGTTGTTTACAAAATTGTAGAGAGCATGGGTGGAATTTGTGCGTAGAAGGTTTTCCTCTTGTTTAATGTGATAATAAGCCCATTCAGTTTATATCTGGTGGCATAGATTTTTGTATCGGCTTTTGAAGTTGGCAATGTGACCGGATTTGCTTTTTCGCCAAAATGATCTCTTTTTGGATTGAAGCTTCCTTATTGTTATGGGTAATCTGTTTTTCCTGGTTTTGGGAGTTGTTATTGGTACATATAGTTTATGGCTCTTTTGATTTCTAGTAAGAATATGTTATAATGGTCTTCAACAGTATTGCATCCAGTGAATAGAAATTGCCAATCAAGGGAAGAGCGATTGTTGATTATAAGATCATAGTTGCCTTATTTGAAGTTATAATTGGGTATTTTGTCATTGTGATGATTTTTGTGTGGACATATGTTGAGACAAAAGTCAATCATGTTGTGGTCACTGTTGGAAAAGGGTTCTTTAATTTGTATTGCATAAATTGAATTCAAACTATTGCAGAAGATGAGACTGAGGCAGTTGTTAAGCCTAGTATTGTTGGTTACTAGTTGTTCCAGTCCCAGATTTGTTACAGCATTGTAGAAGGTTGCATGTATGTTGTACATTCGTTTGTACATTCAGTTGTACATTCGTTTAGGGTCCAGTTAATATGAGGTAGATTGAAGTCAGCAAGAAAGATAAAAGTGTGGGGGCAGGATGCTGCCCATGTTAGTAGTGTATTTAGCTTGTTTACATATTCGATGTCATAATCAGGGGCTCTGTAACATAGTAAGAACCAAAATGTGATATTTAAGGTCACTTCACAGATAATGGTCTCAGGAAGAGCAAGCTCTTGGGTAACTTGGATGTTATTTAGATGTAACTTTTTATAGAAGATAGCAACACCACCTCCTCTACGGATTTCACAATCTGATCGGTAAACATGACAGTCCCTTATTGAGGTAATGGAGTCAGGGAGAGATGTGTTGAGCCATGTTTCACAGACAAATATGATGTTGAATTTAGCCATATTTAGTAAGAGGAGAAATTCAGGTATTTTATTTACAAGGCTTCTTGCATTGAGTAGCTTGCATTTAAGGCCAGTTGTAGTTTGAATTGAGATAGTTGGGGGCATGCGTGCCTAATCTTGGGTGATGGTGGATTGGTTGAAGAAGGTTTGGATGCTGAGTTGTGGGTTGTGTGACTTTCTTTTGAAACAGTCTGCACAGTAATCAATGTACAAGTCCTCCTCTCCATTGTCTAGACGACTTTTGAGTTTTGTGCATAGTATATCGGAGCAGGCACATTGCTGTAAGGTTAGGTCAGTATGACATCGGAGGTTTTTATGGTTGGTGTTGTTTTTGGCAAGTGAATTTATAGTATAAATGGATTTATGTTTGCTTAATTCATTTTTGCAAATGACGCTGCAGAAGCGTGGGGCCACAGAGCCATCTCTGTTTTTGAGCTCTCAGCCAATGCGAGAAATGTCAAGTATTTCATCAGGGGAGATAGTTGATGCTTGATAGTCACTGATGATGTTGTGGACAATTGTGATATCATCATTGTTATTAATGTCTTCTAGACCAAATAAGATGGCGTTAGGATGCTTTCGTTCGCACTCGACAGCTTCTCTGACGAGGATTTGGATATCATTATTTGTTGGATTTATGTTTTTTTGTGGATTAGGTTGCAGTTGTTGGTTTGTAGCTATTGGATGTTCAGGTTTTTGTGTTGTGTCTTCTTTTTTTTTTCAAGGTTAGTTAATCTTTCATTTAAAGTGTCCAGGGATGCTACTGTGGTTTCAAGGGATGATATTCGCGTTTCTATAGAGTCAACTCTTTCAAACAGGGCTATATGTTTGTTCAGTTTGGGTTTTCATGGTGGGCAGAAAAATGGAAATGCATAATTGGATGTTTTTAGGAATTGAGTCATTTGCTTGGGTAATTCCAGGCAGTCATGATGAGCGTATTTTTCACATAGAGAACATTTGATGGAATTTTCATTAACCTTTAGAGTTACAGAGCATATAAAGCATGTGCAGGAGTCTTGTGGTTCATTGGTGGGGATTTTTTTTTTTTAGGTTGTGGTTTGGTATTGGATTTTTTTACTGGCATGGTGAGTTTGTTGAGGTAGTACATTGATTAAATTACTCAATAAAACAATTTTGGGTAATCAATATAGCCAATATCATACCAATTAATCAATTACAATAATCTCCCTAGTCAAGTAATTATGCTAAGCAACAATCAGCCTAATTAATTAATTACACTAATTGTTAAATACACTGTTCAATTAAATTCACTGAATCACTAATTTTACTAATCAATTAAATTACATTAAGCCTGATTTTTTTAATATTAATCAGTACACACTGTCTCCATTAAACACTCTAATCACACTGATCAATTAAACAATCAATCAATTAAACAATAGATAAATTAATTATTTTTAGAAATTGGTTATCTAATCATTGATATAGGTATTGAGGTAGAATTAGAAAAATGTGTGTGTGTGTGATGTGTGTGTGTGCATATCATTGGTGGGATTCAAATATTTTTACTACTGGTTCTGTGGGCGTGGCTTGGTGGGCATGGCAGGGGTAGGGTACTGTAAAATTTCCAGTCAGAGGTGGTATTTGCTGGTTCTCTGAACTACTCAAAATTTCCACTACTGGTTCTCCAGAACTGGTCAGAACCTGCTGAATACCACCTCTGGTGTATATTATATATGTGCACTTATATATGTATATGTATGTATGATAGATAGATATGCTATCTCACACACATGCACACACACAAAACATGTGTATTTGTGATAGAGTTGAAAGGGCACTAAATCAATGTTGCAAGTAATGAGGAAATGATCAGTAACTAAGAGCAAAAACAATAGGCCTTATCAGTTTAGTCTACATATGAATGGATTGAGTTTAAATAATTCAACAAGCAGAAGGAGAAGTTGCAAAATATGCTTTTGCTCACTAAACTAAAGAATAAACCTGTGAGGCTTATGAGATTAATCTGAATTATGTGTATACTCTCTTTAAAGGTCCCTCCAAGTTTGGACTTGCCTGGCTTTATTGGATGCTTGGAACTTGCCACGCTGAATGATGATGTCATTAGTCTGTATAATTTCAAAAACATCTATAATGTTACCAAACCAATACCTTGTATCAGGTAAGTTGATCCATCTTGGGTAGCCTGAACAAATCAATCCCTCAATCAATCAATAAAAGTACTTTTACCTTGGGTATAATCATTTCCAAAAATAAGACTTATCAAGTGGCCAGACAGATCCAGAGTGTTTTATGATTTTGGAGTCCCCAAAGTATCTGGACACAGGAGATCATACTGATACTCCATGTTTTTGAACTTCCAGCAGCTATGATCTCAACCATGCAGTAATGCATCCAAAATACTGGCTGATCTCTACCATGCAATCAAAAGCCATTTCACAGTTAACAAATATTAATTCAACAAAAGGTAGATGTTTGCCCCAACAATCAAAACTAATATATGCTCTGCTTTGGTGAGCAGGGCTATACAATGTTTAATTCTTAACCAATAACTTCAAACATTTCAGATGTAAATATAGTGGGGTGAAAAGAAAGTGAGAGGCTGCACAGGTGCATAAAGTACAGGTGTGTGAGACAGGCTGCATTGATGGCCAAGCTTAGGAGATCAAGAGAACTTTCCATGTGAGACAACATGCTCATTGGTCTGATTGTTTACCGCTTTCCTCAAAATTCTGATTGGCTTATATCTTACCTAGGCTCACATAACTCCTGACCAATACATTTAGATTTTATGGGAATGGGATCATCTTTGTTTTAATTTCTAAGACATTGCTGTTTTATTCAAAAGGCACCCATTGATAATTCTTTCCATTAGTTTGTACACATCCCTTTCAGTTCGGCATGTTTAAGATCTATCAAAAATTATGTTAACCTTTTTTAGGCTTTTCCAAAGTCAAAAGTATTTAATACAAAATGAATGAAAATAAGATCCTAGAGTGAAAACCAAAATGGCACTCTCTTTCTATTTTATCATACCCAAAGTGGTAAATAGTTTATGACATGCCCTGGGGCTATTCAATTCTGCCCCCCAATAGGAAAAGAGAAAATGACCTGGGTCATTTGTCTCAGGCTCTCTTAACAGCAGGACTAATCCTGCCTTTCCAGTAAACATTTCAGAAGTATATCTCCTAAACCATACAGTGAATGCCAGACTAGATAATCAATTGCCATTCAGATCAATTATGTCAGTTTGTTCCATCTGAATCTGGTTTTTATCTTAGGTCTCCAGAGTGTAGGAGAGGAGTGTCAAACTGGATTTCTTTGAGGGCTGGATCAGCATTGTAGTTCTCTGCGGGCTGGCGGTGGCGGGGGGGGCAGGACCAATGCCTCCTGCAGCACCATGCCGGCCAAAATGGGGCACGGAGGGTCCATGTACAGCCCCTATGCACCTCATTTATTACCTCCATGGCCTCCTATAGCATTCTGCTGGCTGAAAATGGGCCATGAAGCCCATTTTTTGTCCTTTCTGGGGGGGGGGCTGTTTTTGGCCCATTTTCGGCTGGCAGAGTAATGCAGGAGGCCATGGAGGGTGAAAACGAGGCACAGAGGGCCACATGCAGATCATTTTAGCCGCCAGAGGCACTGCAGGTATTTGATATTTCCAGGCCGGCCCCATGGGCCGGATTTAAGCATCCCATTGGGCCTTGAGTTTGACACCCCTCATGTAGAATATAGTCCAGTTTCCTAATATTTCTTTATGTCTTTTTTTCCTTCATGTTAGAGATAAACTGGCGTTTACCCAGAGCCGAGTTGTAAACTACTTCTTTGATGGCTCAGGTTATGCTTTGGCAAAGAATATTGAGAGCAGAGGGAAGTTTGGTCTTGTGACTCGTTTTGATATAGAAATTCGAACACCAAGTGATAATGGTCTTCTCCTTCTGATGGTTAATGGAGTAAGTAAAAAGGGGGGGAAATTACACATTTTATGAGTTCTTATCTTGTTGATTTATATCTGTTTAGATATAGCAAGAAGTAAATTATTTAAATTCTGTTTCTGAGGAAGATCCAACTGATTATTTGAAGTTATTTGGATATTATTTTCATATCATTTTATACTGCTTTAGATTATTCCTTGAATTTGAATGTTGCCTGTTGATTGTAAATTGCTTCAAGGACTATCATAATGGGAAGCAGAATGGTTATTAATTAGTCTTAATAGATTTATCAGCTGAGAAAGAGTATAAAATATACATTTTTAATCTCTAAAAAATCCAATCTTTTCTGAAAAATCTAATTTTGGGGTTATGCAGAGTATGTTTTTCAGCCTGGAGATGCAAAATGGATACCTGTATCTGCAGTATGATTTCGGCTTCAGTAATGGCCCTGTGATTCTAGAAGATAATATGAAGAAGGCTCTGATTAATGATGCAAAGTTCCATGAGGTGAATTGCCTAATTATCTTCATTTCTGTCTAGCTTGTCTAACCAGCAACAAAACAAGCAGATTCCCCTAGAATTAATATGCCTATTAATAGTGCCTATTAAGGGCAGTAGGCATATAAAAGGTGAATATCAGGGTAAATCATCAACCAGTGTTAGCTTGAAGTGTCAACACGTATAATTTTCCCAAAACAAAGTGAAAGAACGAATACTTGTTAATAAAAAACAACAACAATTGAATAAAGGTTCCAAAAAGGGTTTCTTTTCCCTTTTCAATTCAAATGATTAACCACCAATAATAACTTTTGAACTTTAGAAAGAAAAGGACTCAGTATAGAAGAGGAAGCAAAGTAAAGAGTTCTCAGAATTAATTTGTAGAGTGATCTTGACTCCAAACAACGAATGCTATCTGTCCGACAGGCAGAGTCACCTTAGAGATGCAAAGCAAGGCATATACATTTAATAAATAAATAAATACTATAACAAACTGTTAGGAATAAAGCTGGAAAGGCAGCAACCATCAAGGGAAACTTTATACAGTATCAGGATTTATCACCTTTAGCTGTTGTCCCACTCCCATCCCCAACCTTGACATGTCTGTTGCCTTGGATGTTGGGAGGAAGAAGGCTTTGGTATAAGCACTAAAGTGTATGTGTATTTATTTATTTATATCCTACCTTTATTATTTTTAAAAAGATATTGTACATATATGCATATGTACACAAAGCCATACATTGATTGCTGTGAATTGCAGCAGACAGATCTTCTAATGTAAACGGCTTCAATCTTTTTTTTTCCCCCTTTGGTTGAATTGAACCTGACTCTCCCTGACTCGGTTTTCTTGGAAAAGTTTTCAGAAATGATTTGCCACTGTCTCTTCTCTAGGATGGAGAGAGTGACAGGCCCAAGGTTACCCAAATGGCTTTGTGCCTAAGATAGGATTCTTTTAAAATTGCATTTTTTTTTCCTGATTATATCATCAGGACTACATTGAGCCCACAGCAACTTTTCTTCTATGCATTTCTGCTGGGAAAACATCAGCAGCATGACCAGCAAAGTCTGGAATTCTGTAATCTTCTAGGACCAAACACCTGAAATTATAATTTACTAGGCCAAGAAAATTAAGGTGCCTAAATCACAAACTTTCAAAATACTGCGAAGAAAGAACAGGGAAGGAAGATTGTTTAGTCTGCAGATCATCCTCCACCTACTACAACTGTTAAATCTATCCTTTGTTCAGCTTGATGCAAAATACAGGGAATGCTTTTCCTGAGACCATTATCTGTGAACTGACCTTAAATATCACATTTTGGTTCTTACTATGTTACAGAGCCCCTGATTATGATATCAAACATGTAAACAAGTTAAATATACTGCTAACATGGGCAACATCCTGCCCACACGCTTTTATCTTTCTTGGTGACTTCAATCTACCTCATATTAACTGGACCCTAAACGAATGTACAACTGAACCCATACATGCAACCCTCTACAATGCTGTAACAAATCTGGGACTGGAACAGCTAGTAACCAACAATACTAGGCTTAACAACTGCCTCAATCTCATCTTCTGCAATAGTTTGAATTCAATTTATGGAATACAAATTAAAGAACCCTTTTCCAACAGTGACCACAACATGATTGACTTTTGTCTCAACATACATCCACACAAAAATCATCACAATGACAAAATACCCAATTATAACTTCAAAAAAGGCAACTATGATCTTATAATCAACAATCTCTCTTCCCTTGATTGGCAATTTCTATTCACTGAATGCAATACTGTTGAAGACCATTATAACATATTCTTACTAGAAATCAAAAGAGCCATCAAACTATATGTACCAATAACAACTCCCAAAACCAGGAAAAACAGATTACCCATAACAATAAAGAAGCTTCAGTCCAAAAAGAGATCATTTTGGCGAAAAAGCAAATCAGGTCACATTGCCAACTTCAAAAGCCGATACAAAAATCTATGCCACCAGATATAAACTGAATGGGCTTATTATCACATTAAACAAGAGGAAAACCTTCTACGCACAAATTCCACCCGTGCTCTCTACCATTTTGTAAACAACAAACTAAAAGACTCAAGGTCCATCCCACCCCTGAAAGGACCTAATGGCAAAGACTGCAACAACGACACTATCAAAGCCAACCTCTTTAACACATTCTTTGGCTCAGTATTTGTAAACAGCAATGGATCATGCCCAGTATTTCCTAGTTGAACCACAGACTACTACTAATACATATCGATTTTACAGAAGACAGTGTTGAAAAAGCACTACGCAATCTAAAACCATCTCTATGTATTGGACCAGACAGAATATGTGCCTACTTCTTAAAAAAGCTATCCACTGCCATAGTCGAACCTCTAAGCATAATCTTTGAAAAATCTTTCAGGACCAGCTCTTTGCCAAAAATATGGTCAAAAGCCACGGTCATCCCCATCTTCAAAAAGGGGAGACCCCAGAAAACCTGCATTGGAGGTAATTAAATGCTGAAGGGATAAGGATTTCTGAACATTTAAAAAAAACCTTTTTTGCTGTGAGTGGGAAGGGAGAGGAAGAAAAATTGGAGCAGAATTTGAAAATAAGGAGAAGATTGCCTAGAATTTCAAAGAGTTATTAAACATTAATAAGACTTTTAAAAGATATATTTTAAATGGAACTTTGTGACTAAATACTAACCCCAGAAAGAGAAAGTGAAGAAGGAGAAAGTACTTAAAAGAAACAGCTTATTTGGATTGCTTGGTGATTTTGGAACTCCTGAGAACTATCTTTGATTAAAAGCACTTGGGTGGTTGTTTGGAAAAACTTTTTCTCTCCATAATGGCATCACTTGTGGATGGATTGAAACTTGAATATCAAAAATATAAAAAAGAAGAACAAGAAGGGAAGGATTCTCTTGGCACTCTTTTTCAATTTTTAGAAATGGCGGTTTGTACTTATGAAAAGCTGACTGCGCAACAGGATGACTGGGATAAAGAAGAAGCCATTTTTGATGAACAAGTGACTTTAGTTGGGGAAGGAAAGGAGAAAGAGGAAAAGGAAAAGGGGACTTTAAGATCTGGAAAAACAACCAAAAAAGAGAAGAATAAGGTGAAAAGTGGATACTATGTTAGAAAACAACAGCAAGGAGGAAAGCAGAAGAACAAAAGGGAGGTGGAGAGACAAGGGGGTAAAGAGGGCAAGGAGAAGAATAAGCAAGGGAGAAAGGAAGGGATGAGAAGCCTCAATGGTGGGGAGCAAGATGCAAAGAAACAAAAGTCTTTTAGAGGTAATGGGTAAACTTTATTGAAAAAGGGATTCTGGAAAGGTACATAAGATTGTATTTTTATGTTTGTACTTAGAAATAATCTTAGAAAATTGGAAACAATATGTAATTTAAAATGTGATAAAATATTTAGTGTAACTTAGTGAAATTTTTGTCAAGAAAAAGAAAGCAATGAAATAAATAGGAGAATTGGAGTAGGAGAAGGGGGAACATTTCAACGAAACAATGATTTAAAATATGTGATGTGGGGGGGAAATAACTATGGAAAGCTTAGTGTTCCCATAAAGGCATGATATTTAATTGAAATGGGTAAAGTGTTTAAGATATAAATGAATATTAATATTAATGATTAGATTGTGTTATCCCAGTGAATTTTTTTGTGAAGAAAAAGAAGGCAATGAACTAAATGAGAGATTTGAAGTAGGAGAAGGAGGAACATTCTAATGAAATGATGATTTAAAATATGTGATGTGGGGGGGAAATAACTATGGAAAATAGGTGTTCCCATAAAAGTATGATATTTAACTGAAAAGTAATGTGTTAAGTGTTTAAGATATAAATGAATATTAATATTAACGAATAGATTTGTATTGGCATTGATAATATTGTATAATTTTAGAATGTACCAAACAGAATCCCAATGTAAGCTATGTATTTTATATTAAGTATTATAAATGTAGGGGAAAGAGATAAAGGCATCATACTCCAATTAGTATACAGGAGAAGTTTAGTTTAAAAAAGAAAGATAAATGGATAGCTGGAAACAGAACAGACAAAGAATAATAAATATTATGATTTGAATTGAGATGAGATAAATAAAATAAAACTAAGAAAATTTAAAAGAGATGAGAAGCTATATAGAAAATTGAAAATGGTAATAAGATATGGAATGGTATACAAAATGAATATGAATTTGAATTTGTGTCTGTACGAAGAGTTGTAACCCAGGACTAAGCAACTTTCAGAAAAGATGCTTTTTATGTTTCTATGTTTTGTGTTTTTGTGTATTTATGTTTGATTGAGTTAATAAAACCTTGGACGAATGTTAGAAGAGGATAATTGAGAATAAAAGATAAAAGAGAATAAAGCTAGTCAGAAGAAAAAATAAGTATAGTGAATAAAAACATATAAAATAGATAAATATAGAAAAGAAATACAATTGAATAAAAGTAAAGGGAGAAATAATGAGAAACTTGAAAGGATATGTATGTGTTTATAAGGAGATGTGTCAATGGTGTATAAAATGTTTTATTCGTTTTGTTAAAATTTACAATTAACTTTCAGAAAAGAGGTTTTATGTTCTTATGTTTTATATTTTGTATGTCTTTAAAAATTAATAAAATTTATTTTTTAAAAAAGGGAGACCCCAGCCTAGTTGAAAATTACAGACCAATCTCCTTATGCTGCGTCATCTGTAAAGTCATGGAATCAATTATTAACCAATCCATTATCCTCCACTTAGAGACAAACAACCTACTCTCTAATAAACAATTTGGTTTCAGAAAAAAACTATCCTGTAATCTGCAAGTCTTATTCTGCAAAAACATATGGACTACACAACTCGATTAGGGCAAAGCAATAGATGCAATCCACATAGATTTCTGTAAAGCCTTTGATTCAGTGGTACATGACAAACTACTACTAAAACTAAAATCTTATGGTATCTCTGGACACCTACATAACTGGATAGAAGCATTCCTGTCAAACAAATGGACAACAAATGGTCAAAATTGGGAGCGTCCTATCAAATTCTGTACCTGTCAACAGTGGTGTCCCCCAAGGCAATATTTTAGGACCAACTCTCTTCATATTCTACATAAATGACCTCTGTGATCATATTAAGAGCAACTGCGTTCTCTTCACTGATGATGTAAAGCTATTCAACATCACAGATAATACTACTACCCTCCAAAAAGACCTTGACTATGTATCAGAATGGTCAATCAAATGGCAATTTCAAATCTCAACAAATAAATGCTCTGTCTTACATATTGGCAGAAAAAAACAGAAAATAAAATACAAGCTAAATAGTCAAGACCTTGTTGAGGATCCAAACTTTATCAAGGACCTTGGAGTACTCATCTCAAATGATCTGAGTTCTAGAGCCCACTGTAACTACATAGCCAAAAAGGCCTTAAGAGTTGTTAATCTAATCCTAGGTAGCTTCTTCTCTGGTAATATCACACTACTAACTAGAGCATACAAAACATTTGCTAGACCTATACTTGAATATAGCTCATCAGTCTGGAACCCACGTCGTGTATCTGATATTAACACAATTGAAAAAGTCCAGAAATATTTCACAAGAAGAGTCCTCCACTCCTCTACTCATTGCAGAATACCTTATGCCACCAGATTTGAAACTCTAGACCTAGAAAATCTAGAACTACACCACCTCTGGTCCGATCTAAATATAGTATATAAAATCATACATTGCAATGTCCTACCTGCAAATGAATAGTTCAGCTTCAATCATAAAAATACAAGAGCACACAATAGATACACACTCAAGGTTAACCGCACCAAACTTGACTGCAGAAAATACTTCAGCAACAGAGTGGTCAATGTTTGGAATACTCTCCCTGACTCTGTGGTTTCTTCCCCTAACACTTCAACCTTAGACTGTCTACTATTGACCTCACCCCCTTCCTAAGAGGCCAGTAGGGGGCGTGCATAAGTGCACCAACGTGCCTACCGTCCCTGTCCTATTGTTTTTCTTTTTCTTTTTTTTATCTATCTCATGTATTCAAAACTATATTTATTCTTATACCTGTATCTTGTAAGCGATTGACAAATCAAATAAATACTAAAAAAATACTTGTTAAGGTGTTCTTCATAGCTTGTCCTGAGCTCTGTTCCTTTACATTTTTCATTGCTAAACATGAATAAGTTTGGCACACTGTACATGTATGCATGCACACTGTACATATACATACATACATACATACATACATACATACATACATACATACGTACATACCCTAAAAGAGAGCCAGTTTGGTCCAGTGGTTAAGGCTTGGAAGCAAGAAATCATGAGTTCAAGTCCCACCTTAGCCATGAAAACCACCTGGGTGACTTTGAGCCAGTCACTGTCTCTCAGTTCAACTCACCTCACAAAGTTCTTATTATGAGGAAAATCTATTGGATATGTTGAGTTATTTGAAAATAATGATAGATAGATAGATAGATAGATAGATAGATAGATAGATAGATAGATAGATGATAGATAGATAGATAGATAGATAGATAGATAGATAGATAGATAGATAGATAGATAGATAGATAGATAGATAGATAGATAGATAGATAGATAGAGGGATAGACAGACAGATAGACAGACAGATATACTGTGATCTTGATAAAGAAACAGATAAAATAATTAATTTCTGAGAAAATAGAAAAAGTAAGAAAAAGACTAAGTACAATCCCACTTTGTCCTTAAACGGGAGCAGTGAAGGTTTTCAACAGGCTTTCAAGGCTCTATTATTATATTTTATAAGAGTAAAATAGCATTCCTGAAATCCTCTACTTCTTGACCTGACCTACCTTGGACAGCTGACAGTAATGGAGCTTTTAAGGCTGTCTTTGTTGTTCCTTCCCATACTTTCAGTGTTATCATTTGACCTTTCAGTGTTATCATTTGACCTACTTGCAAAACACTTGAAAAGAAAGCTCTCCTCAAAATTTGTTTTCCTCTTTCCATCATCTCTCTCTCTACAAATTGTTCTGATTTTACAGACTTCTCATGAACCATTATAAGGCATCAGGATATTGTTGTGTGATATAGACAAAAAGGCCAAAGACAGAGAGATATAATAGTTAAAACATTTTACTTCAAACAAGAACATCAAGGTTATAGTCGAACCTCAGACTCAAAAGCTCCCTTGGGTGATTTGGGCCAGTCACTTTCCCTTAGTGCAACCTACGGTAGAAAATACAAGGGGAAGAATGCACACTGCTTTTTACTCCTAAATGAAAGATGTATTATAAATTAAATAATTCACTGGATTCTATTCTGTGTCTTTTATCTTTATTTTTCTTCATTTCAGATATCTGTCATATATCATAATTCCAAGAAAATGATCTTGGTAGTGGATAGGAGACATATAAAAAGTGTGGAAAATGAAAAGAAAAACATGCCATTTAGTGATGTCTATATAGGAGGAGCTCCTACCGAGATTTTAAAATCTAGGTTGGTTGGTTTATAATCATTCAGAAGTTTTTTTTTTTCATTTATAACTTGATGTTTATTTATAAATTACATAATGCATACAGTATAATGATGTGAATTTAAAATACAGTTATAGGAGGTAGAATAATTTGTGTATCATGTATTATGCAGTAATGGAGGCAAAGCAAATGACGATTTATTAGAGAGCATCTTATAATGGAGGCCCACCCATTTGGAGGGCATCAAGGTTGAGAAAAGATACGTTAGCATTTTACTGGACCATTCTGTTCCAGCCAAGTGGGGCACATTTAATATGTAGTCTATTATACATTCATTTTATGTAATCTTCTTTCCTTGAATGCAGACATCACTTCCTGATCTGTTGCATATTGCTTGTTTTCCGTTCTTTGGGGAGAGAGGGGTATTTGAGTTTTGATTATAGCTGTTCATTGAATATCTTCTGTAGAATACCAAAGTACCTCTTTGGATGTCTGCCTTCTTAGATAGATCAGACAGGAATCAGAACCAAATGAGCTAATTCTATTTTATTATAATCCACACTTGCCAGTGGGGAAAAACATGTCAGATCCTTCAAAAAATTTCACACCCAGAAATGCACTTGCCAGCGTTGTTTGCATAATATGAAAACGCCCAACTACAGTTCTTCTGGAAGAAGGCAGTGCAGCATTGTAACAGGCACAGCCATGATTTCCATGTGCATCATGGGTTCTGCGCAGTCTGGACACATGGCAAGAAATGATCTTGATGTAAAATGCTGTAAAATGATGCCAGAGAGTGAAGCTTCCCACCAACTATAGATAAAGTTGCCCATTGTCATTCACAGCATCATCAGAAGATGGCTGTGAAGCAAGGGTACTGTGCCCTTTATTCAGTGGTCAGCCACTGAAATACTATTACTTCATTTAACTGCTTTATGATGGAGGGTTGTCCTTCTCCCTTAAGCAATTGAAAACTTCCGCCAATGAATCACGTTAGGGTTACATGTATTTCTCAGGCTGAATCTAGAGAAAGAGAGAAGCTCCCCAGATGTCGTTTCTTTCCTATTGAACGGTGCAGTCTACTGTTTTATTTTGCATTGGCATTCTGTATTTAGAATCCACTAGCCATGACCCTTGTCGCTCAACAAACATCTGTCATGCCTTCACAGTGGTGTCAGCTCACACCTGGCTATCAGTACATCCTTTAGGGGCTGTATGAAAGGTTTCCAGTTCCAAAAGAAGGACTTCAATTTGTTGGAAGAGCCAGGTACCCTGGGCATTGGTTACGGCTGTCCCGAAGAATCACTTGTAAGTGTGGAATTGTGCTTTTCTGTTGTTTTTAAATATATATAATCTTATTTTGTGATCTTTTTTGTGTTCTTTTGTGAATATGTTCGTTTTCTTTCACCAATTTGTATTATAAAATTGTAAAGATAACATTTCTTAAAGCAATTTCTTCTCTTAATATAATATTATTCCTTTTGAGTAAAATAATTGGAAGTGGTATCTGTTATTGAATGTAGAATACATTTCTGAAAGAAAACCAATATGATAGATTTTATACAGTCAGATGTTTTGACACTTTAATAAAT
Organism: Pseudonaja textilis; assembly: GCF_049901715.1. Classification (NCBI taxonomy): domain Eukaryota; kingdom Metazoa; phylum Chordata; class Lepidosauria; order Squamata; family Elapidae; genus Pseudonaja; species Pseudonaja textilis. Next base: position 98,959,277 of record NC_141990.1, read on the forward strand.
ATTTATGTCTTGTCTTCTTTCATTCCACAGATCAGATTTTAAGCAAGCTTATTTTCAATTGCATACTGAACTTCAGATACATCTAATAGTTAACTATAACAGGATGACAAAATGATAATTTGGCATCCCCAAATTATGTGAGCAAAGGGCCCACAAAGCATTTTTTAAAAAGTGAACACAAATGAATACAAGCTTCTTCTTTTTTTTCAAAATCATAGTACATAGGCGTGGTATTTCCTAAGTTCTACAATCAAATTCTCACTGTTGTCAGTAGAAGTAATTTTTAAAAATATTTAAGAATAGTTGACCTAGATTCAGATATAGATATTAGGATCTTGATAGCACTGACCTACACATATCCCAACTATCCAACCTACCAAGATTTTTCCATTTGAAATTCCTGTAGGTGACATTGACAGTAGGCTAGATGAATATTAATATTTGTAATAACAGTACTCCCAGTTATGGCATCAACAGCAATAGTAATAATATTATTATTCATCATAGGCCATATTCTTCTACTTAACTTTCTTGGAAATGGATTTAAGGTCTTCCTGAAGCTGCTTGATTTTCCAGTTGAGTTATTAACTTCTATGCAAGGAGAAAATAAAAATAAGGTGCATATCCTCAAAATCTGTGTACCATGAGATTCCAAGAGTATTATCTGAACCTCATTCAATGGGATATGTTGAGGCACAATTTTCAAAGCACCATTATTGTAGAAGCTAATTTCTTTCCAACAGCATTTATGTGTGAATCCCACTGAAGGAAATAATTATAGAGTGGCAGTGTTTGGTGAACTCTAGAAGAGGTTGTCAACAGTGTATCTCTGTTACAGTGTGATAAAGAGTTCACGCACACTGCTCTGTGATGATCACACATCAACATTGGAATCTCTGGGCATTTTGGAATGTGATAGTTGACCCTTTGGATTCTTCCTGCTATTGTTATTTTCACCTTTTGCTCTCTACTCTCCCTATATGTTTGCTTTGTTTACTTGATGAACAGATGTCCCGCAAAGCATATTTTAATGGTGAAAGCTATATCGCATCCAGCCAGAAAATCTCTCCTTTTCATATGTTTGAAGGCGGCTTTAATTTCCGAACTTTACAGCCTAATGGACTGTTGTTTTATTGCACCGAAGATGTAAGTCTGGGGTTGTTTTCCACATATTTTAAATGTATTTCTTCGAAATAAATATGGTCAAGACAAAAGTCTTGTTTTCGTCTTAAAGAAAAAAGCTAGCTGCTCTTAAAAAGAAATTTTAAGTGCAGAAGATATATTAAGGGATATTATAGATTAAATCCCATAAATGCCAATCCAATAAATTTAACAAGGATGTCTCTGAGATAAACTGTAACTAATGTGATGGCTAAAACTTTCATTGGGTTGGGGACAAACAATTAAAGCCTCCTTACTGAGGATAGAATGAAAGTGGAAGTTTCCTTTGTACCTTTAAGTCTATTTAGTCTCTTAGTGACAACATAGTTGACCTTCTCCAGTATGTAATGTTGATCTAGATTTAATTTAGGATGATAACAATGATTATAACTATAATATGTGCGTATGGAGCCACACACATATGCACATGCACATACATTTGTATTCATATATTGTATAATACAAGGTGCTTTCTGCAGTGTTTTAAGATAATTAGATGATCAAACCTTCAATTATATATATATATATATATATATATATATATATATATATGCATATACATATACATATTCTGTACGTGTACATGTACATATTCTGTACGTGTACATGTACATGTACATGTACATATACATATACATATACATATACATATACATATACATATATATACATATATATATATATATATATATATATATATATATATATATTGTTTTCTGAGGTTCTTGGTATTTGTATGTGGATCTTTGGTTGTTCGGGTTTTCTCCCGCGTAAGATTCGAAGTATCTAGGCAACGTTTCGATGAAGTCTCATTCATCATCTTCAGGCTTCTGTCTCCGGCTCTGTGCTTCTCAGAGTAATGTGAGATTGCAGCTGCTTCCTCCTTTTAACTGCCAGTGGGGTGGGACTTGATTGGGTGGAGGCTTGGCTGTGTTCTGATTGGGTGGGGTGTGTTCTCATTCGTAGGGGTTTGGCTGTGTTCTGATTGGTTGGGGGTTAGCCGTGTTCTGATTGGTTGGAGGCGTGTTCTGTTCAGGTGGGGGCTTGGTTGTGCTCAGGTTAGTCTTAGTTGCTGGGGGATTTGAGCTGGTGAGTTGTGACCTTGGCAGGACCACGAACTCGAAGCCAAACAGCAAGATCACAACTATATATATATATATATCCTTTCATGGTATTTCAACTGCCCAACCCAGCAGATCTAGCAAAGAAAGTGGTACAAGTTCTGGTGGTTAGGGAGCTACATCTGATGGGCCCTAGGCAGTGGGCCTTTTCTGCTGTGGCACCCATGCTGTGGAAACTTCTCCCCCTTGAGGTGAGATCGGCCTCATCTCTTCTGAAAGCCCCCAAAAACCTGGTTTAAACCTGGTCTGGGACTCCTAGGAAATGGGTGAACTAGTGAGTTGGCTCCATTATCATTAATACCCCTTCATCAGCAACTTGTTTGTTCTTGATGTTTTTATAGTCTTTTTAATGGTTTTAGGTATTTATTGATTGTTTATTGTTTAGCTTTGTTGTACATTGCCCAGAGTAGCTTGTTTGGTGTAGTGGGTGAAACTGAATTAATTAAAAAAAAAGTAAAAAAAATGAATGCAAAAAATGTCTTCCATTCCCAGCAATAAGAACATGTTCTTTTCTTCATTTCAGTCAGAAGTGTTCTCTATTTCCATGGAAAAAGGAAATGTGGTATTAAATGCAAAAGGAGTAAAAGTTCAGACAGCAGACAAGTCCTTTAATGATGGAAAGGCTCATTTTATCATGACAACTATCTCACCTGAAAAGTAAAGTTGCAAAAATGTTTCTTCTTACACACATCTAATCATAATACATAGATACCATTATTCTGCATTTGTTGGAATATCAAGTGCAATCTTATTATTATCAAAGAAAAAACTTCATTAAGAAAATTGGGGGGGGGGGACTTTTGTGCTCACCCTTTACCAAAACTAGTTGGACACTTGATTTCCATACAATATTATTGTATTATATACAATATAATACAATATAATATATTATATCATTATTGTATTATTCCAATATTATTCTCCTTTCTTTAGCACTCATTAAGCACTTCTGGTGTACAAGCAGAGGAGTAAAGGTTGCCAGTATCATTTAGACCCAAACAAATGTCTGTGGAAATCCTGCCCTGAGACACATAGCATTTATGTGTATCAGCAACCATGGGCAAAAATGAGAATTTGGACTCAGAAGGGGAGCCAATAGGGACAAGGCAGAGGTTTCCTTCATGTACAAACCCTACATCTCTGGATAATTAAAGTTATTTATTTTTAATTCCTGCACCTCTTTGACAAAAAATGTTTCTAAGGCATCTTGGCTAAAGCCTATTAAGCCTAAATTATATATTACCAGAAGCAGGTCAAAGCTGAGAACTAGACTAGGGAACTGCAGCTTGCAAAATGCTCTCCTACGTGGAGGCTGCCACCTAGTGAGTCATTCATCAAATTCAACATTCAAGAAAATAACTGCTAGCAATGAGACATTTTCTCACTTGTCAACCAAGTGCCTTTGAAGATTTCCTCATGAGATCTATGTTCTCTGCAGGCTTGAACTTTGGGTAGATGAAAAAAGACAAAGCAAAAATAATCCGGCAAAGGATGCAGCTGAGAGAAAGCCTGTAAGCACCAAGAAATTCTACTTTGGAGGTTCACCCCTCAGTACACAATTAGCAAACTTTACTGGCTGCATAAGCAATGCCTATTTCACAAGGTGAGAACATTTTGGTTTTGGGGGGGTCCTTTTCTTGAGCCACGATATTGCTGCCTGAGAGGGGGTTACTTCCTTTTTTAAATTAACGTTTTGCTGTATTGTAAGTGATTATTTTATTTTTAAAGGAAAGGAATCTGCATTAGAGGAAAAACAAATAAACTCACTATGGGGTAATAGCACCCCAAGGGTCATATAACAATTAGTAGGTTTTTGAATTCTCCAAAATCCTTCATTAAGAGTTTTATTTTTAAAAAATAATGAGAGAGGAGAAGAGAAACAGATACAGATGAGAGAGAGACAGAGACAGAGAGACAGAGATAGAGGGAGGGAAGGAGAAGAGAGAGATTAGATAGATAGATAGATAGATAGATAGATAGATAGATAGATAGATAGATAGATAGATAGATAGAGATGAAAGGTGGGTGGGTGGGTGTGAGAGAGAGGCAGGTTCTAATATACATTTTATTTTAAGATATAGAAGAAAATAACTTTATCTAGAAATAAACCTATTAAAAATAATTGGTTGCTCTTCTGTTTTGTGTTGAATGGAATTAGGCTTTATCAGTGTTAAGCAGCTTTTATGTTGCACTTTGAACAACTAAGAATACGAAACAAATTAGGTTGATGCTGGCTGTCCCAACTATCTATTTATCTAGCTGCAATTTTCCAGTTTTGCTCTAAGGCTTATGCAAAATATATATTTCTTGTCACTAAAAATTAGTCATCATGAAAACCATAGCAGATTTAATTCATTATGAAATATGAGATGAATTTTAAGCAAAACACTAAATTTAAGCCAAATTGGTTATCATCACTTCAACTTACATCTCAGATAAGCAAAATTTATAAAAAGACGAGAAAAACCCAGTTGGATCACACCGAAACCCACTTATCCAAAATGCTATGTCACAGTGATCGACTGAAAATACAGTATTTATGGACAGGAGGACAATAGCCTATTTATCCTTGCCAAACCTGAATGTTTCATTGAATGTCATAGTTTCAACTGATGACCAACTCTGTTTTTTTTGTTTTTTTTAAAAAAGGCACTTTAGTTACAACAGAACAGAATCTGGGACCTGTGACAGCCAACATTGCCTATGAGCTAATACACTCATATCAATGAGAGATACTGCAAAAGTGTAAAGATCCACTCAGTTGACAACACAAGCAATATATTTGATGACAGATCAGTCTCAATGTATATGCAAAGTCAAAATTGGTTTAATAAACTTATCTTTTAAATAGATTAGATCGAGATATTGATGTGGAAGACTTCCAACGCTACCCGGAGAAAGTTCATGCATCTCTTTATGGATGTCCCGTGGAATCTCCTCCAGTTGCCCTTTTTCATAAAAAAAGAAAAAATTCCTCCAAAGCCAAGGAAAGCCACAGCAAAAGGGTGAGTGAGTGTCCATATCTGGCCTACAGCTTTCTAGATAGGAACTAATGCTAACTAATAGCAGAATTCTTTGGGCCAGTTGTGCAGATTCTAAACCTTTTTTAATTGAAATACACTTCAGTGTAAATTTATCTTGTTCAAAAGTTGTGGTTTTTAACAAATGGTACAGTATGAAAAAAGAAAAAGAATCAAATCAAATCAACCTTTATTGTCAGAGTACAATGTGTACAATGAGATTGGCTGAGCCTCCCACCACCACCCCCAACACAACTCAGTGAAGACAGAAAGTCTCTAACCCAGTGAATCCTACTAGCAAACACACAATCTTATTACACCATGTGAACTTATTGCACAATGCACCGTCCCCGCAAGTCTATCATACTATGTTGACATGAAGTTATTTTCCATTCAGGAGTCTGACAGCCCATGGGTAGAAACTATTCTTCAGCCTGTTGGTGCAGCTAGCTATGCTTCTATATTTCCTACCCAATGCTATGAAAGTGAAGAAGTGTTCACCAGGGTGTGAGTCATCCCTGAGGATTTTCCTCGCTCTTCTAAGATAGCGAACCCTAGTGATGTTATCTATTTATATCAGCGGACAGCCCACAATGTCTTGTGCTGTGCTCACCACCCTCTGTAGTGTCTTTCTATCCACGGCTGTCAAGCCAGCACACCACACCATAATGCAATATGAGAAGACGCTTTCTATTGTGGACCAAAAGGAGGTCAATTGTTCCACTTCGTTCTTTCACAAGACCCTGAGGAAATGGAGTCTCTGTTGGGCCTTTCTGGCCACCTGAGTTGTGTTGGTTTTCCAGGTGAGATCTTCGCTGAGGTAGACTCCCAGGAATTTAAAGGAGGAAACTCTCTCCACACACACCCCCTCAATGTAAAGTGGGGCGGGTTCCTTCCTCTTCTTCCGGAAGTCTAACACCATCTCCTTTGTCTTGCGGAGGTTCAGGTACAGGTTGTTTGCTTGGCACCATGAGGATAATGTTTGAACTGCAGTAAACTGTAGTCATACTAACGCATTCCACATTACTTTGATTTAATACATTTCCCATATTCTTTACATCATTATTAATGCTATTTACTATCCTGCTTTTACCTATGAACAAGTATATCAATATCATTTTAAATGAATTTATTAGGTAGTTAAGCCTAGGTACTTGGGGAAAGTCCATTTTACTTACTGTTTTCTTTTGTCTTGCTTGTCACTGAGTTTCTATGTATGTATACACTGGGAAACTCTGGATCAGCAGCTTATGCTCTGCTCAGAGGTGCATGACTTGACAAGGAAGCAAAGACTGGAGCAGTTGGCAGCATTCAAAGCCAATGGCCAACTGCCTCTCCCCCAGGGATGCTGTGAGAACTAATTTTCTAGAGGGCATTTCTTCAAATTCAGCCCATTTTCAAACTCGGTCTTTTTTTTTTTCTTTTTTTGCCAGCTTCTACCACAATGCCACATTTAACCCTGTTCTTTTCAGTTGTGAGGGAGCGGCTTATCAATAAGTTATCCTGCCAATGGAGAGCCAAAGTTCTGAGCCTCTTTATAGAATTTTTTCCAACAGTCTATCGGGCTGGAGCCAATAAAATAAAGATGGTAGTAACTGAAAAAACTTCACCTATCAAAGATCCAATGTGGCCTGCTTGAGGAGTTCTTAAATTGTACCTTTGCTCCGTTTTAGCACCTGCCTATGCGGTTTTGATATTACTCACAGATAATCCATCCAAATAGCATGCCACAGTAGAGATAAGACCTGGGCTACGTTTACTGAAAAAGAACGTATAGGAATGTATCGTAGAATGAAAACTGTGCCTGTCCAGCAGCAGTGTATTGATTACATTTATTTATTTACTTATTTTGTTTGAAGGCTGAAAAAAGTAAAAAAGGAGCATCCCCTTTGTCATCTGTCATAAATAAAGGAGAACAAGAACTGAGAAATCAGAGGGACCCACACTGCCATTTCTCCAATAATCCGAAAGCAACTGAGCAGGCGTATCTTTTTGGTGGGACAGCAAATAGCCGGCAAGAGTTTGATTATTTACCAGAGGATTTCTATGAAAGGTATAGTAATCATATTGTAATATACCTATAAAATATTAAATAATTATTCACATATTTTCAAATTATTAAATTAATTTATTAGATGTAACTGTTATGTTTGGAGAAATAGATATATGTTTGGATATATATTGTTTGGAGATACAGGCGAAACTCAAAAAATTAGAATAGCATGCAAAAAGTTCATTTATTTCAGTAATGCAACTTAAAAGGTGAACCTAATATATGAGATGGCTTACAGCTCATGAAAACCCCAAATCCACAATCTCAGAAAATTAGAATATTGTGAAAAGGTTCAATATTCTAGGCTCAAAGTGTCCCATTCTAATCAACTAATTAAGCCATAACACCTGCAAAGGGTTCCTGAGCCTTTAAATGGTCTCTCAGTCTGGTTCAGTAGGAATCACAATCATGGGAAAGACTGCTGACCTGACAGTTGTGCAGAAAACCATCATTGACACCCCTCCATAAGGAGGGAAAGCCCCAAAAGGTAATTGCAAAAGAAGTTGGATGTTCCCAAAGTGCACATTAATAGAAGTGCACATTAATAGAAAGTTATGTGGAAGGGGAAAGTGTGGAAGAAAAAGGTGCTCAAGCGGCAGGGATGACCATAGCCTGGAGAGGATTGTCAGGAAAAGGCCATTCAAAAGTGCTGGGGACTTTCACAAGGAGTGGACTGAGGCTGGAGTCAGTGCATCAAGAGCCACCACACACAGACAGATCCTGGACACGGGCTTCAAATGTCGTATTCCTCTTGTCAAGCCGGTCCTGAACAACAAACGTCAGAAGAGTCTTACCTGGGCTAAAGAAAAACAGAACCGGTCTGTTGTTCAGTGGTTCAAAGTCCTCTTTTCTGATGGGGACAACTTTTGCATCTTTTTTGGAAACCAAGGACCCAGAGTCTGGACAAAGAATGGAGAGGCACACTGCAAGATGCCTGAAGTCCAGTGTGAAGTTTCCACAGTCTGTGTTGATTTGGGGAGCCATGTCATCTGCTGGTATTGGTCCACTGTGCTTCATTAAGTCCAGGGTCAACACAGCCATCTATCAGGAGATTTTGGAGCACTTCATGCTTCCTTCCGCAGATGGGGATGCCGACTTCATTTTCCAGCAGGACTTGGCACTTGCTCACACTGCCAAAAGCACTAAAACCTGGTTCAATGACTGTGGGATCACTGTGTTTGATTGGCTAGCAAACTCGCCTGACCTGAACCCCATAGAGAATCTATGGAGCATGGCCAAAAGAAAGATGAGAGACATGAGATCGAACAATGCAGAAGAGCTGAAGGCCGCTATTGAAGCATCCTCATCTTCCATAACACCTCAGCAGTGCCACAGGCTGATAGCTTCCATGCCACGCCGCAGAGGCAGTAATTGCTGCAAATGGGGCCCAAACCAAATACCAAATACATATGCATGCTTATACTTTTCAGAGGTCCAATATTGTTCTATGTACAATCCTTGTTTTATTGATTGCATGTAACATTCTAATTTTCTGAGATGGTGGATTTGCGATTTTCATGAGCTGTAAGCCATAATCTTCTCAATTATGACAAATCACAGCTTTAACTATTTTGCTTTGCATGTACTGAGTCTATCTCATATATTAGATTCACCTTTTAAGTTGCATTACTGAGATAAATGAACTTTTGCACGAGATTCTAATTTTTCAAGTTCTATCTATCTATCTATCTATCTATCTATCTATCTATCTACACACACACACGAACAAGGAGACCAGATATTCAAGGCTTTCTGCAATGCCATCATAATGGAAACCATGTTAATTTCTGAAGGATGTCATTCTAGAGGACTGGTGTTGCAACATAAAAGCCATAGTGCTTGAGTCCTGACAGAGGGCATTATGTAATCAAAGGGACCCAGAGCATGCCAACTTTGTCAGCATTTACCAGATGAGCATAAACTGTGAAAGACACCTGGTCTGTCGAGGAACCAAGCCCTACAGGATTACCATAACTGAATATATCAGTTATCACAAATAAAAAGTCTGTTTATTTTTGACATTACAAATTGTTCTCTGGAGGCAGCATTTCATTTCTCCAGCTTGTGAATGGAAATCAATATCTCTTTCATAGAAAAATGCTATTTTTGTTTACCAGATCTCAGTTCTCCATTAGTCTAAAGACTCATTCATCCCACGGAATGATTTTCTATATTGCTGACCAAGCAGAGGAACATTTCATGGCCCTCTTCATTGCCCATGGTCGACTTATTTATATGTTCAATAGAGATCACCAGAAATTAAGAATTCGAACCCAAGAGAAGTACAATGATGGCCAGTGGCATAATGTAAGTTGAAATTGAAAGATCCAGATAGAATCTTTATAAGCATTCAAAAAGTGTTGTTTACCTCAAAAAAGTATATTTATAAATTGATAGTTAGTTGGAGTTTCAATGCAATAAAATGTTGCACCTTCCAAAGATCAGGAATAAAACAGGTCATCTTCCATATGCAGTTTCAGTATCAAAATGTGTGGAGAAAAATAATTGCATTCATCCAAACCCTTTTGTATACTTCTAGATAATGTATTTTAATGTTTGTTGTATCTTATCTTTTTAAAATATTGAAAAGTATAGTAGTATTGCAACAATAAAGATAAAAATAAGGAATAAACTAGAGAGCAACAACTCACAATGAAAATATAATCCAATAACAATGTAAACCTGTGTCTATGCTACTTATCTGTTCAGAAATAAGTCTCTTACACACTGCATTGAAAGAACCAGCTTACTATTTTATTATTTTTTTACTTTTCACACTAAATTAAAAAAACAATAGAAATACTAGAAAAATCTCAACTGCCTTTTCTATTTAAATAGATTGAAAAAGTAAGCAGGATAGAGACTAACTCTCACAATATTCTCTGAGTGAATTCCAATGACATCTTTTCCATCATCTTTAGCATAAACATGTTGTTGTGGTTGTTTTAAAAAAGGTAATGTTTGTTCGAGAGAAGAATATTGGTCGTTTGATTATTGATGGCCTCCGAGTACTAGAAGACAGTCTTCCTTATTCTGATAACACATGGCCAGTTACTACTCCTTTCTACATAGGGGGTGTGGCACCAGGAAAAGCTGCTAAAAATATCCAGGTAAATGCATTTTTCTATAATAAATGTATCTTTTTGTGCGTGTATTTGTAAGACAGTTAACATAATCATAGGTGGAAAGAGGCATAGAGATCATCTACTTCAACAATCCCTTGAACATCCAACCTGTTTGAAGTCCAGTAGAGAACTCACTGTCATGCATATGGTAGCCTGTTCCACTGGGTGACAATTTGTACTGATATCTATCCTGAATTTACTTCATCAGCTTTTTTTTATTCTGCTCTAATATAGAGAGTCACTAACTTACAATCACATTTGGGACCAGAATTTCCATTGCTAAGTAAGGCAGTTGTTAAGTGAGTTACATCCGATTTTACAAGTTTTTTGCCAATTGTTAAATGACTCATTGCAGTTGTTAAGTGAACAATGCAGCCATTAAGCAAATCCAGCTTTCCCCCATTGACTTTACTTGTCAGACATCATCCTCAAAGATTGCAAATGATGATCTTATGACCATAGGATGCTACAAGCACCATAAATACATAGCGGTTGCCAAGTGCCTTAATTTTGATCATATGACTGTGGGGTTGCTGCAACAGTTATTAAGTGTGAGGCTGATCACAAGTAACATTTTTCAGTTCCACTGTAACTTCAAGCAGTCATTAAACAAATGGTTGCAAGTCAAGGATTACCTGAAGAGCAATGTTTCTCAACCTTTTCCATTTTAAGATGTGTGGACTTCAACTTCCAGAATTTTCCAGCCTGCATGCTAGATGGGGATTTCTGGGAGTTGAAATCCACAGAACTTAAAGTTGACACAGTTGAGAAATACAGCAATAGAGGACCTATTGATTAGCCTGTTATTATTAAGCCTTCTTCACAGATACCTTGTTTCTGTCTTGGCTTGTTTTTTAGAAAAACGTGGCTATATAATTTTTTTAATGAAATTTTTATCTGTTTCTTATTTCAACTGTTTGTTTCCCTAGATTAATTCAGTATACAGTTTTAGTGGTTGTCTTGGCAGTCTAAAGCTGAATGGAAAGCCAGTCACTTCTCCATCACAGACCTTCAGTGTAACACCTTGTTTTGAAGGACCATCAGAAGAAGGAACCTATTTTTCATCAGAAGGGGGATACATTATACTTGGTAATGAGTTGTTCTTGTGCTATTAGTGGTGGTGGTTAAACCTTTAGATAAATGCCTATGGTTACTGATGCAAAGAGATGGAGAAATATATATTTTGGGCTAGCCTTTTTTTTAATTACTCAGGGTATTCTGTTATATTCCTGGCATATAGTGGACTAAATTTCCAAACAACTTTGCATTACTTAAAGGCAGAAATTCTTACATAGTATAATCAGTATTGTCATTCTGCTGGTTTCCTGATCAGAGCATAAATTCTCGAAACCTAATGCTCTCCATATGTATAAATAATTAAACCCCAGAATTCCAGTTAAAATATTGGCATGAATTCTGGGTTATAGTCCCAATATTTGGGAGGACAGCATTAGATTAAGTAATAAATTATTAACACAATACTATAATATTACCTTAGCTCAAATAGGGGAGATGCAAATTATCACTGAACATTATTAGGTATACAGTGGCTTATTGGATAAAGCCATACCAAGACTGTGTACTGGTTATTGCCTTTTTAACTCAAGTTAATCATCAACAGATTACAAATTGAGAATCTGCTAAGTACCGGTATATGAAAGCAAGAATTATACAGCCTATCTAAAAGAAGCTACCTGAAATAAGAATTTTAGAATAGCATAATATTGAAGAATTGCATAGTCACTGAAATTTTAAAAACACTTTCAAATTTCCAAAGTTAAGAGAGATTAACAGGATCTTTATTGTTTCATCTTCTACAGCATGTGAGTAATTTCACAAGTCAACTTTGAATAAAACATTTTGTGACTTTTCCTTGCAGATGAATCATTTAGCTTGGGCCTGAAATTTGAAGTTGTTTTTGAAGTCCGCCCTAGGCACCGTTCTGGAATACTTATGCATGCACATAATGTAAATGGAGAGTTCCTGAACATACATATGAAACAGGGACAGGTATGAGAAAGGGCCAACCACTCCTCCCTATTTTTACATTCTGATTTTTCAAAACCAGATGGTCCACCTTTTTGTGAAGCACCTTGTGCTCCTTACTTTTAATATGAGCAAAGTTCCAATTTCTGAAATAAGTAATATTATTTATCAAGTGATCATTTTTACATGTTCCAAAAATATCTGCTCAGTTGAAACATGTGTGGATAGTAGAGGATTTTAAAAACTAAGTGGAACTAAGGGGGGAGGAAACCATAGAATTTTCAAGAGAAAATGAATATATGTTTTTATGATAGCTTCAGCCTTAGGTAAATGACCTCCCTCTTTTTAAAGATTTTATAACATAATGTGTTTAGTGCTCATTGGTTCTGAGAATCAGCAAGCTTCCTATTGCACTTAAAAATAAATGTTGTAAATTGACTTGAAAGCAGTAATAGTGCAGTTAATATTAACTTAATAGGCATTCATAGAGCACATTCACATTTCATTTTATCTCTCTCTGACCTGTCCTACTATTATCTTAACTCTAATCAGTCTTTGGGAAAAAAAAACCTGTCTGGATTAAAAAACTATCTCCCATTCTATCGGGTTTCTCCTTTTAAGAAGTCCATCATTTTGCAGTAATTTTACCATCCAGCCCCACCCCATCTCCAAAATAAGATGATGTCTACTTCTATCTTCCAGAAACTGTTGATAGTCAGTACTCACAATAAGGCAAGTTAGCAGTGCAGATGTGTTTAGCATAGTATGCTGTTTCCCCAAAGCTGCTTTTCACTTATGGGAAAGGCCAGCTACTGGGAGAAGTCAAGAAGAGCAAACTGGTACATACAGATAAATGTACTGGAATGGCCAGAAGACCTTTGCAATGTAATCCTAAATCAAGCTAGAGAGGAATAAAATAGTGGGTCTAAAGTTTTTGCCGAGTGTACTTCTACTTTTCCAACCGCAACCTTTCCAGATATAGCAGAACTACAAAAATTCCCTAATCGGGGTAGTTCAGGAAATTCTAGTCATGGCTCACCTGGAAGATGCAATTTTGAAATGAACCAGTATGTGGGTGATTAGAATGCTGGACTTTTCAACCTATCATGCTTATGTAACACTTTCTTCCATTTCATCTCATGCTTATTAAGTAACACTATCTGTTGGGTACATTTTACCTCGAATAATTTCAAATTTGATAGTTAAATGCATAATCTCTAACAAGCACATTTTAAAGCTTTTTCTTACTTTTTTTTTCTTATTAACTAATTACATTAGAACAAATAATGTACTGTACTGTATAACATGTATTATAAATACAGGATATTATGTGCTGTATAACATACTGTTCAGGTTTTGATAATATAATCATAATCCTACCTATCCAACAATTGCTGAATTCAAGAGGCCCTTCTCCACTCAAATTGCATGTATAATTGCATGTAAAATGGGTAAGAAGTAAACCAGCCTTCCTTATCTGAGCACCAAAGCATAGGAGAAGAATCTTACATTTCTATCTAAAAGCCTTGAGGCTGGTGAAAAACATTTTGTTTTAAAAATTTTTAGATAATGTTAAGATTCTAACGCTGAACTCAATCACTTTAACAGGTTATTGTGAAGCTAAACAATGGCATTAAAGATTTTTCAACTACAGTTATACCAAAGCAAAATCTCTGTGATGGCAGATGGCACAGAATTGCAGGTGAGACACCACAAGTTCTGTAATAATGGTGATTGTGGGTTATTTCTTTAGTTAAAACCATCTAAGATATTGAAGAAGCCTTAGCCAGAGCAGTTGGTATTTTCAAAACCTTTTTTTAATCTGGTGGCTTGGGATATGAAAATACCTTATTATCCTCTTCTGTTTTGCATAATAGTTATTAGAGACGCTAATGTAATACAACTGGATGTTGATTCAGAAGTGAATCATGTGGTGGGACCATTAAACCCAAGAGCAATTGACCACAGAGAGCCGGTATTTGTTGGAGGAGTACCAGGTAAGATTATTATCACTTTATTTTTAAAAAATTAAGAAAATAAACTATTGTTGTTTATTTGGATTTATTAGCCAACCAGTTCCAATGAACACTTTAAACCATAAAAGTGATGTCATATTGACTTTCCAAACACTACACAAAACTATTGCTTTGTTTTAAGGCTATATAATTACCAACAGAAAAGATGGGCATTATTGAGAACTGGTGTTTAATGTAACTTTTCTTTGATAAAGCAGAGTACTTTATAAACATGTACTGTAAGAACGTTTATTTCTTATGTCCAAAGAGATTGATGCTATCAGATGCTTAATCATTAATGCTCTAATCATTTTAATTTTTTATGATTTAGGTTTTGAATTATCTTTAGGATTAATTTCCCACATGTACTGGATGTATGTAAAGATATATCCATGTGCTTTGAATATTCATTAATACCATTAAATAATTAAATATGCTAATAGAATCTTTGACATAATTCATCACAAGGGAAAATCAGAAGCCAACAATCTTATAAACAATAAAATCCTGAAATCTCCTACCTACCAAATCTGGTTAAGAGCCGTGGTGGCGCAGTGATTAGAATGCAGTATTGCAGGCTAATTTTGCCCACTGCCAGTGTGATCCTGACCGGCTCAAGGTTGATTCAGTCTTCCATCTTTCCGATAAAATGAGGACTCAGATTGTTGGGGGCCATATGCTGACTCTGTAAATTGCTTAGAGATGTCTATAAAGCACTATGAAGTGGTATACAAGTGTAATTGCTGTAAGTATTAAGTGCTATTTTAAAAGAACCATGTTTATCGTATTTCCATCCATTTGAGTAGGAGTCTCCTGATCTTGAGTTTTTTATGAAATTTCTGGAAAAGGTAGACTACTACTTTCTCTCAAATCCTCTTCCTAACGCTTTTCTCCAGATCCAATCAACAACCTTCTTTTCTTTAATTAGCTTCAGAATGTCTAATACTTTTTAAATGAGTTGAATTTACTAAAAAAAATTAAAACCCCACAGAAGTGCTACTAAGCTGAGCTTAGAGTAGAAGTGGTACTAAGTGTATGTTAAAAGTTTCATATTACGGTTAAAGCCATTCTAAGCCTGTACTTGCATTTAGATACCGTAATGTCACTTATGAACAATTTGTGGCTAATGTTTTTAATTTCTTCACAGAAGCCTTCCTGACATTCAGCCTGACCACACGTAATTCCTTTACTGGATGCATCCGTAACTTTATGATTGATGAAAGGCCAGTGATTTTCAGTAAGGCAGCTTTGGTCAGTGGTGCTGTGAGCATCAATGTATGTCCTGCTGAGTGACAGGCTGGTACTACAATGATATATACAGCACTGAAGAAGCAGCAGAAGCTGTGCAGGGTTCAATTTTCAGTATCAGAAGAATTAAAACATATCACTCATTTTAAATACATGATAACATAACAGCATAAAGCTTGCAATCATTAGGAAAGCTTCAAACACTTTTTTTTTTTTGGGGGAAATACAGATTCCTAACCTGTACTAGGGAAAAAAAACACCTCTGCGGTGTTCTAACTGGGGAATGAAAGTGATCAACCCAGTGGGAAGAAATGTAAATCCACTACTGCAGTGGTCCCCAACCTTTTTTGTACCACAGCCCGGTACCGGCATCACAAAATGATCCACGGACTGGTACCGGCATTAGCACGCACGACCAAGACAAGGCAAGCCGAGCGACTGGCCAGCCAGCCGTCCCCCACTTCTCCCTGCCACCTTCAACTCCTCCTTTGTACCTTCTCGCAGTCGATGGGCTTTTCGGACTCTTTCTTAATCTCCTCCTGAGTAACACAAGACTCCACCACCATCGGGACGGCTCTTCATTCGAAGCCGCCCCCCCCCCCTTCAACGAAACTAAGGCACGAGGATTCCTTCAGCACCCAAACTCCGCTTTCCATCCAACCAACGACCGACAAGCTCACCCGGAAGCACTTTCTCAAGCGCCGTTGAAACAAGATGGTGCCCAAAGTAGGCGGCCCGGTACAAAATGATCCACGGACCGGTACTGGTCCGGGACCCCGTGGTTGGGGACCCCTGCACTACTATACAGTAATGGTCACAGGCATGCCTGACTACATTTGTCAGCATTTCATGAGCAAATGACTTAGCAACTCTGGTTTTCAGCTTCAATCCACTAGAAATCATTTTATTCTCCCATCAGAAGTTTGATAATAAGCCACTGTTGGAATGTCCAGATGCTGTGTCTTGGGATAAGTTACTTCTGTTCATGGTGTGCTTTGCTTCATGTATCTTACAGAATAAACTATATAACAGACATGTTTCACTAAAACAGTATCTTCTGAGTTTCCTTTTCCTATACTTTTTTGTTCAATTATGGTAAAGTAGTAGGGGTTTTGTTCAATTTCCAAAACCCAGTAAAATCCCACACATTTTATAATTATTATAATCTGCTTTTACACATAACAAATAAATCGATCCATTATTAGCAAAAGTGAATATTTTATGTATCTGTTACTTATTTATATATCTATTTACGCCACACAATTGTAACTTTACTGGTAATTGTAAGAAAATCAGATTTTCACCTATGAAAAACAAGTAATATATTCATTATTTAAAGTAATTTTATGGGGAAAGGTGGTATTTAACTATATCCAACTCCCATTTTAACATTTTTCTCAATCTTGACAATAAATACATATTAAACTGTACGTGCTTTTAAAACTAATTAAATGTTCAAAATTCCAAATTCCAGACAGTCTAAATTTATCATTCATTCATTCATTCATTTTTATACGGTGAAATTAAAAACCATACCAGTTGACATAAGAATATTTTTTTAAAAAATATTAAATGTGAAAGAAACAAGTAAACTGGTTGTTCTATAAAAAATTATGGCACAGGCATTTGTTTGTAATGCTGTAGGAAGAAAAATCCGATCCAGTTCCAAGCCAGGAGAAAGACACAGGAGCCAATGAATTTAGAGGCAGGCTGCAAGAAAAGAGGTCTCCGTTTATTTTGGAATCAGAAGCAAAGTGACTCAGCATAGGTTCTGGGACAGCTGACAGCCTGGCATGGGTAGTAGTGATTTTTATACCCTTTTTGACCTTTGAAATTGAGATGCCTGGTGGGATTATTAGATTAGATTAGATTTTGTATTTCAATTGTCCCTATTGGGTTTCCTGGGTGGTGATCAGGGTCAAGGCTAGCCTTGGGGAAAGATGGGGAATGTAAATTCTGTGTAGTTTTGTATTTACTACTTAATCCTTAATCCTGTCAATTCAGCCTGTCCCAGTCTTCTAATTGGGCGTTACTTGAGGCCATTCTGTCTGGGAGACACCAATTGCTTTAGCTTCTATGGACAGTTTTTCTTTGCCTTCTCTGAGGGCATGGAAATAAAGGGGGGTATCTTATGATTCTTCCTACAATACTTAATATTAAACCAAAGTAACCCCTCATTATTCTTGGAATTAGTCGTCCTAAATGTGAATTCAGCTAGTCAATAAATATTTATCTCTTGCAGTTAAAAACTTCTTCCGACACATAACAGGCTCAGACTGTTATGATTGAGGTGATTGAGGCAGAATATAGGATGCATGCATACACATAGAATTACAGACAAATACTAGGGACAAGTGAGCTTCCACCAAAAAGTATCTTTGGATGGAATTACAAATTTCCAAATTTCCTTTATGTAGAACTAATACAGAACAGATGTGTGTGTGTGTGTGTGTGTGTGTGTGTGTGTGTGTGTGTGTGTGTGTGTATTTAAGACTGCTAGCACTTCTATATTGTCACAATTTTTACTCCTCAGTATTTCCAAAGGTTAACATCTTCTGTTCTGCTAGCTTGCAGAGAACCCAAGTCTGCCTCCAGCAGACTAATACAATAATCAGCCCTTATTGCTTAAATTACTGCAGTTCAACATATAATAAAAATACTAACAATCCCAAATTACATGAAAGAGAAATAAAACAAATCCCAGACACCAGCTAACATATTTTATTGTAGTTCATATGCAAACTGCTTTTTTAAAAAAATATGGAATAGTTTATATCATGGGAAAAAGCTTTCCACCTGTTCTGAAGCCTTTGCTTCTAAGGTTAAAATTCTCAAGCTATGAAGCCAAAAGGAGAGTATGTAACATTTTTGCAAGCAAGTACATTCCCAGTATTACTAACTATGTTGCTATAGCCCTGAGAAAGGGACAGATACATCCATCCTAAGTGATACTGAAGCTCTGGGAAAACAAGCAGCATGAGGCAAAAGTTCTCCCCAATGGGAAAATGAACCAATATGTCTACAGCATTGGGGTAAAATACCATTTTTGCTCCACTTTCAGATATACTGGTATCAAAATAGGGGGAAGATTACTCTGCTCTTGAATACCAACAACATTCAGTGAAAATTGGGATCCAGAGCCAAATTTGAACTGATACAAACATCAGGTACAAGCTGATTATGAATCACTTGCCAGATGCCCATAAGCAAAAACAAGGCATATAGAAGTACTCTTATAAAAATAATAAACTATTACTAAATAAAACATCAATTCTTAGATTTTATAGAATTTGCAGTCATGGCAAGTTAATGAATATGTTTCTTGATGGAATATTCTTTGCAAGAATATAAAAGGTCAGGTCTCTTTTGATAAAGCAGAATATGCAATCAAGTTTTCCTTCTGCTTCATGTACATTTTACCATCAGCATGGGAATAACCGTCAGCGATAAACTTATTTATCAGCCTCAAAATAAGTAGAGGAAAAATTACAACCAATAAATGATTTCTAGCATTTGAAGGTCAATATATCTACTAAATGAATAACAGCAAGTCAGAGGAATTCCACTTTTTTGAATAAATAAACCATTTTCCATTTTCTATCCTTACAGTAAACCATTTTCATTATAAATGGTATTTTCAGTTGTTTGTGAGAAATCTGGATACCTGATTGTCAAATTGTTTCTTGATTATAGTATTGTGGATATTCTGATTGTATATTATTCAACTCACCTGCACTTATAATGCCCTAATGTCATCAGATTATATTACTACCCAAGTCCATCTTTTATTTCCTTATTTTATTCCAACTGAAAGGCAATTTTATAAAAAAATAATCTGAATCTGCTACCCAAATTTTTATTCCCCTAAAAAACACAGAATCTTTTTTTTCTTTTGAGGTAGAAGCTTTAATTTATAATAACACAAGCTACTACACAACCTCAGTCGCATATCAGACTGGATTTGTATTTTTGACAAACAATATATCACACAGTAGGAAAATGGCAATACTGTCATAGTTAATGAGTCTTGAAGGAAAGCAACAAATTTAAAATGTGGTATTGATATTTTTGCAGGGCCACCCGGTCTTTATTTCATTGTATGCATACCTTGGTTTACCTCCCTATTCTCAGAGCAACCTGGGCTCCCCAACACCCCCAGTCCATGGCCACTACTGTGGGTTGAGCCATTTGGAACCAGGCTGCGGAAGTAGTGGGCACACATATCCCCACTTGCATGAGTAGTGGGCAAGAACATACACATGTGCTCCATTTGCACATGGAACTGTGAGCATGCGTGTGCTTGCCTGCCGTTCATGCAGAACCCTCCCCTTGTCCACAAAGCCGGAAATATTAGGGAACTATGAATTAGATTATCTTGGCTTTACAAAAATCATTGCAAAAAATCATGTTCAGTTCTTAATTATATTCTTCTTATATTCATTATTATGACATTATGACAATATTTGGTTTGAACTGAAAATTAATACAGGTTTAGAACATTAGTATTAAAAACAGAGAAGAGAGATAAGCAATCAAAATTCTTAGAGTGGTACAATAATGTAATAATATTTTCAATGGAGGAACAGGACAAAAGACCATCCTAGCATATTCCTGGTTTCAGACCTTAAATTGCACATTCAATGGCCAGCTGCTAAACAGGCTAGAGCAGCTTAATTCAGTGTGAGTGCACCTATTTGAAGATTATGATACAGATTCATCCTTTTCTTATATTCAACTCAGATTAATTTACTGCCTTGGCAAATGGCAGCATGTTACTAATCAAGTCTTGGCTCAGAAGTTAAGTCAGTCAGTCCAAATTCTGATTTACAGAAAACACCTTAATGGAACACAAGTTTTATATGCTAAATATTTATTCATTAATCAAATAGCAAAAACCCCAAACCACACAACAGGAAGAAACCAATAGTAAGCCATATAGTTTTAAGAATATCTTACTTTTTAATAGGTGTGCTTTTTGAAAGTGGAGACTTCAGCTGTTTTTTCTGTTTTGTCCTAATCATGAAATCATTGAAATCTAAGAAACAATTACAATGTATTTCATTTACCAGTATTAATAATTGGGGATTTTTTAATGTTAGAAAAACAATCCAACATTTCTCAGTCGAAACAATGAATTGAGAAGCCACAAAAATCCATATCCAGTGATAATATGAAATGTTTCACAGGGATATAAACATATATACAGACATACCTTGTTTCACTGTATTGCATTTTGCAGGCATTGCACTTTTTTTACAAACCCCTCCACCTGCAAAAAGCTTGACTGGCTGAAATTTCAGATGCTTAAACCTTTTTTAACAAGAGTATTTTTAATTAAGCTAAGCACATTATACATTTAATAGACATTTAATAGCACAGTGTAAACCTAATTTTTATATACACTGGAAAATCACAAAAAAGTGACTGCTATATTGTAACGTTCGCCACTTATTGCACTGGTCTTAAAACAAACCACTGTCTCTTGAGGAATGTGTTACAATTTAAATAGTAAAATGAGGACTTATATAGTCTAGCAAGCATAAAAATTCTCTAGCTCTATGATCTATTTCCTCTCAGAATACTGTACAGGTAGTCCTCGACTTACAAGTTTGTTTAGTGACCCACCCAAAGTTACAACAGCACTGAAAAGTGTGACTTAGGACCGTTTTTTCTGTTACCTTTCCAGCATCCACATCATCATGTGATCAAAATTCAGATGCTTGGAAACTGGTTTATATTATAGACTGTTGCTGTGTCCCAAGCTCATGACTTTCTGACAAACAAAGCCAATGGGGAAGCCAGATTCACTTAACAAATGGGGTTACTAACTTATGGACTGAAGTGATCCACTTAACAACTGTGGCAAGAAAATGGAGCAAAGGTCACTTAACAAATCTCTCACTTAACAAAAGAAATATCGGACTCAATAGTGGCCTTAAATTGAGGACTATCCTCTCCTTTTATGTGTTTCAGCTTAAAGAGTGTTTCTCAAAGGGGGGCGACGGCGAGACGGGCTCCAATGTCCATTTCCAGAGAGCGCTGGGCACGTCCACTTAGGTATATAACACTTGCTTATGTGAAGTCATATGAATTATATAATGAATTAGGAGAGTTGACAATCGGAATGAATCCGAAGATATATATATATCTTCTCTTTTTCCTACGAGTCGTGCCGGTCACCCTCCTGAAGAACCAAACGAGCGACAAACCTCCCCGAAATAACCCGACATTACCGCCAGCGCGGGAACAGTTCAAAACCGCTCTAACCGGTGAAAAGACCTCGGCGCATGCGCCCCAAAGCAAACCGTTCCATCCACCCACTCCACAGAGAACGATCACACCCGCCGTATCCGTTGGTTCGCGCGTGCTCGAGCGTCCAATCAGCAAGAGGGGAGAATCCGCGTTCCCACCCTGAAGCCGCTTCCAAACAGAGCGGCGAGAGTAGAGGGGGGCGGGGAAAGGACGACCTGCGTCGTCAGGCGCGACCTGCGTGAGAACGAGACCGGCGCGAGCAAGTTATGACGCAGTCCGTAGTAGTCCAGGGTGAGCGCGCACGTCGTTCTCAGTCCCTCTTATTATTATTATTTTTTCCTGTACTTTTTTCCTCCCTATTGTTCCATGGCGGATGCCTCCCTCCACTCTTGTTTCCTTTTTCCTCTCTCCCAATACAGTGGGTCAATGCGGAAACCAAATAGGCTGCCGCTTTTGGGATTTGGCGTTACGGGAACACGCGACTGTTAACAAGGTAACAAGCCCCGCCTCTTTTTAAAAAAAACGCGGCGTGCCCACTAGTGTGAGTGCATGCGTAGTTATGCTGCTCAAAGGTTCCTTGTTCACCCGCTTCCTTTCTCATTGTTTTTTTTTTTTTTAAAGGGAGGGGTCTTTACTTCTTTGTTTTGCCATTGTGGCCCATCCGCATAAGACCACAGCAAACAGGGTACCGAGTCAGAACGCGGCAACGAAGATTTCCCTCCTTTGTTGCCGAGGTGATTTCTGTCATCACTATCATTTGTACTGCCAGGGTGAGGCGCTACAGCCTTGTGTTCTCGCAGACTGGTTGCTGTGGTTACCGTCCCTCTTGGCGTTCTGTTGCCATGGCCACGATTCCAATGATGTCTGGGATTCCCGGCAAGCTGTCACGTGGAGTGACTCCAGCAAAATCCATCGACCCCTTTTATATTTTAAGATCGGATTGGACGCCTTTTTCTTCCTTGATTCACGTGGCTCCGCACGGATATGCCCCTTCGGTTATTGATGAATTCTGTACCTTCAAGCTTCAAGCAACCAAGTGTTCTCCACGTTTATCTATCTCAGTCTATCCCAGGGGTCCCCAAACTTGGCAACTTTAAAACTTGTGGACTTCAACTCCCAGAATTCTCCAGCCAGCTATGTTGGCTGGAGAATACTGGGAGTTGAAGTCCACAAGTCTTAAAGTTGCCAAGTTTGGGGACCTCTGGTCTATCTGATCCTTCAGGTCTTCCAATGATGCGCTCATCACCTCTAAAGCAGAGTCCCTCCACCTCATTGCTGGTCTTCTCTTTCCACCCTCCTTTCTTATCCTTTTCTACAGAGCGAGATCTTCGCATAATTTGAACTTGATTTTGTGTGCCTCAAATAAGAACTCTGGGCTGTTTTATTCGGTGATCCATTGCTTGGTTTTATTGTGTGACCACAGTATATTCTCAGGCAGAATGGGACAACTTGCCTCAGCCTACTCACGACAGACAACTTGCCACAGGATAACTTGTTGCAGGACAATTCAACAATTCAATTTAATTGTTTAAAATAGTTTCAAAATATTTTAATTTTTGTCATTCCCATTTCATTTTGTCCCTCTTGGCATCCTTTCTTTAGTGATTCAAATCCACTGCAGTGAGTTGGCCATGGCAAATTAGCTGTGACAAGTTTGGCTGTGGGCAAATTGTTGTAGACCCATTCTCAGGAGTCTTCTCCAACACCAAAGTTCAAAATACGCACTTCTTTGCCCCATGCTATTTACTAAAAGCAAGTATACACATTACAATTTCCTTGGGGGTGCTTTTTTGTTAACCTTCAGTGAAAAGCTGAAGAAACCATCCCTAAATGGAAAAAAGGAAAACAAATCAGGTTCCATTATATCTGATTTGAAGGTCAGTGGGAGGATGGGAGGTTAAATGAAAGAATAGGCTATACTCGGAAGCATTCTGTATGAACTAGATCTAAAAAATTTAAAAATGTTAAAAAAAGCCTAGCCATTGAATAAGCTGTAATTCAGAAAAAGCTTATGCTTTTAACTTTTTTTCAGATTGAAAAGGTACTACAAAACTCCTCATTATTTTTCATTATTTTAATTAAAAGTATTATAATCCAGATTTGTTGGGTTATTACAGTTATTTTGTTTCTGAATAGTAGTGGTTATTTGTCCTTTTTTATTTCTTCATACAGTTATTAACATGAATTTTACTATATGATTTTGAGAGATTAGTGTTCGGTATGTTTTGAACCTGCTTACAAACTTGCCTGTCAAAAAATCCAAAGCCACCTTGCAGACTTGTAGTTGAAATAACTTAGAGGAGAATAA
Source organism: Pseudonaja textilis (assembly GCF_049901715.1). Taxonomy (NCBI): domain Eukaryota; kingdom Metazoa; phylum Chordata; class Lepidosauria; order Squamata; family Elapidae; genus Pseudonaja; species Pseudonaja textilis. The sequence goes on from NC_141990.1 coordinate 98,983,566, forward strand.
TCTGTACAAGAAAACAAGATAAATGCATCATGTATTCTTTGAATCACACCAGTGGCTTTTGAAATACAATACGGAGTATACTCTTGAAAAGTTATTTTTAAATATTTGTGCTAGAATTTATAGCGCAGGTCCAAATTCAGTTTTGATTTGAAGTATTTTTTATTATTTTAGAAAGGACTTTATGATGAAGCATTAAGCAGTTTCTTTAGAAATGTGAACACTAGGTAAGTTTCTTTGGGAAGTAATATGTTAATTGAGACACTTGGTTTTAAAACTGTTCTGTATAGGTTGAGAGATTTTTTGTATTAGGCTTTGCATTGCTGAAAGTTAGCATTTTCTTCTATCTTATGAAAGATAAATGTCTTGCATTAATGGTATGACTTTATCGTTCACTGTATGTCATTGATGCTGTATAAGTAATCTGCTTTGTTGTAATCCTGTATGTGAGCAATTTAATGGGGGTTAATTAGGAGAGTATAGAATTGAAGCTTATATCTCTTCATGGCTGGATATGGGAAATTAAATCCAAGTGGGTAGGTTGTGTTGTGATATTCATATCAACTTGTTGCAGACTTAGAATAAGTTTCTTTGTAAATTGTCACTTAGATGAGATCTGTGGTGTAGAAATATATTTAATTAAATATTACACCATTGTCATAACTTAACTTACTCTGACTGTGCCATAATTCTAAACATAATTGTTTAGACTAATATAGTTCTGGTTTGTTTGTTTTTTTGTTTCTGGGCTATTAGGTCATAAATTGGCAGCAAACATTTGGGTGGATAGAGAGGATATTAACTGTTCATCCAATTTTTTGTAACTCTTAATTTCACTTGCTATCCTGCATAGCCTGAACAAAAAGCTATTTCCAAGCCAGCACTCCATTGCCTGCATGGTATAGTTGTATCTTTCTGGCTTGCTAATATATTGACCTGGTACAACTCCACCACTTTATCAAGTTGCACTGAAAAAAAACCCTTATTTGGCCAGCTTTTTACCTTCATGATAAGTACTGTAGGAAGATAGTGCTGATAATATTATAGTCTTCCAATGTTATCTAAGTATTTGATATCCTGCAAAAAGTGTTACATATGCCAAGCGTTTTTTCTTTTTTAATATTTATATTTCTCTTGTTTCTTTATTTTGCATTAGGAAAAGTATTTTTCAGTTTTTATGTGTCTATGTTTTTCTTTTATAAAATGAACATGATGTCACCTGCAAAGCCAGGCTGATCTTTATCCATGATTATAACTAACTGACTTCTGGTTTTTCTAGAACAGATGGTGACAATGCTGACATTTCCAAAGGAAAAATCTGTTCCTTAAAAGCACGTGTAAGAGGAGAAAATATTTAATTTAACTCTTTCTTTTGCTTTGTAGACTATACTGTAAAATGTCCCCAATTTGGAAAGTTTTATTTTCAAACATATTTACCCTGTAACTATTGAAATAATATTTACTTGATTGGTTAGACAAGTGAGGTCTTTGTGCCATTCAGCTTTATGTTTTATAAAACTCTATAATATCTGCTCATATTTTGCCCCTATTTTCAAATACATAGAGAGGGAAAGCAATGGTATATACTAGTTTCTTTGAAAAGTGAACTATTAGAAGGAACTTTACTGTGCATGTTATAGCACTGTTACAGCATGTCAGAAATAATTTATTTCTCACACATGCAGTACATACACACAGTACAGGAAAAACAAATTTTGTTTAATAAATTTATTGTGAGTATAATCTGAATAAGAAATTTTAAAAATGAAAACTAACATTTTTGCAGATAGATTACACAGAAAAATCTGCCTGCACAGATGCTTCTCTTAATGAAAAATTGAATTTATGGTTGTTGAATAACTTTCCCCTTTTTATATTCAGCTGTCAGAAAGGGTTGATATATACTAGTATCAAGATTATTTTCCTGAACTGTCTTGCTGCAGAAGTATTCTTGGCTTGAATATCATTGTTAAAACTACAAAGTTTAATCAGAGTTACTTCAAAAATACTTATGCTGGAGCTTAGAAAATATGTTTGTTGAGATAAGATCATAAGATCCAATTACCTAACACATAACGGCAAGTATTAGTTTAATAAAAGCATATCTTAGTATAAAAGTTACATTTAATGGTTTGTATGTAAATGTTTGTGTACATTTAATCCTGGAGCTATGTGATAATTACAAATTAGGGTACATTTTTCTGGAGTCAGTTTCTGAAAATTAAAAATATGTGAAAATTAAGTAAAGTAGATACCTACTTTATTTTTATGTCCTGTTTTTAAAAATTGGTTGAGTTAATTATTTTTAATCTATTCCCTAAGGCTCTACTGATTGACATGGAAGAAGGTGTAGTGAATGAAATTCTTCAGGGGCCATTAAGAGAGGTGTTTGATAGCAAACAGCTGATCACAGATGTTTCTGGCTCAGGGAACAATTGGTAAGAGTAAATTCAGTTTCATAAAAATCTTCAACCAAATTCTCTTTGAAAAACTTCAAATGCAATAGAAATTTTAAGAACTATTTTTTCTATCTTTTGCACTTACTGCAATCCCTGAAAGACAGATATTAAGATGAATATTTAAATCCCAAAATTATAATTGTTTTGCCAAATATCTCATATCCCCTGTTTTCATGCTTCCATAAATAGATATTTCATTTTTTTGGCATTTAATTATGTTGATCTATTCATTGTGTACTTTGTATCCTGATTTTCAGAATATAAACCTTTATATGATGGCTTAGACTTGTTCCAATAGGACAGTTGGTTGTAAATAGCACTTGAGGAGAGAAAACCATCCAGATGACACAAAAGCAGTTTGTCTGCCTGCCTTTTGAAATAACTCTCTTAGGACAGTCGGTAATAGCTGGTTTTGTGGCGAGGGGGAATCCAGCTGGTCCAAATTCTCCTATCAGGCACATACTCATCTGTTCATAACTGCTGCTGCTTCATTTCATTCAGTCATTTAAGAACAAATTGGAGCAGCTAACCAAAGAGAAAATTTAGACCTTTAAGTTCCCCCCCCCATCCCAATTTCATACAGACGCTCTTAAGAGAGATTTCAAATTATGTAGAAGGTATGTACAGGTAGTTCTTGACTAATAGCCACAATCATTTTAAATTGCCCATGAAGACTAGAAGGATGTGGACAGGGATGGGATCCTATCAGCATAACAATTGGTTCGGTGAGCAATAACCATCTCCTGCTGACACGCGGCACTCAGCTATGCAGCGCAAAGCAACTAAGGTTGGTTTAGCAGGGAATAAAGGACAGCCCAGAGCCTGGGCAGGTGGGTGGGTCCAACTGAAGAAAAGAAGATCTTCGGAGCGAACCAGTTCGGTGTCAGCTGCTCTTTGGAGCTACCGGTAATACAGAACCGGGCCGAACCAGTAGAATTCCACCTCTGGATGTGGATGAAGAGTGGCTTATTGGTGTCAGTTTAATTTGTTTCATGCTGGATTTTTTATTATTTCAATTATTTTTTTGTCTTCATGGTGGCAAAGAATGTCCTTAAACAGACAAAACACTTTGCCCTTTCTGTCTAGGTCAACCGGTTTTTGCCTTTGCTAGCTGTGGAATGGGAAAAGCGAACCAGTGGGACCAAAAGAGAAGGGTCTAAGAGGCCTGCTTCCATTTATCATGTGGCCTGTGCTTAAATTAGACATTAATGCATATGAGCTCAAAAGATGGCAAGTTAATATTAGCACTAAAATAGAAGGATAGCATATTAAAAATCTCCTATTTTCAGGGCTGTGGGTCACAATGTGTATGGATGTCAGTACCGAGAGCATATTGTTGAAAAATTGAGGAAAACTGCAGAGTACTGTGACTGTCTGCAATGCTTCTTTGTTATTCATTCAATGGGAGGAGGTAAGTATTGCTTTAGTCCTAGACATATAGCCATGTCAGGTGACATGAAAGAAAACTTGGCACATAGTGTTATATCCAATAAGAAATTTCCATTTGGTTGGAAATTGGAAAGAAATTTCTGACTTCTGAGAGCTGAATCCAGCATCATAGTTGTTCTTCTGTTTCCTGTGAGGCAACATTTTTCCAGGTTCCTTTCATTTCTACCTTGCTGGTCATGTTTTTAGAAATGCTGTCACATTGGGCAAAATACACCAATTGTTGTTTACAAAAAATCTGTAAAAACTGAATGAAGTAATTAAAAAGTTTACTACATTGAAAACAGGTGTTTAAAATAAGTAATATCTTGCAATGTTTCATTGGCCTCAGAAGATATATTCATTAAAATTATTAGTGGATCTCAGTGGAATTTTTTTAAATTACATTTTTCTTTATGTTTATCTACAAAAATCGTGATGCTGTTAGCTTACTTTTGAGTTTTTTGATATATACTGGTATGAGAGTTCTTGCATTTCATAATGCCATTGTCTACGACATTTTCTCATAGGTTTTCCAATAGCTGTTGTCTGAGATAAATTGTATAAAAATTGATTTTGAATTTTTAAAAAATTCTTATAATTTGTAAGACAGGTCATTTGTCATTGTAGTTATTTCCTTATTTCTTCTAGGAACAGGATCTGGTCTTGGTACATATTTACTAACAGTGCTCGAAGATGAATTTCCAGAAGTATATAGATTTGTGACTTCAGTTTATCCATCTCGTGAAGATGATGTCATCACATCTCCATATAACAGTGTATTGGCTATGAAGGAACTCAGTGAGCATGCTGACTGTGTGTTACCAATTGAAAATGAGGTAAGCATTGTCAGGGCCTGAGAATTTACATTAGAAGGGTAGTTCTTTTCCATCTTTAATACAAACTTCACAGTACAAATGTTGAACTGATAGTTCTGCATGTTTTTTCCATTGTAGAATTATTGTGAGTCAAGTCCAATGCCACCTTTGTTTTTTAAAGTGAACAGAAAATAAAATTTTTGCACTTTTAATAAAAACAAAATATTTTCTTATTAAACAATATGAATGAATGTATACATATATGTGTGTGTGTTTGTGTGTGTGTGTGTATGTATGTGTATACATGTCTATGTATGTGTGGATGGATGGATGGATGGATGGATAGATAGATAGATAGATAGATAGATAGATAGATAGATAGATAGATAGATAGATAGATAGATAGATAGATAGATAGATAGATAGATAGACTGATTAAATATACTGTGATTTCTCTTCAGATTGTGTAAAATTTTCACCTTTTATGTGTATATTATTGTACGCCTATAAGAATATATTTTTTTTCTTCACTTAATAGGAATTAAAGATTTTGCTTGGTTCTCTGCATTGATTTAGCATGTTTTTGGATGTTAAATTTGTGAAGCATTTTGCAACTTTTTAATTAAAAATTACTTTATAATTACTTTTAATAACAACAATATTGTTTATGGATATGTCCAATCTTTAGGATCCCAGGGCAGTGTAAATTGTATTCTCCTGTTCATATTTCCATTGTGAATTGGACTGAGTGATATTGACGATCGACAATCACATATTGAACATCTATGACAGAGCATGCACCTTGCCTTGGATTTTTCCTCTTCCTAATCCAACTCCGTAATTGAAAGCACTGTTTAGAATATTATAAGCTCTACCCATTTCATGGAGCTACTCTAAGATTAATTAAATCTATCATTCTATTATAAAATCCAGTCCATTGTAGTTTTGCTTATTTTGTCTTTTAAGGTTTAAATATATTTGAAACAAATTAGAAACATAAGGCTGCATTCCTGCATTGTGATGAACTTCTTTGAAAATTTCCTTCTCAATGGCTTTAATTAGAACTATACAATAATTTGCATAATATAAATGTTTTTTACTGTTTTTTTTCTTCCAAAGTCTTTATTTGACATAGTTAGTAAAATTAACCAGATGACCAACTCTGGAAAGCTAGGATCAACTGTAAAACAAAGCAGCTTGGTGACTTCAAGTGCAGGTGGAATAAAACATCTTCAAGAAAAACCTTTTGATGCTATGAACAACATTGTGGCTAACTTACTATTGAACCTGACCAGGTGAACTTTTAAGCTTTCTAATAAAAAATAAATTGTCTTTATACTAAAATACATTATCTTGTTGAAATAAAGCTTATGCATTTTCCTGCAGGACATAGTCACTAGCTTCTTTGCAAGTAGCCACCTCCTTAAAAAATTATGGGTGTTGTTCTTTTCTGGGGGAGGTTTAAAAGGCCAGGTGCTGTGAGTGGCAGAAAATTAAAATAAATAGTTGTAAAGATCCCGACCAGCACACTTGCTAAATTGAAAGGGTAAAATGCATTCTTTTAGTTGATGCTCTGTTTGGCTTTGAGTGGAATGTTTAAAACTTTTTTTCTACAGCATTTCTGTATAATGGATAAACAGAGGTATAACTTTGCAAAATATCAGCATATCCCTATGTAGAATTTCTATCAGCCTGGGTCTTGTAGTACGGGCACAGTAACAGGATTTTTATTTTCCTTTTCTACCCTTCTGAAATAAGTATTATGATTAATCTGATTGGTAAACTCAGAGTTACTAAAGCACTACATAACTTGGCAGAGAAGATCTGTAATCTTCTCAAGCAGGGAAAGAACTTTTTGATTTTATACAACTTTTATATGTTATTTTCAGCTCTGCTAGATTTGAAGGATCTCTTAATATGGATCTTAATGAAATCAGCATGAACTTGGTTCCCTTTCCTCGACTTCATTATCTAGTTTCCAGTTTGACTCCTCTTTATACTCTGGCTGATGTTAATGTGCCTTCTCGAAGGTGAGTATTGTTCCTAGAAAGGTAACTTGTCAAAAATAGCAATGTGCTTTGAAGACTCCCAATTCTTGGCTGCTTTATTTTTACATGTAAATGACAACTGTATACTAAGTTGAAAATGAATCTGCTTTGTAACATCCATAGGGGAAAAATTAAATTTCTTTGGATCAAAGATCAGCAGTCTAAATAAAATATAATTAAAAGAAAAAATAGTGCTTAGCCTTGCTTGCTCATCTTCAGTTATGCTTTCCATTTCCATCCATTTTGTAGTTTTAAGCCTCTGGCATATTATTTGCTAACTGCACTGAGAAGATAAGCAACTGGCTTATCTTTCGTGTTATCCTTTTTGTATATTGATATTATTACTGCTAGTTCTCAACCCTTTGTGATGTGAGCAGTTTGATTGATGTGTGTAAATAAGGATGCTAAAAATGGAATAATTCATTTTCATTATTTCAGGTAATGTATAATTAAAACCTAGGACCTTTCTGACCTAAGGATTGTATTAGTTTAATTACATCTCTTCAGGAGACATGAGGCTTTCTGTTCACTTGACCAGAATCCGTACTGCTGTATTGTCAGAATCTGCAAATAAATCTGATTTTCTTTTCCTTTTCAGGAGGATTATATTGTTTTTTGAAATGCCATAGGACTTGTACGTGACCTTTTGGGAATGAGGGAATTGTAGGAAATAAAATTCAAGAATATGTTCCTACTATTCGTACCTACAGTATTGTTTCTAAAAGCTTGCAACCAGAATATATACAAAATACGTATTTATCTTATTTGGCATATATTCTTAATACTGTTAAACAATTCCTCTATTTTTTAGGTTGGATCAAATGTTTTCTGATGCTTTTAGCAAAGAACACCAGCTGTTACGAGCTGATCCAAGACATAATTTGTACCTTGCTTGTGCCCTCTTAGTCAGAGGAAACGTACAAGTTTCAGATCTTCGTAGAAATATTGAACGGTTTGTACTAAAACTTATGTTCTGAAAAATTATTAACTGCTTTTTCAAAGGCCAAAATATAGCATTTTTGAAATAATCTCTTTTTAATGCCAGTTACACCTATGTTGTAAATGATTATATTGTTGAGAATACAGAAACATTTTGTAATTTAATCTTACATTTTCTCTAACGTAGAATTTGATGTACATGTAATGTAATGTAATGTTAATATCTTTATGTATATATCAAGCCCTGTGAGACTACAAGTCAAAAAAAACAAGAATCACTTGGATTTCTAGAAATATCTTTATTGCTAGGAATATGTAAGAATCATAAAGTCTACAAAATCATTATGCTGTAGAATTTACATCTGCTGTATTAAGGCAGGCCTATTCTTTTTCTTGTGTTTCCACCACCACCGTATCCCTGGATTCAAAAATCTCTTTTGTTACAAAGCTGTTTTCTCCCTTAAGAGTCTTACTGCCTGTGTTCCCAAGATCTTTTAGGTATTCCATCACAATTCAGTGTGGTTTAGAAACTAGCATACAGAATGTAAAATTCAGATTTAGTATCAATTTTTGACACGCACTTCCATTAAAAGGCTAGTTAGAATGTCTTTATTGCATACTGGTGCTGTGGACATCAGTTTAAATATCATTGGAAATAGTTAAATCTGCCACTAACTTTTGCTTTATGTAATAGTATCTTCTCCAACTAGGCTACCTTGAGATATGCTAGTCTAATGTCAGTCACAATCTGACTTTATTGCCTAGAATTATAGTTCATTTATGAAGCATAATATAACACTACTGCTTCCTATTATTTCAAGCCGTTATTTTCTGGTTGCAGGTTGAAGCCTTCACTTCAGTTTGTATCCTGGAATCAAGAAGGATGGAAAACTGGTTTATGTTCAGTACCTCCAGTTGGCCATTCTCATTCTTTGTTGGCACTGGCAAATAACACCTGCATTAAACCAACTTTCATTGAACTAAAAGAGAGATTCATGAAGTTGTACAAGAAAAAGGTATGCCCTAAAATGAGAAGTCATACAACTATTTTAATTTCTTTATTTGCACTTGTGTTAAAGTCCATATTAGAAAATGCTCTGTATCGGGGTGGGAAAACTACTCATACCAGTTAGCTTTCCTGTTTATAGACTGTAATAAAGTTATAATATATTTGAAGATATATAAATGGCCAGTTGACTGCTGTGAAAAGTTATAAAATGAAAATGGGAGAGAAAGGGAACAAGAAAAAGACTGTGTCTGGCTGTGTGTGTATGTGTGTGTGCGTGCGGGCGGGCGTGCATGCGTGCAAGTGGTATCCTAGAGCAAGAGTCTTCAAACTTGGCAGCTTTAAGACTTGTGGACTTCCACTCCCAGAATTCATGAGTTAACATGACAGGAGGAGGAATTTGGGGAGTTGAAGTCCACATCTCTTAAAGCTGTCAAGTTTGAAGACCCCTGTCCTAAGAGTGTAAAAAACTACAGTCCATTGATTTTCCACCATAAATAGCCATTTATTTACTTTCCAATTTTGGGAGAATAATTTCATTTACGTGGAATATTTATTCCAATAAAGTATATACTGCATGACTGAAGTTAATACTTGTTTCTGCAGGCTCACCTTCATCATTACCTACATGTTGATGGGATGGATCAAAACTATTTCTCTGAAGCACTTTCATCACTGTCAAATTTAATAGAGGACTATAATCAGCTTGAAGCTGCTAACAGTGGGCCTGCAGTAGATCCACCAAGACTGAAGATAGTGATGTAGCAATGTGGGGACATAGCAGGAAGAAATTCAATATTTGCAAAAAATGCACATGCAGTCTAACCCATGGTGAGTACTGAATTCAGTTGGAAAAATTCAGTTCTGGCTGATCAAATTCTTAACAAATGATCTTTTGTGACAATCAGAAGTACTGTTACTCTTGAAAGTCAGTGGAAACATTCAGTCTGCCCAACAGTTTCATAAAATATTTTTTTATCTTGCACAGAGGCTGTATGGAGATTGGATAATGCAAATCTCAACTTACATATTGTGAAATGCACTTTTATCTTAAGTACTGTTTTATTTTTATATGTATTTTTTATATGTATTTTTGAAATGAGCACATTTTGAATATAAATATTTCTCATGATATTTTTATTAATAGTTTAATAAATGTAAAAAAAATCCCTTGTGTTGAACTTGGAATTATTACCTGTGCAATAGTTGATAACTATGTCCTATTGACCTATGTGGTTCATTGCAGACAGAAATCCCCATATGAAATGAAAACAGACTAGTCTAAAACCCAGTTCCTTGTTTCAGATTCTATCAGCTACTCCAGTTTAACTGAGGTTTAGGCATGCATACTGCTAGTTTCACTGCCTGTTACTCTGATTCAGAGCCAAATGCAATTCAGTCTTTCAGAAGTCTGTGGCTTTGAATAAGATGCATTTTTCAATGTGTTCAGGGTGAAACACTGTCATAACACTTTCATGCAGACCAGGATCCTTCCTGTTTTTATTGATGGTCGGGTAGAAAGTATAACAAAAATGACAATTATAGAGCATATCTTGAGGTTGAGAGAAAAATGAAATTCTACAGTCTCTATTTCTACAAAAGTATATTTACAGTATTGCTAGTTTTGCTATGCTGTTGACTGAAATTTGGGGAGTTACTGCTAAATGCAAACTAAATTATATAGCCATTTTGAGTTATGAAAGGTGGACATTTTAGATCATGTTATGGTACAGAGATATTTTGAAAAAGATACCTACCTTCTCCAGAAACATGCATTTTTTAAAGTTGTAACAAGCAAGCCAAATCTATAACATAAAATGGGTCCATCCATATGCATGAAGACATTTTTCTCAAGTACAATAACCACGTTGAAGTAAATCTGTTTTATTATGTTCAGGAGTTGTGTTGAAATCAGTCCACTAGTTGTTTGCTTCTGTAATACTGCTAATAAGTTTTTATTCCATACACTTCTTTTTTTATTCCTACAGTTTCAAGGCATTCAAAACTATTTTAAAATAATCTTCCTGCTTATTATTTTATATACTGGGTAGCGAACGGCATCCAGTATGGACGTGTCCACCTTTTTCATGGTAAAAAAAGAAGGAGGAGGTATTTACTTCCCACACATTTCTTATAAAAGCCTGAGTTCAGAAAACAAGTCTCTTGGTTCATTGCATATCTTCTGACACACACAAGATGTAATCCACATCATCTTCCACTTGATGGGTGCTTCTTCAGGGCAATCAAACTGTACTGTAATCATTACAGACTTATTGGGTATGCAGCATCTCTTATCCAGGCAGATTCCACAAAACATCGGTTTGTATATTTGTCTACTTGTGCAACCAGAGAAGACTAGCTTCTCAGCTTCAGCAAGCTGAAATGTGGGCCGACATGTTTTTCCTTTTGGAATCTCAAAAATAAACACAGAATACAGTTGAAATTATGGTCAAAATGCATATTACATTGTAGAATTTAAGGCAGCTTTTTAAATGCCCTTACATAATTTGGTCAAGGAAATTTATAATGTGTGTGTTTGGGGTAAGGCTATATGTTTCAAGATAATCTGAATTAGAAATTAATGATGGCTAAAGTTCCTCCCAGCTTTGTTTGAACAGGATGGGCTGCCAGCACAAGAACTCATGCAACTGATGTAAAATGTCTACTCCCTCTATCAGAATCGCTAAAACAAAGAGAGAAGGCAACAAATCCCTAAATAGAAGTAACTGATAGATTAAAAAGCAATGTAGGAAAAGCCCACAGAATTATAATAAATGAGCTATTAATCCTGACTCCTGTTCCTCAGCCCTTCTATTTCCTAGCCCCATAACTCAACTGAAGGGCAAAATGATAGTTTTGCACAATCATCCATGCACTGTATTTCTTTTTAAATCTGCATTCCTTTAAGCATTTGCTCTCTCAGTAAGGAGGCAGTTTGGGCATCACAATTTACCTTCAGAATCTTTGTAAAATTTGCTTGGCAGGGCTGGATATAACACAGTCTCTTTTCCTTCCTCATTTCACATTGACTGTTTCCATTGGTCACCCTGTCAGAGATGCCAATACCACAAGTTCGAGAGCAAGGTGTCCATGGAGTTGTTTGTATCAGGCATTTCTTTTTCAAAACAGGAGGAACATTTCTGAAAGCTAAAAGGTAGAAATATGTTAAAAATTTTACATTTTAATCTAAAGGCTAAAAATATTGAATGATAACCTCTAATCAGGGCTCAGTGAACAAACCATAATATAAGATAAAATATGATAAAAATGATTTTAAAAATCCATTTAAGTTTATGAGATATTTAAGTTTATGAGGTTCAGGTTTTTGCAGAATTGGCTAATGGATGTGTGCCTCTTCAAATTTTATGATTTTTTTCGAGACTGATACCTCAGTCCCCTGAAACTTGGAAACATGTTATGTTTCTGTCTTATTCTTGAACTTAATTCTATAAGAATTGTATTTTCTTTGAGATGAATGGCCTTAAAAATTTGCAGCACTAACAGTTCTGGGTTAAACTGTTTTTAAAGTGCCCATTAGCAAATCCTGATGGAGTTTCAGAGGATGACTGACCAGATATAAAATGCATAGCTCAAGAGACAAAGCAGAAGAGCCAGGATACCTGGGAAGTAAACAGCAGCTTAAAATCTCAGTGCAGGAAGCAAAGTAAAAACCTGGCACAGATCTGAAATAAATAAAGCAAGGTTACAAAGCTGTATTTTTTTTTTTTTAACAGATAGCATATTCAGATTTATTGTATGTAAAATAATTGCATTGCCTTTACTAAGGGGACTTGTTAACTAGGACAGTAAATGAGGAAAGCAAGAAAGATAGCGGACATTCCAATAAAGCTTTGCATCTGGCAAAATAAACAACTCTGAAAATAATTATTTATAATATCGCGTGCAAACCATGCATTTATAGCATAAAAGTGGTGCTGCTTGAACTATAATGATTTTTTTTTTTTTTAGAATTTGAGGCAGCATTTCCATAATTGCTTATTTATCCTAATCTGTCAGGTGTGAGAAAAGGATTGGTAATCCTTGAATCCCCAAATTAAAAAATGGAGTTTCCCACCAAGCTCAAAGCGGACATCAGCTTTTCTGGCCCTGTGTTTGAGCCTCTTCACACTGCTCTGACTCATCTAGAACACCGGGGGGGCGGGTATTTGAGGATACTTTTTGTGGATTTTAGTTCTGCGTTTAACACAATTCTTCCACATAGACTAGTGTCTAAACTTCTGGACCTTGGGCTTTCTTATTCAGTCTGCCTTTGGATTATAGATTTCCTGTCTGGGCCACTCACAGAGGGTCAGATTAGGTAATCATACCTCTTCAGCCCTTATTCTTAACACTGGTACACCACAGAGTTGCGTGTTGAGTCCCTTACTCTATACTCTTTATGTGCATGACTGCATTCCCACTCACACTAGTAATACTATTGCTAAATTTGCAGATGATACAACAGTGGTGGGACTTATCTCTGTGGGGATGAGCCTGCCTACTGAGATGAGGTGTACCAGTTGCTTTCATGGTGTGGAGACAATAACTTGGTCCTCAACACCAATAAAACCTAGAAGCTTATGGACAATAGAAGGAACAGATCAGACATCCAGCCCTTGCTTATCAATGGAGACTAAGTGGAGCAAGTGGCCAGTTTTAAGTTTCTGGGTATTACCCTAAAAGAGGACCTGACCTGGGGTGCCCACTTTGCAGCCCTGGTCAAAAGGACCCAGCAGAGTTTATACTACCTGAGACTTCTCAGAAAACAACAACTGAATGAAAAACTGCTGGTGACCTACTACTGTACCATTGAGAGCATTTTAACATACTGCGCCTCTGTATGGTTTGCCAATTGCACAGTGGCAGATAGGAAAGCACTCCAGAGGGTTAACGTCACTGCCCAGAAGATCATTGGTTGCCCTCTCCCCTCTTTGGAAGAGCTTTATAGCTCCTACTGCCTTAAGAAAGTTCAAAACGTTCTCAAAGATCCATCTCATCCTGGGAACCTTTTTTTTTAACTATTACCATCTGGCAGATGGTACAGAATAATAAAAACAAGGACAAATAGGCTGAAAAACAGCTTCTATCCCAGGGCAGTAGCTCTTTTGAATTCTGCTGTATAGTGCAGTGTTGGTGTGGTGTCGGGGGTTTCCAGTTCAATGTGTAGAGGGTGGAGGATGTGTGTTTGTGTTATTTTCATGGTCATGGTCACGGTCACGATGTGCACTGAAGATGGTGTTCGATTTCATTGTATGAGGTGCAATGACAATAAAGTAAACTAAACACCATGCAGTGGGCCAGGCACTCCTTCCTCCCCTGCCCTCCCAAAGAAAGCCAATCTCTCAAGGTAGACATTTCACATGAGATCGCAGAAATCACACAAGATCTCATGATAATGCCAGAATATCCTGAAACTTTAGCAGCCATGTGCGTGATTTAGAATGAATTTTAATTTGGCAGGGAAGTAGAATATTCTTGGATATCTGGCAAATGTGGAGTGGCCAGCCCTGTCCTCAAAACTAGTTGCTTTTTGGTTAAAAAAAAAAAAAAAAAAGAACAGCCCTATGGCGAGATAGGTGGCAACTAAATTTAATAAATAAATAAATAATACTTATTATTAGCTTTTCCTTAATTAATAAGCTGACGTGTCTTCTGGTTTTTTATTTTTTAGTGCCAATAATATTTCATTGGTCCAATCTTGTATACCTGACATTATTCGATGATGTCTTGACCGCCGCGCTTCCAAATGCCCTGAAGCACATTTGGAACGTCCAGCTTTCTTTTTGTCTTTCAGCAATGCGCTGTCATTTGATGCTGACTTTGGGATGAATACCGGTGTGCATCCAATTGCACCATTCACACACAGGCACGAAAAGAGAGGAGAAGGCTGGAAAGATTGGCCATTGGTATAGTACACCCCACTCAGCTCACAGCCAACAGCTATGATATCTTGAAATAGCAAAACAGAATGAATAAACGTCAGGAAAATCAGTTAAATATAAATGTTGCAGGTGACATGTATGCGTATCAAGGAGATAGATGGCATATAAATTTAATAAATAAATAATGAAGCAGTAATTAGTATTAAAGAGAGTTTCACATTATGCAAAACACTTTGCATGCTCATAAAACACATATGCGGGTTTGTTAAGATTTGAAGCCACCTTGCTGGATATTTCATATTTTCTTCAGTATTTTCCGTAGGTAAGAAAAGAGGATCTAATGGTAATATCTCTATCATCTCAGCTTTCTAATCCTAAAAAATCCTTTTTAAAGGGGAGGTCTGTTTAGTTGGCTTTGGAAAGCTCTTTGGTGGTATTAGATTTCTAACAATTTAGGAAGTTCCGGTTCAGAAATTAACTTGTTCAATTAATTCTCAGTCTAATTGATAGCTAAAGATAACATTGCTCTGTGGTTTCAGAGAGTGATACAAGCCAGTCTTTCAGAGTATGCTTGCTTGTCTCTGTTTTGGGAGAAAAATTGCAGGGTACAGAATGTGGGTCAGTTAAGAGTGCCCTTTCTTTGCAGCCCTGCTGCCCTTCTATACGAAATAGAAAAGAAAACAGTGAAGACTTACATGCACATATTCCTCTTTCATACCTAGGCTTATCTGCAGAATAATCACAGTAGAGTCCCTTGTGCTGGTCACAGACCTCTGCTTCATTACAGGTGGTGTTTGCTTGTTTGGCACACATCCAGCAACATCCACAGCCATCTCTCACCAGGCTCACCCCAGGACTGCAGCTTGGCACAGGTGGGCATCTGCAGGGCCAGTGACATAACTCTTGGCGCTGATGCGGTTCACTGTTTGCTGCACTTTCTCGACTGTTTCCTTGCTGGTGCCTCTGGCCTGATGCCCTGAAAGAAAGCTTTCATACAGGTGGACTCATCTGAGAGCTGGAAAGCATGCAATGAAATATTACAACTTTCTTCCAAGCGCCACAAAAATCCTGAATATTAATACCCCTTTATTACAAGAGGGTGAGACACTCTGCAACCTGTACAATTATTTTTTTCACCGCAATGATTCCTAAAACACAACATAGCATAACACATACAAGTCTGCTTACGAGTCCTAATAGTAATGCCTAATGTGTTTCCCTACAGCCTGATTTCATGAGCCATTGAAGCATCAGGACCAAGGCAAGAGGACAATAGGTCTATCAATCTTCCCTGGCCAGGCAAGGGCAATCGTTAGCCTTGCCACAGAAAAAGACATTTCCTCTTATATTTCTGAGGCACAAGACTACTAACCAAATGACAACTATCCCTTACCAGTGATGTCAAGGCAAATTGGGCCAAATCAGATGTCTATGCCACATTGTGGTCTAAACATGACTTTTGTTCGCATGCAGGCATAGTGAAAACGGGTTTAACTAGACCGCAATTGACTTGCGTATCGCTGTGCTCTCTCCAGCTCTGGTTAAGATTCAAAGAGCCAAGTCAAGTGTGCTTAGTTCATCAATACATAAATTAAGAATCCAGATGGAAGGAGACTGTCTTGCATTACACTGGCTGTGAATGTGTTCCAAACAAGCAAACACTCCATATCATTCGGGGCACATGTTACCATACGACAGGTCAAGACAATTGCCTCAGGAAATAGATTCATTACTATATTTTTCTATTAATCAGGGTAAATAGTCAAAATAACTTGACTGGCCTTGAGAGAATATATACAGGTGAAACTCGAAAAATTAGAATATCGTGCAAAAGTTCATTTATTTCAGTAATGCAACTTAAAAGGTGAAACTAATATATGAGATAGATTCATTACATGTAAAGCAAGATAGTTCAAGCCATGATTTGTCATAATTGAGATGATTATGGCTTACAGCTCATGAAAAACCCCAAATCCACAACCTCAGAAAATTAGAATATTACATGCAATCAATAAAACAAGGTTTGTACATGGGACAGTATCGGACCCCTGAAAAGTCTAAGCATGCATATGTACTCAGTACTTGGTTTGGGCCCCATTTGCAGCAATTACTGCCTCTGCGGCGTGGCATGGAAGTTATCAGCCTGTGGCACTGCTGAGGTGTTATGGAAGATCAGGATGCTTCAATAGCGGCCTTCAGCTCTTCTGCATTGTTCGATCTCATGTCTCATCTTTCTCTTGGCAATGCGAGTTTGCTAGCCAATCAAACACAGTAATCCCATGGTCATTGAACCAGGTTTTAGCGCTTTTGGCAGTGTGAGCAAGTGCCAAGTCCTGCTGGAAAATGAAGTCAGCATCCCCATCTGCGGAAGGAAGCATGAAGTGCTCCAAAATCTCCTGGTAGACGGCTGTGTTGACCCTGGATTTAATGAAGCACAGTGGACCAATACCAGCAGATGACATGGCTCCCCAAATCAACACAGACTGGAAACTTCACACTGGACTTCAAGCATCTTGCAGTGTGTGCCTCTCCATTCTTCCTCCAGACTCTGGGTCCTTGGTTTCCAAATGGGATGCAAAAGTTGCTCTCATCAGAAAAGAGGACTTTGGACCACTGAGCAACAGACGAGTTCTTTTTTTCTTTAGCCCAGGTAAAACGCTTCTGACGTTTGTTGTTCAGGAGTGGCTTGACAAGAGGAATACAACATTTGAAGCCCATGTCCAGGATCCGTCTGTGTGTGGTGGCTTCTTGATGCACTGACTCCAGCCTCAGTCCACTCCTTGTGAAAGTCCCCAACACTTTTGAATGGCCTTTTCCTGACAATCTTCTCCAGGCTGCAGTCATCCCTGCCACTTGAGCACCTTTTTCTTCCACACTTTTCCCTTCCACATAACTTTCTATTAATGTGCACTTCTATTAATTTTGGGAACATCCAACTTCTTTTGCAATTACCTTTTGAGGCTTTCCTTCCTTATGGAGGGGTGTCAATGATGGTTTTCTGCACAACTGTCAGGTCAGCAGTCTTTCCCATGATTGTGATTCCTACTGAACCAGACTGAGAGACCATTTAAAGGCTCAGGAACCCTTTGCAGATGTTATGGCTTAATTAGCTGATTAGAGTGGGACACTTTGAGCCTAGAATATTGAACCTTTTCACAATATTCTAATTTTCTGAGATTGTGGATTTGGGGTTTTCATAATCATCTCAATTATGACACATCACGGCTTGAACTATCTTGCTTTGCATGTAATGAGTCTATCTCATATATTAGGTTCACCTTTTAAGCTGCATTACTGAAAAAAATGAACTTTTACACAATATTCTAATTTTTCAAGTTTCACCTCTATGTATGGACCAGGGCAGTTCATGGAGGAGAATGTTGATGCTACAAAAGGTTTTCATCCACTTTTACTATCAGTCTACATGGAAAATGCAAACCTGAAAATGTGTCCTTCTTTCAGACAGATACATTTGTATTTATCTAATTCAGTACATTACAGATGGATCTAACTATGGTTCCAATCACCCCAAAATTTAGATTGCACCTTAACGTCAAGAAAAAAATAATAATGACAACTGCAGAGAACACCCAAGTCAGAGTGCAGATCAACAATGATGCCATCAAAACAGTAAAGGAATTCATCTTCCTGGCCTCTAAAATGGTCCATAATGAGGTCTCCAGTCCTGAGATCAGAAGGCATATAGCACTTGGAAGATTAGTTAATGCAATTTAGCATCACTGGGGAAGCTAAAGATCTTACTTCAGCCAATTTTTTGAGAACCAGGCACATCTAAAATTGTTTCCTTTTTATTTCTTCGTTTGTATTTAATCCCATGCACTGTAACAACTCTTCCTTCAGCTCTAATTCTGGTTTAATTAATCAACAAAAAGTCCCTCTAATTCAAAACTCCTTTCCAAAATTTAAAAAAACTAACAGGAGTTGAGCAATCAATTATAAATAAAATTTAAAAGCAATAATATAAAATAAAATAGGCTAGCAGATCTGAGCTGCAAAAATCCAGAGAATCACCAGATGGCAGAAAAGCAACACAAAATATGACCTTATCCAGATTTTTGTAGCCCGGATCTGGTATCTGCTGAATATGTAATCAATAAATTCAGGTAAACCTTTAATCCCTCCTGCTGTAATCTGTAGTGTGGATCCGGATTATTTATGTCCTACACTTTGAAATGAAAGGAACTTGAGTCATTATGAAATATTCACACCAATTTAAGTAAGACTTTAATTCTATTAAGATAACAAAGAGCCAATTGGAAATTAATATTATATGATATAATCCAATTGCACTGCATCCATGTAAAAGAATAGCTTAATTTATGTTATTTAAATTATAGCATGATTTAGGAAGCACCTATTCACCGTAAAACAGGTAACTTGAATTTTGAAGAATATATAAAAATTATCTCTTAATAATCCGTATGTTTAATAGATCAACAGATCAGATCACCTTAACATTTTTAGATGTCCCCATTTTATGCCTTACAATAGTAATCTGTCTTTTTATAATTTGAATGTTCTACAATATATTCCTAATTTGGTCTTCTTGTGTTCACACTGTACAGAGTTAACACTTAAGCTTTCTCAATTAACTTCATAGGGAAAAAATTAAAATAGAAGCACTTTGTCGAAATCTCATGAGGGAAAGATGTTATTAAGCAAAACCCTTCTTCTGTAAATCCATAGTAAAAAGTGATAGAATTAACTCATAAAGCTTATTTCTGATAAATTTGGATAATTCTTAGGGTTAGTGGAAAGACAAATATAGTTCAAGTGACAACAGCTTGATAACATTCTGTACTTTTAGATAAAGTTTAGAACATGACTAATCCATGCTATGAAACTGCCAGACGATCCTAAACAAAGGACCTACAGCTTATATTGTGTGGTTATTTATACTCATAAAGGCATATACTGTACTTTATCAATTTATTGAAAGCTTTGAAGAAAAGGATTTTGATCAGGAAGTCTCAAAAATGTGACTTCACACACAGGCAACTAATGCAAACAAGTAGGAGCAATATGTTTATTATGCCCTATCCTTTTCTCAAAGTAAAATTGGCTTGTTTGAATAATAGATTAGCCTTTGATATAATGAGATCATCTTTCTAAAGAGCTTACTTACCTGCTGAGTATAAGGGATTGTAAGAAGGGTGGAGATGAGGACCCACTGCATTTTCTTGGGATGGCAGAAGTGAAAAGCAGAGAGTGAGTGAACAGGCTGAGCTGTGTGGGAGCCAAGACTATTGACAAAGTCTCCTCTGTCTACCCTGCCAGGTTCCTCTCTTCAGCACATTGACAAAGACCCACAGATTCATATTTAGAATCCTCCACAGAGGCGAAGCTTTGCCCTCAATCTGTCAAGTAGTTCTTTCTTTCTTCTGGGGCACCATCTCTTTCTTCCTTAGGATGGTTTGGTCACAGTGACTTTTCGGAATGTCTTTCATTCCTCATCTCATAACATTTTTTGGACCCTGAAGTATTCCACAATTTTAAAATTTAGATCCAGCAGATGCTGAGGGAGAGCTCTGTTGGCCTATTAGAAGGCATGGGTGAAAATAACATTTCGTTTATTTATTTTTATTTATTTAAATGATTTATAGATCCATGAGAATATCAGTATCGGGATGTAGCAATATTAACAAATCTCCAGGTTCTAGAAAAGGAATACAAACAGGTTAAGCAGATATAATTAATTACACCATTGTAGCAGACGGTCTCCATTTGACAAACCAATTAGAGATGTCTCTGTTCAACCTTTTCTCAACTTATCTAATAGAATGCCAACATAACTCTGTGCCACTAAACACGTCTATGAATTTCATATCAAGGAGTGATTTTCTGTCAGGGATAAAGTCTGTCTCCTAGACTAGAGTGCATAACAGAAAGTTTCCCGTTAGGACTTTTATTATGAAAAGGTATGAATACTTCATTATGACTCAAATTCCATTGATTTCAAAGCATAGGACATAAATATAATTCAAATAAACTCTAGATAGACCCCTGGGGACAGTGAATTTGAGATTTTTATTACTTCCATAAATATTCTTGGCAGGGAAAGGGGAACAGATGCTAACCAATGTAAGCAAGGATAATATCCCTCCTTATTTACACACACACACACACACACACACACTGAAAGCAGAACAAAGACTTATACTAAAAGCTTCAAGACATGGCCGAGATATGTTTTGCTCTTTTTATTTACAATGCAAAATTGTTTATAGCAGCAATCAAGGTGGGGTTTTTTTTAGGTATATATTTTCTTTTTTGACATTTCCTGAACTGAGTGACCATGCAACATTTAACACTGCTTACCAAAATTAAACAAGTGTGCAAACATCCTAGGGATTAATTCAGCCATTATTTTGCCATGAATGAATGTAAAAGCTGCAGTTTACGGAACGCTTATAAAGAATTATTAAAACAATTTTGACATGATTAGTGCAGAAAAATAGTTCTCAGGAAATGTGAGACAAAGCAAATTTGTTGATCCCAAAGATGCTTTTTCAAAAGGCACATGGAATTTGTTTTTCCCTGAAGACATTTCACTTCTCATCCAAGAAGCTTCTTCAGTTCAAGTATGTCCATGTTGTACTTTATCCCCTGCTCCCCAAACTTCTCTTTTCACTCTTCATTGTAACCATTAGACATTTCTACTCCTCAGAATATGATGGTGAGCTTCCATAACTCTTCTATGAGCTTCAGGCTGAAGAGAAGCATGATATACAGTATCTTGCAAACATTTGTTTCTCATGTTCTCTACAACAACAAAGCTGCAGCTCAAGCAAGTTGGCGACTTCTAACACATTTCCAATGTCCAAATTTTGGGGAGCATGCCTGCTTCAACTACGCAGGTTACCAGAAGGGTAGAAGTTGAACTGTTTGAAAGATAATTCGTGATTCACAGCAATATCAAGGACAAAGCCTCTAAATTATTTCAATGTTTCTCAAAAAAGTGACAGGAGTTCTGTTTTTCCTTCTGTGAGAAACCATGGCAAATATTCAACTACAGAGACATGAATCATTACTTTGTGCTCAGCAGTATAGAGCAACCTTGAAATTACACCTCACAGCAAAAAAGGGACAAGTGCCAATCTCTTGCTAAAAGATGCAGTAGCATTTCGGTCTTACCATAAGAGTTTTGTTTTGTTCTGTTTTTTTAATCTTTATATTTCCTAGCTGTAAATTTGAACTAAGCTTTTCTTCTTCTAGAAGTATTTTTCTTCGATTGATTTATTTGTTTATTGTATTATACTTTATGGTGAGCTACTTTTAATATAATTTTTGCTGGACAGTTGAGATATAAACCAAGTAACCCCATAATGTCATAGAATTTTTATGAAAGAGTAACATTAATTGCTGGATTTAGGAATATATTGAGAGAGAGACAGACACAGATATAAAAATAGATAGGATATTGGTATTGCTATAATGATACATTCATCAATTTCCCTTTTGAAATATAATATGCATCTTTGTTTCCTGCCAGTCGGTTCAAGGGTTTAAATACAGCTGCCATAGAAATATGTATTCAATGACAAGCTCCATAGAGAAAAGATGGCTTGATTCTCCTTTTTTTTTCCTTCAGTTTTTCACAAATGTTCTGTGATGGGAAATACTATTCACCCATTTACACACATGTGAGTGAATGGATAATCAAGTTCTCTGTTTCCATGGAAATGCCAGCTGGAAGCCATGTATAAAAGCATTCCCTTACGTTCAGCTGTTGAAATGAGGAGGGGGTCTTTAATGTCCCTTTTGGACCCAAGAATGCTGGTGAAGGCTTGTGCTTTGCAAAATGTATCTCCTATAAAAAGCTGTGAAAACAGTACCCAAGTCAGAATGATCCAAGAAAGTAAAGATGAATTTAAGGCTAATTTGCACATAATGAAATTGTAGTCATCTAAATTATTAAATGACATAGAAGTATGCTCGTGCATAAAAGGCTTTGCTTTGACACATTTGTCAACGGATGAAAAGATAGAAAGTTGTACTATGTATTGATACTGTATTAACATTAACATAATACTCAGGACTAAGTTTGCACCCAGTGTGGATGTCAATAGTTTGCAGTATCTCCTAGTTAATGAGATGCAGGTTTCAAGTATATCACAAGGTAGTCTCCGATTTAAAGAACCTAGTTTGAATAAAATCATGCTTGTCCCTTACTGGCAAATGTGTCAAAAATGATGGTAGCTGGGATGCTGCATATGGCACAGGTATGACTAAGGCTGACAGTAGTAATAGCAATAGCACTTAGACTTACGTACCACTTCACAGTACTTTACAGCCCTCTCTAAGCGGTTTACAAAGTCAACATATTTTTCCCAACAATCTGGGTCCTCATTTTTTACCCACCTCAGAAGGATGGAAGGCTGAGTCAACCTTGAGCGTGGTGAGATTTGAACTGCCAAATTGCGGTCAGCTGGCAGTCAGCAGAAGTAGCCTGCAGTATTGCATTCTAACCACCACACCACCACGGCCCATAACCACAACAACCTTGTCTGCACCTTCTTTATTTTATTTTAAATAGTTATATCAAACTCTTGATTGACCAAAGTCAAGATGGGTGGAATAAATCAATATCTATTCCTCCCCCAATCAGCTGACTGCAATGGCATATGGATAGACATGATATGATGTAATGCGTGGATGGGGAAGGGGTCAGGTACAAGAGAGATTGCCTACAGCAATTGCTTTTTTTTTCTCTCCCTCATTCCCTGCCTTGCAGAGCAGAGAGATTGGAGAAGTCAATCCCTAGTCTAGATAGAATTTGCTCAGGATGATCTGTCTCCAACCTTCAGGTCTGGTGCATCCATCATCACTATAATTAAATCATATTTACCTTTCTGCTGGTCACCCTGTACTTTTTTACTTTTCCCTTTCCAAGTGTTACATACTTCTCAAGAGAGCTAGGTATTTGCATAACATGTCCATAATATGATAATTGGAGCTTAGTCACTTTTACCTCAAGTGAGAAGTCTGGTTGCATGTGGTCTATGATTCATTGGTTTGTTTTCTTGGCTATCCATGGTATTCTTCAGAGCTCACAACGTTAATACTCTTCCTACCTTGCTTCTTCAAAGTTCAATTTTCATTTTCATAAGGTATCTTAAAGGAAATCATTGTCTTTGTTGTTTGATCTTTGTGATGATGTACAGGCATGATATCCCCAATCTGAATATGTTTTTCAAGACCTTCAGTGCTAATCTTCAGTGTATCTATTGACTGTTGGGGCCTTTAGTACTGATAGTCAGTCCTAAAAGGCAAACATTATTCACCGTTTCAGGATCTTTATTGTCAGTTCTGATATTGTTATAACGACAAGTTGTTATACTTGTCTTTAGTTTGGACTTATTTATGTTTAAATTTTAGTAATATAATTTTAGCTTAGTTCTTTTTTCAGTTTTCATGTCCCAAGTAGTAAAATATTACCATATAGCATACCAATTAAATTCTGTAAAAAAAAACTTTGTGTTCTAATTTCTGTCCCTTTACCTGAATTATTTTTGAATAAAAAAAATATAACTTTCAAAATTTTGTGGTGCTACTGATAATGTTACCTAATGAAATGTCTGCAAGAAAAAAAGTTCACAAAGACCAAAGACTCCACAATTCAACCCCAAGTTTAAATATTATCTTTTATTGGCACTTTCAAATTCATTTGATTTCATTCTTTCAAACTTTTACTTTATTCAACATTTAAAAACAAAAAAAATGCAGTAAAAGGGTGTCTAAAAATAATTTTAAGATTAATTAATAATTTTGTTAAATAAACTATTGACTACAATCTATGGATTTTGAATGAAATTTCAAAGTCTTTCTGGACAGAAGTTAAGCAGCTGTTTCTAGTTCTGGGATGTGATAACATTTGCATAATTTTATGCAAATGTCAGAACAAAATTAGGCCAAAAGAAGATGGTGTAACTGCCAAAAGCATAATAATATATTATTAAGAGGAATGGGAATCAAAATTTACAAAAGAAAGCTAGGGGTGAGAGATGGCTGACATGCAAGAATTTCTTTCAGAGTAATCTAAAAGATATAATGGTTGATCTTGAAGTTCATAACAAAAGATATTATTGATGGGGAGCCAGAACGTTTAAAAGCAAAAAGTTTTTTAAAAATGGCTTTTTCCCCCTAAATATAATTCATAGCACACACAACACATATTCCTGTTTTATTTGTAGCACAGGAGATTATATCATGGGAATAAATGCATAACATCATAAATGTCTCCACAAATTATTAGCATGAACATTAAGTTTTATGATTTCACAGTTGGGTTTAAGGAGGAACAGAAAATTAGTATAGCACCAAGGAAAGCTTTTACTTCAATGCCACTTAAGGGAATACAGAAAATAGCAAAGAGAGAAAATTGCTTTCCATTTAAATGGGCTTTTTAACATTGTCCCATGTGAAAGACCTTCTGAAGATGTATAATTTGAGTAATGATGCCTATCCATTTTGATTTTGCAGCAGAATAATGATAAAGCCAATCTATCTTTAGAACATTTGTAACAGTATTAATGGTAGGTGGTTACCAACAGTCAAAAATAGGCAGGCCAATCTGGACTTCTATTGCATTACCACAATTATGCTAGGATCTCCGTGCAGCAAAATAATAGATGCGAGAATAGCAATAGAATCAAAAGGGAAGGTAGGTACTAGCATAGCAACTCTTTGGTTATCCACCAATCTTAAAGTTTCTCATTGATGATGGCTCTCCATTAGATACAGAAGAGAGAATAATCAGCATGAACTAATGCTATCATATGAGACATGTATACAAAGCAGAAGTCATCAGATTAGATGGTATAATTGGTATGGTAGCTTAGCATGGAAAAGATGTTCATGCACTAAACCCCATATTAACCATGCATGCAAATCTTATTGATTTTATTGATTTGCAGTCAAAGACTACAATACTAATCAATGTGCTACAATGTCAGGGGTCCTGAGATGGCTATCACAGACCTGTCTCTGGCAGCACATTCCTTAGGCCCATTCCCTACGACTGAGTTAAATTACTGGTGTCTATCCTCTAGGTATCACAAAAGAATGGTAGCCTAAAAATTGTTCTATGCATTGTTCATTTCTAGCCTGCTTTGATTGTGTCTGTTTTGAGACATTGCTGAATAGTATTCTCCTGATTTGTGACAGTACCATTGGTTGTAGATAATCAGGGAAATGTCTCACTCTTTTGATTACTTCAATACCAATGGGGTAATGATATGTGGGAAGGATCTTGCGAGATAGGAGGAAAGCCACAGGCTGGACAACTGTCATGCAAAAAGTATCTCACAGAAAGAGAAATGTGGGAAGCATTTCAAAAGGGATCCTCCCTAGTTTTCTGGAAAGTAAAAAGTAAAGAGGGAAAAACTACTTTCAGGCTTGCAAGATTCTATTAATGTAACCTTACAAAAAATATAGAGTTAGTATTCATACCTAGTTGTGCTTCTTGTCTGGAATATACTGAGGGGCTAATAATCTGGTTTCTGGTTGCACTCTGGGTAGGTTTGTCAGAATCTTAATGGATATTTTTCAAATTAAAGTAATCTGGGAAGAGAGTGGGGAGGGAGGGAGAGCGAGCGTATACTAAAGCAGAGGGAAGCAACTCAGCAATGATTGTGCAATTAATTAAGCCCATATTGATGGAGAATTAAAAATGACTAGCTGCTGAGGTAATGATAGAATGAATGACTAAAACAGAGAGATATAGCAAAACTGCACAGTAACAAAATCCCAGTTAAAAAGCCCAACATTATTTCTTGACTCTACAATTAGAAACGGTAAGGCAGCTTACGATAAAGATACATCTCAAGATCAAGATGTATTTCAGAATGTTGTTAAAGCGGTTAAGCATAAATGTGCTGCCTTTTTTTCTCCCCAAGTGAAACAGTAGTACTCTGCTGTTCTAACTTTTACTTTGTAGGAACCCCTAAAGAGAGCCTGGGGTCAAAACTAGAGAAGGGAAAGAAGGATGGATAGGAAAAGAACTCGCAAAGCAAAATACTAATGAAGAAAGTAAACACTGGGACTGGGAGAGATGGCTGTGTGGAGGATGAATAGTGGCCAGAGAAGAAGGGAATGCTTGCCTTGCACCTCTTAACCCAAACCGCCTCAGGGATCACCTGATTTCAAGATAATCTGTGACAAACTGAGGCATCTTGAATTTGAAGTAGGATAGTATCAACTTGATGGGGAAAACCTCATTAAAAATTATGGTAATGTGTCTCATGATAACCTAAGACTGATTAATTCATGGGATTGAGAGGGAAGAGCAACATGGTGGGGAGAAAGGAGGGCATTGCTGTGGTCTGAATGTGATTGTTGTAATTGAGTGCAAGTAATCAAGGGCCTTGGGCTACTTCTGTGGTGCACTGACTATATTGGCACTGACTAGCAATGACTTTTAGGCACTAAAGGAAGGATTTTTCTAATCCTCTTAGAAAATGCTGGAGAAAGAACTTGGGTCTTCTGCTTACAAAGGATGTCCTCTATCACTGCTGCTCTCCCAGTTGCTCTGCTCTTTGGAGGTTTTGTTTCTTTATCTGTACTAAAATCCAGAATGCAACGTTAAATAATTCAAGAGAATTTTCAACCTTCCACTAAACAATAGAATGTTCTATCATTTTATATAATGAAAAAACCATGGAAAAACATGCTGCAAACTACACACTAGAGGTCACTCTTATAATAAAAGAATACACCATTTAACTGTAACTGAAAGCCATTCATTATTTCACTCAGAATGCATAATCAAAAATTGTTTAAAACATTACTTGGATTAGTCAGTGTAATAAAATTCAATTAGGAGACATCAGTTATTGCAATTGTGGTGTTTTTGCTCCATAGAGGGATAAAAACCCCAAATCAAGGATACTACTATTCCTCTTTTGTATTTTATATGGGAGACGGGTTGCCCTCACCTCTTGGAATGTTAAAATCAATTTAGGCTTCAATCTGATGTGCTAAAACCAGGAAACTGTTGGTTTACAGAGGTCACTTTAATCTGTGGTTGAATGCATCAAAGGGCATTGCTAATATATGGAGAAGACCTTTAGGTCAATAGGAAAGTATATTCTTCATAGATTAAAAAAATGTAGTTCCAATCTCTGCCATTTTCAGATAAGGCAAGATGGTTAAAGTCCCTGATTGGAAACATCCATTTTAACAGTTTAAAAAATATTATTGCACTATTAAGTGGGGGAGGGGATTGCATATGCATGCCTTTGAGACAGTGTTGGCTTCTGGCAACTGCCTGAACTAATCCATGCAGTTTTCTTGGCAAGGGATTTTTGAAAATGGTTTGCTGTTGCCTTTTTCTTAGGACCGACAGAGAATGACTGGTCCAAGGTCAATGAGCTGGCAGGACTTGAATTTATGATATCCTGTTTCATCTAGTGCCTTAACCATTATATATAATGCTAATAGCAATTTAAAAACAAACTTTACAGCCCTACCCAATTATAATTAACTTGCTACTTCTGAAGTGGATATTTCTTAATATAGTTTCCAATTCATCATATATCTTCTACGTGTGTTGATAGGTTGGGTATGGTGTATCTTTTTTTTTTCTCATTTACATCTGTTCATATTGTATTTTAATTCTTTTTAGTCATCCAGAGGCATATTGCTGAGATGAGAATCATATACACTATAAATAAAAAAATAAATTCAGGGCACTTTTATCCATTCTCAGATAAAGCCATCCAACCAGCCTCATCCAACCTGCTGTACTCTCCTCAGTACTACATTTGGTGCTCTAAGATAATATTCGTCCTCCGTAGGGAAAAAGTGGTTACAGCAGACCTAAGTGTGCTATATCCACCACCCCTCCCCAGTATGTGTAATGTATAACTAGTTACTTGTAATAGGTTGGCATCAGCCACCTGGCCTTAATACAGTATTATCATATTAGTACAATGATGGTTGGATGACTCTAGAAAAATTCAGTGTAAACATTTAAAGACCGTGCCATCTGTCATTACATTGTGTAAGCTAAACAAAACAAAATCAAAAACTGAAAAATTCTGATGTATTGTATCACTTAAGATACCTTAAAGAATCTGTATGATATTTTGTCCACATCTTTCAGAATGCAATTCTGTTTCACTGGGGTTATGTTGGGATAGTTACAGTTTCTTTGTCAATACTAATTACTTCCATTTTACACTGAGTCAAATCTGATTCACACTTCCTGAAATGTATTAGTTCCTATAAATATGCTCATGAAATTGAAAATTTCCACCGCCACGTCAAGTCCTCCTCTCCCCTACCTTCATTATTCTGTTTGATCATGAAGGAGCTTCTTGTTTATTCTTCAATGCTCTTTTGGCCAAGGCATCTTCTCTTCTAGGTCTCTGCTGCAGGAACAGGTGTTGCTTTATTATTAATGCCCAGAGTCTAAAAAATACTGGTTTATATATTCCTATCGATTTTTCCTTCTTTTGCTAATGTTATGAAGCATGGGAAGACAAGACTGGCAGTCAGAATAACTTGTCAGAATGACAATGCTCATAGTTAGTGTTTAGCTGTTTTTTGCCTGACTCAGCAATGCAACCTGTCTTAGGCCTGCTCCAAAATTATTTGGAGCATGTTTCCTCTTTTGTTTCTTTCAACGTTGTGGAACTCCTGATGTTTTGCACATCTTTTTTTAAAATATTTTATTTATACATTTTTCTTTAGTAAAACATAAAAACTCAATATCTACATGAACAGTGTGTTGTCTGAGTAGTTTTGAAAAATAATAATAGTAATAATAACAATAATATACATATCATTGATAATAATCACATAATAATAGTAATATTAGCTTATCCATATTAATAAACCTTCATTATATAGTTAATCATTCTCTTAAGCTTTTAAGCAGTGGTGAGATTCAATCATTTTTATTACAGGTTCTGTGGGCATGGCTTGGTGGGCATGGCAGGGGAAGGATACTGTAAAAACTCCAGTCAGAGGTGGTATTTGCCGGTTCTCCAAACTACTCAAAATTTCTGCTACCGGTTCTCCAGAACTGGTCAGAACCTGCTGAATTCCACCTCTGCTTTTAAGTTTCTAACTTCTGTTTCTGTTAACAAGTCCCATGTAAAACAAGTCCCGTTTTAAAAAGTATTCTGTTTCTTCCTTCTCCTTTAGTTGAAGTGTTAATCTATCCATCTCTTTGCATTCTATTTTTTTTTAATTGCAGTTTCACCTGTAAGGTTTTCTTCATTTGTTTCCACTGTTGTGCAAAAACAATTTTCCCTGCTGTTAACACATGTAAGATTAAATATGTATTCCCTTTATTCTACTGTTTTGGTAAAATACCCAACAAAAATATTTCTGCTTTTAAATCAGTATGTTGCTTTATCATTTTTTCTAACCATGTATGTATTTTTGTTCAATATTTTTTTGCCTTCATGTGGAACATTCTGCCCAGGGACTTTTTATCAGCAATGTTGATAGTATGTTTTGTCAGCTGGGCCTCCTCATACTGTCTCCAGCCAAGAGGGCTTGCATCACTATTAAATAACATCACTGTATTGTGTTCTGTGGAAGAGATGTCGTCATCCATCTTGGTCTTTCCATAGACTGACCTATCATTTCCATGACAAAAGGAAACTCAGCTTGGAAGAAGCACCCTTACAATGTCTAGATACATATCGATATACATTATTAAACTGGTTTCCCAAGTGAATATTTGTTTTGATGAATACTACACTCTGATGGAATTACTAGCAGGGGGAGGAGGTTGCATATGCTTGGCTGAAGGAACAATGTGCTCTAACTCAATTATCACCCTCTTCCATCAAAGGCAAAGAGTGATGTATATACATAGAGTGGGCAGGGGAGGCTGATGTTTAAAACTGCAACCTTCTGAGCTAACTCTTTCCCTTCCTTATATAAACCCAAAGAACTTTCATTAAGTGATGAATTTACTTTTACTTACACAGCAGCAGCACATGGAATGTGGAAGCTCAGGGCACGATGACTCCCTGGAACATTTTGCAGAATTATATTTTAAAACTGCTTTTCCAGGTTTTCTTTTTTTGCACGTGGAAGAGAATGAAGAGTGAAGAAAAGACAAATAAACCTAATGATCCTTTTTAATAGAAAAACGCACACACATACCTTCCAATGAAGATGTAAGGGGTTGTTTTTTTGTTAAAAACAAAACATTTTGGTGCCAGTGAAGTTCCTACGTAAAATATGCATTTTTCCTGTTATTTTTTTTTTCTATGCAAAAGACTGGGAGTTAGACCACCTTTTCTCTCCAAGCAGAACTCCTGATTTAAATCAGTTCATTGTTCTAGCCTGTCCAAAGCACTTGTCATGAGGCTCCCAGATAATCCCCTCCTTCATCACTTGAATAATGTCAGAGAAAGGAAAGTCATAAAATTGTATTCATCTTGGCCTCCGTGTGAATTAGGACCATTTTTATACTGCAAATGTCATTTGAAGGACATTGAAGAGTGTGGGACTTAACTGAAGTGTTCATGTCGTACATGCTCCAGTTCTGTAACATTTGATAAGACAAACCCACAAAGAAAGGCACTTTAATAATTTGCTTCATGTATTTACCCCTGCATCACAGGCTTTAAGCACTCCCAAATGTCTTATCTAGGAAAGGCATATTCCCCCTGGGGCATGAGGTCTATCAACATCCCCAAAGAAGGCATCAATACTGCCACAACAACATGCATGAAAAAGGCCAACTAACAACTTCAATGAGTGAAGAAGCTCTTTAAATATATGTCCTCTGGTATTTTGTGCAGCATATCATACAAGGAAGTAAAGTCAGAGGTGACTCTCAAAGTACATTTAGGATGACAGGCACAGAAACAAACTGAATATTCTTATGCTTCTAAGCAACATTGTTCATTATAATCAAGGCTATGCAAGGTTAGCATAAATTTAATTATTTGATGTTAATTGTTCAAAGAACAAAATACCCAATAAATAGTTGCTAGGAGGTAAATTATATTTCTATATGTTTGGAGCATCTGTTATATTTCCTTGGGAACATAATTTGATGTATGGATACTTGGTATGCCAAGATATCAGCATAATGGACCCTAAAATATTATTAATATTATTGGGGGGGGGGAGTGGCTCCCTGCTTGGGTGAGAGCAACTGGGCTGGGTGCTGCTTATGCATTGAGTGGACGTATTCTGATTAGGTTGGGAAATAAGGGGAGCTGGATGTGACCCCTCTGCAGTAATAAGGGGTGGTGTGAGTTTGAGGGCGCTGAGAGCAAACGCTATAGTGCCTGTAAAGCTCACCTTGCCCCCAACAATCTGTCAGTGGAAGTAGATTTTCCCCCCTTTTTAAAGAAGAGTGTTGGGTATGGGAGAAGGAATGGTTCTCAGGGAAGGCAGAGGAGGGCGTCCTATTTCAGTAGTGTTGGAAAACAGGAGATATGGGAGAGGGCAGGCATGGGGAACGCGACCCCGGTATTTAGTACCGATCTCGTGTTCTGCCCCATTGCATTCACCTCATTTTCCTGATCAGCAGATCTGTGGTGGCCCTGGTCTTAGACTGCTGCTTTTAAATGTGAGATCAGCCTGCAATAAGGCTAGCCTTATTGCCAATTTGATCCTCAAAGAGAAAGCTGATCTGGCTTGTATAACTGAGACCTGGCTTGGCCCAGAGGGAGGTTTTCCTCTTGTAGAAATGTGACCAGTGAGTTATCGAGCATGGCACCAGTCTAGACCTCAGGGCAAGGGAGGAGGTGAGGCTGTTGTTATCAGAGAATCTCTAGTAGCCTCCAGAGGCACTGTTCAGCAAGTCCCCGGCTGTGAGACCCTTTTTCTTAGATTGGGCTCAAGAGATCAGGTGGGATTGCTGCTGCTATACCAGCCTCCCTGCTGCGTGGCAGCTTCCCTATCTGGGCTCCTGGACCTCGCTTCAGGGCTGGCAATGGAATTTCCCAGGCTTAGGGTTCTCTTGTGCTGGCCAAGCCCATCCCCCAGGTTAATTTTTGAGGTAGAACTTATATTAGGCTCGCCTGAAAAACATCAGGCTAGGGCTTATTTTTGGGATGGGTCTTACTTTTGGGAAAATACGATAGTTGTTGCAGGACATTTTCAACAGCAGCATTCATATTGACAATATAAGGAACAATCTTTGACTGTCTAAATATATTTCTGTTGTCTAAAAACTGCAGCACAATGTGAGAGTTTATGGATATATGTTCCTTTATATTTTAATTAAAATACATTTCTATGAAAAACAGTAAATATAATGTATGATCATTCATTGCAGAGAGAAAAAACACCATTTTCATACAATTGTAAATATGCAAGTAAATGAAACATCTCTCCATATTCCACTGAAATAGTGGGACAATCTAGCATTTTCCTTATTGAAGATGAACTGCCAAACCTATTTATGCCCTTGCTAAATTCAGCCTAGCTGAAAAAGATTATAGGCTTACATTTTATTGGTAAAAGTTTAAGTATTACTATTGATGTTAATGAGCCTAAAATCAGTCACAATTAATGTAATAAGTCTTTCTAAATGTTATTAATAGCAATTCCCATGTATCCTATGGATTTGATCCATATCTCTTAAATGCCACTGAAATACAATGCAAAGTCTTTAATATTTCATAGATAAGATAAGGGATACTTCTGGATGTTAGTAATATCCATGTCTATACAAAAAGAGTAGTCAGTTACAATCTCTAACCAAATAACCATGTCTGAAGCTTAAGCTAATTTCATGTGTCACTCAGTCTTATTTTAAAAAGCCATCTGAGGACTATCCATTCTTTGCTGGCAAAGCCAATTTATCCCAACCTTAGCAATCCTCTGCAAAGGGACGACAAAGGAGAAAGAAATCAGAGAAGGAAATAAGGTGGAGAAACACATAAAGCATCATTTTTAGTACCATGCCACCAAAAGTTGGTAACCATCATTTGCTATTTGTTCTTTTAATCTTGTCCAGAAAATTGTATTTTTTTCCCCAAACCAAAACTGTGTGTGTTTCAGCTCTCCCTTGTGTTGTGTCTGCGACTTTGTGGTATGTCTATACTGGGGAAATGGGATGGACTGCATATGCTCCCTTCTAGGTCACAAGACTTTCCAACACTTTTGCCAGTAGACTCATGAAATATATTTTTATGAAATGCAATAAATACAGTATTTGATTTTTCTTTCTTTTTTAAAAATATATTTTTATTATTTTTCCATTGTTACAACATAAAACATCATGATTTCAACAGCGTTTTTGACATCTATACAGGTTCTTATCTTATATATCTTAACACATTGTATTTAATTTATCTAATATTGATTAATGACTTTTTCTATAATTGTTATTCTTATATATTCTACATATTTACGGTTCACAGAGGCCTCTTACAGATTAATTTCTTATCTTATTTCTTATTTCTGTTTGTCATCCAGTCATACCACTTATTCCAAATTAAGAAATATTCAGATTCTTCTTTCTCTTTCAGTTTCAGTGTTAACAGATTCATTTCAGCACTTTCCGTTATTTTTTGCAGTACAGTACTTGATTTTTCATTGCATACAAAAATGACCATCTTCACATAGTTGAAAGTGTGCAAACCAATGAAATATAAAAAAAGAAAACAATAGGACAGGGACGGTAGGCACGTTGGTGCGCTTATGCATATCCATAATCTTTTTATCTTTGTATCCATAGTCTGCTTAGGAGCTATTTGTATTTTATTTTGGGTGGAAACCTCACTCACTGCTGCTGCAGCCACAAGAGAGAGGGGCTCTAGACAAGATTGGCAGGGGCCATATGCTCCATTCCAGGTCATGTTACCAAGAAAAAGGAGACTTGGAATTGTCAGCATCATTGCCTGTCCCAAAGGGATGTACTGAGGATTGTTTGGGGGGATGTTTTTCTCTGCAGCATCTTGCTGGATCCAGATCACCTATTTTGCCAGCTTCTCTCATTGTATCAAATTTTGTCCAGTTTTGTTCTCTTTGCAGAGAATTACTCTACAGGTGGACAGGCAGGCAGGTAGAAAGAGAATCCCAAACATTGTTGCATAATTCCTTTACAGTTCTCCAAAGAATAAAAGGATGGTGAGTAAAGAGGCTGTCATACTTTGGACATGTCATGAGAGCTGACTCACTCGAAAAGTCAATTGTGCTGGGAATGATTAGCGGAAAAAGGAGAAAGGGCCACCCTAATACCTGCTGGCTGGACATTATAACGATTGACACCATGGCAGGTTTGAAGGAGGCAGTATGGACAGTGCTGATCCATTGAATGGCCGAGGGTCAGACACAACAGAATAGCTGATACTACGATAAGGAAACTGGAAATCACTGAGTAGAAGAGTAAAGGGATGGTTCCTCCTTTATCTCATTGCTGACATAAAGTCCCCAAAATTAGCTCTGTGACTAAACAGCCTTTGACAAAACAAGATTTCCATTGCTGCTACAAAAGAGTCTAACAAAAAGTGCACAGATCCATGAATTCATGCAGGCCATTATTTCTGTTACCTAGATTTTTCAGAAAGCCTAACAGCATAGAGATTTCCAGTACAAATTATGATAATGCAAATATTAGGTATTATGATATCATGATGCAAAGTCTAGCCCAGGGGTATCAAACTCAATTTCTTTGAGGGCCACATCAGAAT
This sequence comes from Pseudonaja textilis, assembly GCF_049901715.1. NCBI lineage: Eukaryota > Metazoa > Chordata > Lepidosauria > Squamata > Elapidae > Pseudonaja > Pseudonaja textilis. The sequence goes on from NC_141990.1 coordinate 99,018,782, forward strand.
TGTGTTTGACCTCGGGGGGGCTGGAGGGGGCAGGGTGGGTGTGGCCAGCTTGACATCACTCATTGGGGGGGTGGCTGTGGTGGCCCGAGCACTCTGCCAGAGAAAAATGGGCTCCCAAGCTCCATTTTCAGCTGTGATGGCTTCCTGCAACCCTCTGCCAGTAAAAACACAGTCAGGAGGGCCACGTGACCCTCCCACTCCATTTTCACTGGCAGAGGGTTGCAGGAAGTCGTCACGCCAAAAACAGAGCTTGGGAGCCTGTTTTCACTGGCAGAGGCATCGCAGACCAGTCCGCTGTTTCCAGAGCAGCCTAAGGGGCAGATCTAAGCACCCTGAGGGCCAGATCTGGCCCATGGGCAGGGGTGGGTTTCTACTGGTTCTGCCTACCTCTGTAGAACTGGTAGCTCTGAAGAGCAGCAGACATAGAACTGGTTCTATGTCTGTTGACGTTTTTGCCCACCTGGGCTCTTACCTGACCTTTATTTCCTGCTTTTTCAAGTTCAGCTGCCCTGAGAGGCACAGCTGCAGTTTAAAAAGCAGGAAAAAAGTGCTTTTTGAAAGGCTGCTTCTCTGTACGCAGTGTGCTGATGATGATTTACAGGCACACAGGCACAGCGTGCAGGGAAACACATTGTAAATCACCAAACCTCGTAAATCACCAAACCAGTAGTTAACCCTGTTGGATCCCATTTCTGCCCATGGGCCTTGAGTTTGACACCACTGGTCTAGCCTATCATACTTGCACCTTCACCAGTACATATGTCATGTTTATTGCATAATTTTGACACAGATATTGAAATCCTAAAGGGACCTATTTGCTCAACTGGGTATATATGGACTTGGATAGATAAGTCTGACATTCTTGTGGGAAACTCACCGTTTGAAGCCTATCCAGGACTACTGGCACTACCTTTACTGTAAGATTACATTATCAAAATCTTGGAAATCTGAAACTAAGGAAGGTCTCTTCTGAGATGTGTGCCACATCCCCATTTCTTCTGCAGGCTTAGCTGCCTCTTTTCTGTCTGTTGCCTAGTTTGTTTTCTTCCTCCTATCTTCCAAAGTCATTCCCATGATACCATTACACAATTAACAGAAACAACAGCATATGAAAATTCCTGAAATTCAAATTCTTTGGGGCCTATTTTTGATTCGACGTTCAGAAGACCTTTGGTTTCAGACAACAGCAATATTCCAATTCCAACTCAGGCTTCCAAAACCAGCACATTTAAAATTAAGCATTAATATCCTGAAACTTAGATTTGGCTGAGTATTATATTCTGTATTCTGTTAGAAGTCATTATCATTGTCTCATCTCCATATATTTCTCAGCAATCTAAACATATATCCTACCATCATATTTGTGCAGGTAGAAAATGGTTCTATCTACAGTTTAAATGATGTACAACCTAAATGATGTAAGCAAGCAATACAATATAGACACACAGCAGATTGTATCATCATCTGATCCCTGAATAAGGATTGCATAGTGAGCATTTAAAGGACTGTAGAGCAATCAATAAAACTTGAAGGGCTAAAGCCTTTAACACTGGAATTGTGAGACTGCTGTTGCCTTGCAGCTATTTATTTTTAAAAATTTAAATAGATTCCATTAAGAACAAGTTTAGCAATATAAAACAAAGTCTCGATAGCAAGGGAAACCAACCCTATGAGTTTTAATCATTCCATTTATAAAGCAGCTCTATATTAAAAATAAAAAAGGAGAAATCAGTCTCAGCAAATTGTGTATTACAATCAAGTTGTTTCCATAAAGAGGCAATCAGGATTAATCAAGAAGTCCATTTCTTCAAGACAAGAGATCACAAACAAGTCTTTAGGGTCTCAACAGTGGTAAAGGTATAGCAGTTATCTTTGTTAAGAGAGCATGCATTAACTTTTTCTTTAGTTTTTAATTTTTAGATATTTGTTTTAAAAAGTGTATGTGGTTGCCCAACTGATATGAATTCCAGGTTACTAATACCAAATTAACAAAAGCAGTATCATCAAATCTTTACAAAGCAAACAAACAGAATTAAATTGTTCATAATGCAGTAGCCAAACCACCATATAACAAGCTTTATAAACTCCACCTTTATTGGGGTCATCTAGCATTCATGGCCTTTCCAGGGTAAAGCCGCTCTGGATGTTGGATGACTCCCACCAGTCCAAGAAATGATTCCTTGGACTCACAAGATGACATTATTTAACAGAGGGGACTTGAAGCACACCTGTTTTGTCAGATCTGGTGAGGTAGGTAGAAACCCTCATAGACAGGTAATCCTGTGAGTAACATGGACTACTGCAACACTTGTGAGTGTCTGCCATACTTTAAAAACCATAACCACCATCTTGCATTTGAAAGTTTAACAGGAGTTAGTGCAGCTCACATAACAGTTGATTCTGACTTTGAAGAAGCAGCTCCAACAGAACCTGTGAAATGTCAGGCTAAGGAGACATAAAACCAAGAATCACATGAGGCTGATCAAAAACAGATACCCCTAAGCAGCTGGAGCATTTAGGTGGGGATGATGTAAGACCTCCTGACTCCCACACCTGGCAAATACAAAAAAGATCACATCAGAGCTGTTCTATGATGTTTCTTAACAAGCAAGGAAGTAAATCTCTTGATTAAAGACATCTGGCCACAGTTTGATTTAAGAGGCAGCCCTGGCCCATGATCCCTCATTGGAATCGATTGTCTGATCTTTGGCTTTTGTGTGAGTTTGTATGAATTCTGCTTGTGAAATTCTGGACTGGTTAACTTGGGATCTTGTAACGGTGAGCTGGATTTTGGCTACTTTTTTACACACTCCAGTTAAAAGCAAACCAGGCAAATTTCTTTCAAAAATTCTGTTTGGGTTGCATACCTTGTGAACTGTTATGCCCCTTGAGTAAACTGCTGATTTCCATAGCAATAGTGTGTGAGTATGTAATTGAAATCAGAAACAGGATAAATGAATTCCTGAATCCAGGTCACCCCAAAATTCAAAGCAGCTCCTTCTTGCTAGGGTTGAGTTGCAGTCTGATCATTTGTAGCCAGAAGATGAGGAAAAACTAGATATTTTTAGTTTACTAAGCAAAAACTTGATTCTATTTGCAAGCAAAATATATGTTGCTTTGAAAATAGTAAAGACCTTTAACAGAAGGTTTAATTCAGAAGACTACCTATTAAAATGTATTTGAAGCCCATTGAAACTAAATGGATGTTGTTCAAAGAGCTTCAGACGAGAATGGTATCCAGAGTCATCATCTCCATGGGGTTTTGCACTATTATTTCAATAGAATTGTTTATTGGCCAAGTGTGATTGGGCACACAAGGAATTTGTCTTGGTGCATATGCTTGCTCTCAGTGTGCATAAAAGAAAAATACATTTGTCAAGATTCAAGAATCATAAGGTACAACACTTAATAAGTCATAGGGTACAATAAGCAATCAAATCATACAGTCACAAGTGGGAGGGGATGGGTGATGAGAAGATTAATAGTAATAGTAGACTTTGTAAATAGTTGGACAATGTTGAGGGAATTATTTGTTTAGCAGAGTGATGGTGTTGGGTGGGGGGGGAACTGTCCTAATTGTTCTGATGTGCAGTGCTCTATATTGTCGTTTTGAGGGCAGGAGTTGAAACAGTTTATGTCCGGGATGTGAGGGGTCTGTAAATATTTTCACTGCCCTCTTTTTGACTTGTGCAGTATACAGGTCCTTTACTGAAGGTAGGTGGGTAGTAATTGTTTTTTCAAGATGACTGACTGGCACCAGTGACACAATTGTGTAATATAAATGACAAAAGTATGGATATCTTCACTCTCTCATCTTCTTCATGCTAAAGAAAACCATAATTAGAGCAATCAGAAGTGGTAGGATTGCAAGGATCTTTGAGAACAAGACAGTTATAAAAATCAAGTAATTCCTGTCATTCTTCTCTTTACTGTAGCATTTTACATACGTGATAAACTTTTTGCTTTAATGAATTTCTACAGAAAAAAAAATCTTTATTGTGCACTGAGAATCCAGAGATACTGATCAAGACCAAATATCAACAGTATTGGATTTGAGAGATTTCAGATTCACCTATTTTGTCCCCTCCCCAAATGAAAATACTTTCCAAATTATCTTGCTTCTCCTGAGAATTTGATTTTAGCTCATCTGCTGCTCACTATAAGTAGTTACATTTAAAATTACTAAATGTATAATAACAATGGTAAATCCTAAATGTTGGAGTATAATTTAATGCATTAAAAATGTATGAAGAAGGCTTTGAGCAAGATTAACTGTCCGGACTCTGCCACAAATCCCATAATTAAATAAATGTGAACTTTGTCATACATGTAGATATCAGTCCCAGGTTGGTACATAATAATCCTGGTTAATAACCCACATTCCATGCTGCCTAACTTCTGTAGTTTTTACTAATTAAAACAGGGTTTTGTTCATATATAACTTTCTAATACAATACCAGGAGAAGATTAGACAAAATACCATGAAGTCAAGTAATTGTCCAAAGAGTATGATTTGAACAAAGATATAAAATATATTAAGATATTTGATAAAACAGTTCAAAGGGGAATTTTAAAAATACTCTAAATTTGCAAAGAAAAAGGAAAGGAAAGCAATGGGAAGCTGAACAACTCTTTTTTTATTGGTGAAAAGTTAATTGTAGAACATGTTGGTTTTTAGCCAAAGATAAAGGTAGAGATTATAATGTTTCTATTTCCTGAGGTGTCTGAAAGTATACCTAGAGTGAAGCCTCCCCAGTACTTGGGCAGTGCCATATAAATGTCTGATAATGTGCCTTATCAGGAAGCCTTCCTATGGGTATTAAGGATTCATCGTTTTCTATGCTTCAGTTGTTTCTCATCCTCTTTTTAAACATTTTATTATCTGTGGAGACCAAGGTTATACTCTGGCAGTCTCTTTATTTTAGCATAAGTGCACCATCATGCCTCCCGTCCCTGTCCTATTTCCCCCATTTAATCGTACCTATTTTTTATATTGTTACTCATGTTTATACGTATACCTATTATTTTGTAAGCGATTGACAAATCAAATAAATAAAATAAAATTAATAAATAGTCATACTGAGCTACTAGCAACTACTCTCCCTTCTTTGGAGGTGTTATAGAGGTAGGAATTTTTCCCTGATATCATTCATGTTATTTCTTCACAATGAAGGTAGTCCTCAACTGATGACTACAATTGACACACACACCCCATTTTTGTTGTTGAGACATTTGTTAAATGAATTTTGTCCCATTTTATGATCTCTTTTACCTCAGTTGTTAAGTGAGTCACTGCAGTTAATAAGTTAGTAAACTGGTTGTTAAGAGAATCTGGCTTCCCCATTGACTTTGCTGGTCAGAAGGTTGCAAAAGGGGATCATATGACCCTGGGACACAGCAATGGTCATAAATATGAGTCGGTTGCCAAGTGCCTGAATTGTGATCATATGGTCATGGGATGCTGGAAAGGTTGTAACTGTGAAAAGCGGTCGTTAAATCACTTTTTTCAGTGCTGTTGTAACCTTGAACGGTCACTAAACGAACTATTGTAAGTTGAGGACTATCTGTACTTTCAATGTTCCTTAGAGGCATAGAAAGATCAAGCTTTGCAAGATGTGAAGAAAGAAAGAAAGTAAGTAAGTAAGAAGAAAGAAAGAAAGAAAGAAGGAAACCTGCAACAAGAAAGAGGAAAAGGGGATCCTCATAGTTAGAGACATGCTTCAGTTCAACTTTGGCACATTATTCATTGTATTGGCATGCCAAAGCAGCCCTGGACATTGTGCCTTTTGTGACAACCAACTTAATTCCTGCCTTAAAAACCTACAGGTAACATGATCTGTCTAAAACCAGGTGCAAGGAGAACACTGCTAATGATTGCATAAAGAAATCTCCTAATTTCACTCCTTTAATCACTCAAGTAGTGTTTTGACACCAAAATGAAACCACCTGCATTTCTATAAGCTTCTTGTGCCTGGGAGCCATAAAAATCTAAAGGAGGGCTGCACAAATGCACTCCTGTGGCTGCTTGCAGTCTGTCAGCATTTTTTTTTTTTGAAGGCTCAGAGCCCCAGGGTGAATGGGCCAGAAGATTATGCTCTTTTTGTAATTTTGGGGAGGTTAAAAAGTAAACAGATCCCTTTAGGCTTGCAGATATATTTAATCATCCCATAAAATGTAGTTCCCAATATGGCACACACAGTTTACCATCTGAAGTCACACGCGCCTAATCTAAAGGATGTAGCAACAATGATAATCAGTTGTATATTTCTACCAATTGCGGGATTTAATTGTGGGATTTATGCTTTAACACCTAGAAAGAGAGGTAATGTTGCACAGTGGAATGTACCCTAGAGCCTGTCTGCTAAAACAAATAGTGTATTTCCCCATATGTAGTTATTGCTCTCAGGCCCCATATTAATGAAGTTGTGCTTACCAGAGCAGAAAGACAGGATAGAAATCAAAAAGGTAAATCTCATCTGTACATACAGGTAATCCTCGACTCACGTCCACAATTGAGCCCAAAATTTCTGTTGCTAAGTGTGACACATTTGTCAAGTGAATTTCGCCCCTTCTTATGACCTTTCTTGCCACATTGGTTAAGTGAATCACTGCAGTTGTTAAGTTAGTAACATGTTTGTTAAGTGAATCTGGCTGGATCCCCCACTGACTTTGCTTGTCAGAAGGCTGCAAAGGGGGAGCACATGACCCCAGGACACTGCAACCATCATAAATCTATCTATCTATCTATCTATCTATCTATCTATCTATCTATCTATCTATCTATCTATCTATCTATCTATTTATCTGTCTATCTGTCTATCTGTCTATCTATCTATCTATCTAATCTATCTAATCTATCTTGGCTTCTAAGTGCTCGCTAACAAAGGATTTTTTGAAATGACCATCAGAACATTAGTATTTCATATATTATTATTAACAGGGTCTGAGGCTTAGGAGTTCTTCTCCCCACTCCCCACCTGAAAAGAAATCTGTTCCAAATGCAAAACACAAGCAGAGGAGAGGAGTTTCAGTTTTAGTTTCACAGCACCAAGCAGCTTTAGTACAGAACAGTCGAGCTAAGCCATGCCCAGGCTCCTTGCTGTCTCCTTGCTCATACAGCAAATACTGCTTCAGTTTCCAAACAGCCCTCAAATTTCACACACACTGAAAGGAAGCCAGTCAGATGAATATCAACGGTTGCTGATAGACGGAGGCAGAATTTTTCCCCCTTATTTTCCTCCCCGAAAACCCATTCCTGACCACATAGTTTTGTAGCGAAGCACGGGTATCCAGCTAGTATGAATCTGTTTCCAAGGGTCTGAATTTTGACTGTGTGACCATGGGGATGCCACAACAGTCATTAGTGTGAAAAACAGGCATAAGTTGCTTTTTCAGTAACTTGGAACCATCACTAAAAACGAACTGTTGTAAGTTGAGGACTACTGTATTATATGATTACGTACAACAGATCAGTGGCACAGAATTGTATTTCTAGGGAAAAAATAGACTGAACCTTGTATTTTACCATTTTGCACATATGGAGAACATATGCTTCAAGTATAATGTGGAAGCCACAAGAGAAATCCTATCAATCATTGCAGGATCAGTCTCTAAATCACCCTAATTCAGTCCCAAATCAGCCTCTGTATCTGAACTGCTATAGAGACCATACTATTTTCAAAATAAACATTACATAGGCAGTTGCATTTCGATATTGATGCAACTTTGAAATAATGCTTTTAAAAGTCTGACCGATAACCGTGGAACTGAAAGAGAAGAAACAGGACAGGAAATCCTCCAGACCCAGCTCCAGGTCAAAAGATGGGGAATAATGATGATTGTATACATATACAACAACACAGAATATTTTTAAAAAAGAACAAATGGTGCTTCCCACATTACAGTTTTGTTTCATGGGAATATATTCTTTGTGTGTGTGTGTGTGTGTGTTGTGTAAACATATGCATAGACATGTACAGAGTAGAATTTACATCTTAGAAGTTCAATGTAGGTTCTTGTATAACTATTTGAGACTTAGTGACATCAATCTCTTCTTGAAAGTCTCAAGTGATGGTGTTCCCACAACTTCCGAAGGCAAGTTGTTCCATTGGTTGATTGTTCTGTCAGAAAATTTATCCTGATTTCCAGGTTAAATCTCTCCTTGTTCAGTTTTCATCCATTATTCCTTGTCTGGCCTACAGGCGCTTTAGAAAATAGCTTGACCCCTTCCTCCCTGTGGCAGCCCCTCAAATATTGGAAGACTGCTATCATGTCTCCCCTGGTCTTTCTCTTTACTAGACTAGCCAAGCCCAGTTCCTGCATCTGTTCATTGTATGTTTTAGCCTCCAGTCCCCTAATCATCCTGGTTGCTCCTCTTTACTCTTTCTAAAGTCTCAACATCTTTTTTGAAATGTGGTGAACAAAACTGGATGCAGTTTTCTGGGCGTGGTCTTACTAAGGCTTTATAGAGTGGTATTAGTACCTCCCTTGACCTTGATTGTATCCCTCTGTTAATACAATTTAAGTTTGCATTAGCTTTTCTTGGCGGCGGCTGCACACTGCTGGGTCATATTTAGCTGACCCATAGCACCAAGACTCCAAGATCCCTCTCACAGTTACTGCTATTAAGCCTGGTTTCACCCAGTCTATATATGTACTTTTGGTTTTTCTTGCCTAAGTGTAGGACTTCACTATTTTACATCAAGGCTGCAGAATCAGCAGCATGACTTCCAACAGTTTTAATAACCATCAAAAAGTTGCCAAAGAATTTTCTCCCCTGATCATAAATAAATTGCCTTTTTTTGACATAGGAAAATGGGCTTTGATAAAGAAGTATCAAGAAGGCTTCTGCAAAACTAAGCCACATATTACTAATAGATTTAACTGTTTATATCAACAATGTGACTTTCAAAAGATTGCAACATAGCCTCTCTTCAAATTCCCCTAAAACATGTAGTAGCCAGCAGGAAACAGACTAGACAAGAGGAATATAAACTGACAGTCCTTTCCATGGAGATGTGTACAAAGGTTCCCCAAGAATCACTCGGAGGATCAAGCTTTTAATTGTTTACAATGGTTCTGCAACCAGAGTTGAGTACCGAGTTGTCCAAATTTGCTACGTGGAACACTTTGAACAAAAAGTGATGGCAATTATCTTTGGTTCTACCAAACTTGAAATGCACAGAATGGGTGGAAATATTAATACTTTTCCTCCATCTAAGAGGAGGATGGGGAGTATTCAATTGGTGTCCAGTTCCAAATTGCTGCATATTCTGGAACAGAAAAAGACCCCTCCCCAGCAGTCCAATCACATTTCCAAACATACTGTATGTGTTTGCATAGTCCTTTTGCAAAAAAAAAAAAAAAAAAAAGCTGAGCAGCTGTCATATAAAGAACTACAAACTCAGCAAGCCACAGAATTCAGAGAAATAGAGTTGGAAGGGACCTTGGAGATCTTCTAGTCCAACCCCCTGCTTAAGAAGGAGACCCTGGCTTGGCCTAGACCATTTCCAACAAAGGGCTGCTTAGTCTCTTCTTAAAGCCTCCAGTGATGACATACCCACAACTTTTGAAGGCAAGCTTGTTCCACTGATTAACTGTTCTCACAGTTAGGAAATTTCTCCTTAGTTCTAGATTGCTTCTCTCCTTGATTTCTTATCTTGCCTTCTGGTGCTTTGGAAAATGGATTGACCTCTTCTTCTTTGGTGCAGCCCCTCAAATATTGGAACACTGCTATCATGTCACCCTTCGTCCTTCTTTTCTCTAGATTAGACATACCTAATTCCTGTAACTGTTCTTCATTTGTTTTAGAATCCAAGCCTCTTAGTTGATCTTCTCTTCTTACCATTTGTCTTGCATTCATGGTGAAAGGAAAGTGTGCTGGCAATTTTGCAACAATAGCCTTTTCCTTTTTAATTGCCATTCACATTCACATGGTGCTGCAGAAGGTAGAATGAAGGTGAGAAGAGGAGAAATTCTGAATAACAACTGAACATGGTGCTAAAATTTCCCAATAGGAAGTCTGTGAAGGTGACACAGAAACAACTGCCACATCACACAAAAGGGGGTGGGGGGGTTGCTAGCACCTTGTTCTGTACACAAAACTGAAGTGGGGACCCTCAAATGGAATGACACTTTGCAAACTGGTTGCTCGTCCCTCTTTTTTAAAAAAAAACACAGGACAAATTATTTGTCAATTTCAGGCCAATTTCCTTCATCAGGAGAAATGTGCACTTGGAAACAGTTGCAAAGGTCTAAGAGTCAAAAAAAAAAAGAAGTCCAGATTATTCCCTGCTGCCTTTCCAAGCGGAAGCAGCAGCAACTCTGTCTTTGTCTGGTCATGGACCAAAATAAATAAATGAATAAGCCAGAAGATGCTGCAAAGGGGGACTTGTGATGCTCCCACTTTAAATACAGTAAGCAAAACTGCAGTGTCAGCTGAAGCCAGGAAGCAGAGTGAGACAAAAGTTCTCCCCAAGGGGAAAACACCACCCACAAGCTCTGTAGTACTGCAGCATTTCAGAGAAATGCAACACATTGAATACGATTTTAGAAACATACCAACTGAGCAAAACCAGAACTGGATCAGTTCCTTGGCATAGATGATGGCATCAGACCACAATGTCCAAAGCTGGCTACAGATGCCCCCAAAATGGGTATAGCCCTATTAAATCATAGATGATGTTGAGAAGCTGAAAAGAATTAACATATTTCTTATGTGGGTGTGTATGATATAATGCCAGAATCAATGAGAATGAATGGCGGAAAGCTGAGGAAAGTTAATAAGAAAGTATTGGGCAGAAATTCTTATAAAACTATAAGTATCTAAAATGACTAACACATACAAACCATGACAATGTGCTAGTCCTGCATATGGATTCAAATAAAACAGAAATACCAGAACTTCTGCAGAAATAATCCAGGAACACCACCCAAGCCAGATGTGGCGTCCCCCAAGGCAGTGTTCCAGGACCATCTATCTTCATACTCTATATAAATGACCTCTGTGATCATATTAAGAGCAACTGCGTTTTCTTCGCTGATGATGTAAAGCTATTCAACACCACAGACAATACTGCTACCCTTCAAAAAGACCTTGACTATGTATTAGAATGGTCAAACAGTATTACACTTACAGTTAGTATTACACTACTAACTATACCATACAAAACATTTGCTAGACCAATACTCGAATACAGCTCATCAGTCTGGAACCCACATTATATATCTGATATTAACACAGTTGAGAAAGTCCAGAAATATTTCACAAGAAGAGTTCTCCATTCTTCTACTTGTTGCAGAATACCTTATGCCACCAGACTTGAAATTCTAGACCTAGAAAACCTAGAACTACGCTGCCTTCGGTCCAATCTAAGTATAGTATATAAAATCATACATTGCAATGTCCTACCTGTCAATGAATACTTCAGCTTCAACCATAACAACACAAGAGCAAGCAATAGATACAAACTCAAGGTTAATCGCACCAAACTTGATTGCAAGAAATACGACTTCAGCAACAGAGTGGTCAATGTCTGGAATACTCTACCTGGCTCTGTGGTTTCTTCCCCAAACCCCAAAAACTTTAACCTTAGACCGTCTATTATTGACCTCACCCTTTCCTAAGAGGTCTGTAGAGGCCGTACATAAGCGCACCAACGTGCCTACCATCCCTGTCCTATTGTTTCTTTTATTTTTATTTTTCTTATATGTATCCATGTATTCATAACTATGTTTTTACTTATACCTATTATCTTGTAAGCAATTGACAAAAATAAATAAAAAAATAAAAAGAATATGCACATAATACACAGCATGGGCACTGGCCACCTGGTTTTCCAGTTTCTGGCACTCATGCAGGTGTGAAGACCAGCTCTGGACAGCATGCATGTACACCAGAACCCAGAAGAGCAACAGGCAACAGCTGGCGTGCCTAGAGAGATGGCTCTGCGTGCAACTTCCTATCCAAGATGGCTATGTGTGTTCTAGATTCTTTCCTTGATTGACTCCTATGGGGCAAGGGTCATCTATAGTCTGCAAGCCTTGTTATAAATTGGACTGAAACAGCTTCTATCCCAGGGCAGTAACTCTATTGAATTCTACTGTACAGTGCAATATTAATGCAATATCAGGGGTTTTCAATTCAATGCATAGAATATGAAGGATGTGTGTTTGTGTATATTTTCATAGTCATAATGTGCACTGAAGATGGTATTTAATTTTGTTGTACAAGGTGCAATGACAATAATGTAAACTAAACACGTGCCATAGGTTCGCCATCATGAATCTATAATATTCTGCTCAGCATCTTTCCAGAATTAGCTCTTCCTTCCCTCCAACACTGCAGAGCCTCCTCCATTCCTTGCTCCTGTTGGGTTTCATGTGGTCCCATATCCTTTGGCTCTTTCACTTCTATTTTCCGCTCCTGGTTACCTTTTTAAATCAGATTACTTTGTCCCAACTTCTTGATCATTCTCTCTTAAAATCCTGTCACAGTATGCCATGTTTCTTAAAATTAAGGCCTTATGCCAGAGTACCACCATGGTTTGGCATCCATGTCCACTCAAGCCATACTTTGTTTCCCTTCACCATGAATTAATGAGAATTGGGGTGAATTGGGGGCATTAGCTAGAAGCTGATTTCTGCACTTCCTTATGGAAGGAGCAAGGTCAAATGAGTTCAGTCACAATCACAATGGTCCTGCAAGTTTGAGAAGTTTTCAGCGATGAGAATAGTTTGTCTTATCTTTATTATGACAGGATGAATAGGCAAAACGGGGCTTCTTGCCCTAAGTTTATTTGTAAACCTGCCTGTTCTGTAATGTTATTATTGCCAGCCTTGATTGTATGTTGATTATGTCATTTAAAAAAAAATTTTTTTTCAATTGTTATATGCCACCAGGAGTCACAAATTATAAGAGGGGAGTCTTTGCAAGTCTAGGGAGGAGGGAAGGAAAGAAGACCTCTAAGCAGCTGGTTTCAAATTTGGCAACTTTTTAAAGATGGGTGGGGTTCAATTTCCAGAATTTCCCAGGCAGAATGCTCTGACTCTACATACCTGTATAGAAACCTTGATTGCAGACCAGTGCTTTATTTGGGAGATTTATTTGAAGAAGCGCCCAAATGAGAGAAGAAATGAAAGTAAGCAGGAGAGGTAAAGAGCACATTTGTGGTCCATTAAGCTCTCACTTTTGGGATCACAAATGTAAACTTTAGTCCAGCAAGGTAATTTCCATATTCCGGCTTTCTGATCAGCCAGTTATTCCCGTTATGAGAGTCGCCTAAGGGTCACTACTGAACTGCTACAAAAATCATCCGCACTGCTTGCGGCCGGATCCACAGTGCTTGCAGAACCACCTCATCCAAGCGGCATCCGACTTCAACCCAAAGAAGCGAGTGAAACCTCCTTAGGCATGCCGGCAGTCATTGTACTTTACGCGCGATAGGATGCGAAAGAGGAAGGCTGGGAGGGAGGGAGGGGGGCTGATAATCGTAAACTGGATCTTTCCAAACGTTATGATTCATTGCAATCTTGCAATCCGCACTCCGGTTCAAGAAAGAGAAGACTATTCTCCGCAATAGTTCCATTTCCGCTGAATGGGGCGCCTCAAAGAGCTCTTTTAGGAAGAAACGCGGCGAGAGATATTAAAGGCGCAGCCCAGCCCACCGCGTGGAACCCGCCGCTGTTGCAGCTGATGGTGACGCTCAAACGACCCCCCCCACTTCTTTTTTTTTTAACATGCCCGCCTTCCCGTACGCGGCCGCCTGCCAATAAGGACGGAAGCGTTTCCATCGTCCCCCGAAGTCGCTCCGCCATAGGCCGGTTAGGGATGTCTGTCTCGGAGCCGCTTTTCCCCCGCTTTGGGAACTGACGCAGGGGTGAGGAGGCAAGGCAGGGCAGAGTAGCGGAGTCCAGGCTTCCAGCCGCGCCGAGCTAAGCGAGGAGCAGCGCCAAAGCTGCGATGCTGCGGTTGCGCCATCTGTCAGGAGCCTGGGGGGCGGCGGCGGCGGCGGCGGCGGCGGCGATAGTGGAAGGAGGGGAGGAGACCGACTGAGGCGGCTTTTCCTTAAGACTTGCATTTGGGGGAGAAAATCAAAGGGAGGAAACGGGAGCCCGAACCCATCTCCCCCGGACGAGCACCGCGAGGCTGCCCACGCGCCGAACAAAGCTGCGGCCGCCTTCTTCGTCTCGGCGTCCTTCACTGCTGAGGCAGGGACTTTTGACGCCCACCCGTTTCCTTCCCCCCACCCCCCCACCCCCTCCTCCGCCGTCTTTCGGTCCTCGCGTTCGTTAAGAGCGAGCTCCGGAGCTGGCGGGAAGTGAGCGAGCGAAGAGACCTGGAGAGCTTTTCATGAGGGACTCCTCCTGCCTCCGCCCTTAGGATCCTGCAGAGAGAAAGAGAGAGAGAGAGGAGGCAAACGGAGGGGAGGGGGCGTTGGTGAGAAAGGGGCTCTGCAGACCAAGTCCTGCTGCGTTTCAGGTAAGGCGGCGACACCCCCCTCCCCTTACACATACATACACACACAACACACACACACACACACACACACACAGAGACAGAGAGACACACACACACACGCGCCGCCCCGCCTTAGGGGAAAGGGAAGGAAGCGTGCGCCGGCTTTTGTGTGCCCGCCTTGGGTTGCTTTCCTTTCGCCTTGCTTTGTGCGCACTTCTTTGACTGAAGTGCCGTAATTGTCTCTTCGTGGCTTTTCTCCTTCGGGGTTCCCTCCTGCAACCCCCCCCCCTCCCGGGCTACGCGCGCGCTCGCGGGACAATTGGAAAGGTGGGCGGCGGTCATGCAAACGTGGATGGGTGCGTGGGTAATGGGGAGTGGGTGGGGATGGGCCCAAAGGACGAGTGGTGGGGGGAAGCCTTACCCATCCCCGTGAAGAGAAATCGCTTGCGTTCGGAGTGCGGGAAGGGTTAAGTGTGTCGTTGAACGTGGCCGGGTGGGGAGGTGAGGATCCCCTAAATTATAAAGAGTCGGAGGTTTTTTAGATGCAATGCCGTACATTTTATACGCCTTCTCCTAAATGTATATGTGAAAATTGAACCGCTGGAGCTTGGCTAAGGCCGCCGTGGCTTAAGAGTTACAAAGGGTGTAGTCCAAGTCCTTAGGAAGCTCGAATGATTGTGGGGTGTCATTCATATTATTGTTGGGTTAAGTTAAGTGCTTGTAGTGTTTGGGGTGGTGGGACCGAAGTCCACGAGAGGAAGACTTTTGAGATCAGAAGTTTCTCCTTTTGCTAGATTTGTCCGATGGTGCGTTGGCATGAAGAGTAATTTGGACTATTCGCGGCGGAAAGTGTCGGGTTAGCGTGACATGCTGGCGAATTTGTGAGACCGGCTCTTGTGACCTGCTGATTAGGACGGATGGTGCCATATGACCAAATGTTCAAAACGGGATAATGCTCTTCAGATTTGCAGAGCCTGAGGCTTTGTGACATGAGAGCTTGCTGGTTTGGTGTGGCTGCGGTATTACTGGAGTGGAACTTGTTCCCTTGGCCCATAATAGAAGACTGGGTAATCCCTGATGGGGAATGCCTTGAGGTATGAGAACATGAAATAATGTTCTGTAGCGTGAACGTGGAAAAGAATGGTAATAACTCTGATGATGTAATCTTTTAATAACTGACGAGTTTCCTGTTCAGCTGGGTTTTTCACACCCCTTTTTTTTTCTTCCTTTGGAGTCCTTTGCAAGAATCCTCAGAATTAGATCTGATCTCAACTTCTCTACCCTGCACAAACTGAGTATAATTTAGTAGTCTTAAAGGATTGGAGGAGCCATAGTGATCCATGCCTGGGCTTTATGCTGCTGCAAGTTAACTGCAAAAAGGGTGTGTGGAAGAAATAGCAAAACAGCTTTCTCTTCTTCAAATAAATTTTGCAGGATTTATATAAAAGTGACAAAGAGAGGGCTTTAAGAGAAGGGATCAATAAAATGCTGAAGGGCACTGAAGTTTGAAAGGGGCTCTCATTTCTTCTTCCTTTTGATTCTTCTTCCTCCTCCCTGGCATTGCAATTCTCTTTCCTCAGGAGAGACCACCACTCTACTCTCAGTAACTTTCCTTTAACATTTAGCTTTAGTGAAGGATACTAAATGCTCTACTATGAGTGCTGGCATTTTTGGTGCCTACAGTCTTAAAGGGCATTTAAACCAATCTTTTCTTTAAAAAAAAAACCCTTTTTAAAAAGGTTTATTGGTGCAGTTGAGTTTGATTTAATGCTCTATCTGTTAAAAAAAACATAATTTTTTAAATTTAAAAATGAAAGAGTGATTCATGCAAGTGATTTGATTCATTCGGAGATAGGATAATGCCAGAACATAGTCCTATTCATGCTGACTCAGAAATAAATCCTGTTACATTTAATGGATTTAAGTGTGTAAGACTGCAATCTATAATGCACATAATAAAGGTGAAATAAGAGATGAACACACATTCTCTTATTCTCTCGCACCACCTTTAATACTGTGATGGATCTAAATCCTCCAAAAAGGGAAACCAGTTTGGAAGATAACTTCTTTCTGGGCACCTTCTACATGAATTCGAGGAACTTCAGTTCTCAGACTTCTCAATGTTGCTGGTTCTGGGAATTCCAATTTAGTCTGACACAGTTTAAAATTTCTGCTTAGAAGACTGTGGTTTTCTTTTCAGTTGCACATCCTTGTTTTATGCTACCTAAGTAACTAGGTTACAGTGAGCTGTTCTTTACAGTAAACTTATCACATGATGCCATTGTAAGATTTATACCAATTGTTGAATACACTTGTGCTGGTCTTTAAAAGATACAGTCTACTAGTGAGGTATAATAATACATGTAACTCTAGAATAAACTTAGTGGAATTAATTTTATTTGAATCACAAGGCTGCCTATTTCAGCATATTGACTGTGTGACTGACAGTTCATAAAATAATACTTTTAATTGTTTACTATTTAATAAAATTATTTTATATATGGTCCTATTGTCCTTCTGTTAGCAACTGGCTGTATTCTGCGATTGCAGAGGACAAATAGTTACTTTATGAAGTTCCCTAACTTTTTATTATATTTTAATTTGCCCATAGTTATGTATTACCTGAACAAATGTAAAGAGGTGCTAATTCCATTTCAATATGATCATTGCTTACACTGAATTCCAAGAGGAAAAAGACTAAAGCATTATACTGCATTATAACCTGTTATAGTACATGCCCACCAAAATTTTAAAAACAAAAATTACACCCTATTAGAGGTGCAACTGCAGGTGGCCCCCCTTCCCTGAACATTTTGTTCCTGTTATGTGGGCTCAGAGAATAAGAGTGAGTCTGGCTAAAAGAAAAGGAGTATTATTGAAATGGGCATCCCCAAGAATTGGCTGTTTTCATTAGGATGATGAAATCAGCTGTGTAGTGTTGTGCTGATGATTCCACCCCTTTTGTTTGTTCATATGCTACAAGGCATGTACAAAGGGGTTGAGTTTGTATTACAATGCCAAGATGCTTCTTATCATTCTACACATACCCCTCTGAAGTAAATTTTAAAAGGTGGCTAACTTATGACCATAACAACATGCCAGGGTCAGGTGATCACCATTGGTGACTTTCCCAGCTGGTTTCAGACAACAAAGTCAATGGGGAAAGCCAGATTCATTTAACTGCATGATTCATGTAATGACCACTGCAAAAAGACTCCTAAAATCAGGGTGATTACACAATGGCTTAATAACTGCATTGCTTAGCAATGGAAGTTGTCACAGTTGTAGTCATAAGTTGAGGACTACCTCTCAGCACTATGTAACTTTGTAGGCTAGACTGGGAAACTAAAAAAAGATACCAACACCCAAGCCTCACAAGAGTAAAAACTACTACTGTCTTCTACTACTGATTCCTATCAGAAGTAAATCTCAGCTCAAATTTGTGTCATTAAACAAGAGGGAAGAGGGTTTGATTCTCTTCTCAATGATTGTTGTTTTCATGCTACAAACCTGAGGCACACACACACCAGTGAATCAGTTCTCTGGAAGTGGTAATTTTAGCAAGAAGACATCTAGCACGTGACTGGCTTGAGTTGTTCACTAACATACTAACTGTTGCATATTTGATTGAAGATATGGGAACATAGCCATTGACTTTTTACATAAGTGAATGTAGGTACATATATCACATTACAAGTAATGTATTGTTCCATGAATTTATTTGTGTCCATTGATTTTTTTTTTTAATAAACTTTATTAGTTTTACTTTTTAAAAAACAACGACAACACAGCTACAAAGTATATACAACAAAAAGACGAACAGGTCTTGGCATGGGCCAAGAGGGAAAGAGAGGAAAGCTTGAGAGAGGAAAGAGGGAAAGGGAAGGGAAGGGTGGGGGGGGGAAAGTGGGGATAACAGAAGTAGAGAAAACAATTATTGATTTTTAATTGATTGATTTTTAATCATTGAGATTTTAAAAATAATTTAATAATTTGTAATAATTGTAACGTAGTGCACGAAAACTTGTGGGATTGTTTCTTATGCTTCTTGTTCAAGAATCAACGAAGAATAGTTGCAGTTATTCAGATAAACTAGTAATAAATGGACATCAACTCATTGACATTTATAGCACTAAAATTACTCATAAATAACTTTGGTTCATTATAATGAGCAGCTCAAATATTTGTTCCAATAAACAACTTCAGCTCACTTATCTATCCTACATTAGAGGAAATGCTGCATTATAGTAATTTCTATAGACACATTGGCTGTATGAGACAATTTTGACAGGGCTGAATGTCATATTGTTTAAGGGAAGAATTTGATAGTTGCAGCTGGGATATTGGGAAGTTATTTAAAGCTGCCTCACAGATTCATAATATTTCATTTATGCCTTCAAAAGCTCTTTTCGAAGTGCTGATATACCATGTAGCAGTTTCTTTTGTTAGAATAGCAGTTCAGTAAACAATTTAAACACAAGGGGATTCTGGCTTTCAGATTACAGCAAAAATTGCAGAACAGAAGTAATTTTGAACATATCTGTGAGCCCAGTTGAAGTAACATTTGTTGAGTGAGTATATATGTTTATTTTTAAGAGTTCAGTTCCAAAAAAGACGTATTTGCTACAATCAGAATAATTGTATCTCATAAGGAAAATGGGTGATAAAATTTCCTGACAAAGTAATACCAGTTAGGGAATACTAGCCTGGAGAATAATTTTATTTTTGTCATCAGAGCAAATAATGCATCCTTTTTTGTGTGTATATCTTGTTACATTCAGACATGTTTTAGAGTTTAAAAAAATAAAAAATTTCAAGGTATCTAGTGTCAAAACATTTTTCAGCTCATTAGAAATGAGTCAATTCACATTTCCACTGGCACAGTCATGAGAATGAAGTGACTGTAATTTCCTTAACTGCTCCAAAGATGGACTTTTAATTATCAGTGGGACAAATGGGCTTTTGTAATAAGATATATCTGCTAATTTTTTTCAGGCGATGCAGATGCTAGGCAGCCTTGAAAGTTTTTGTCTGTTGAATTTTCCATCGAAGAGGTAATAGTGGAAACAAATACTTGCTATTTATAAAGCTATGAACATGAATCTTCTTTATGCCTCAATAGAAAACAATATATTGCTGCAGGAGCCTGAGTCACATGATGCAAGTATACATAAATGGAATTGTTTGACAAGACACCCTTGAGGCTTACATACCAATAAGCTTCATTAGGATAAATACTATTTCTAGGCATGATATGCAATGAATTTAATGCAAATTTGATTATAGAAGTTAAAACTGCTCACCCTTTCAAGCAGTATGCTTCAATTAATAATTACATTAAGCTAACCTTTTGGAAAACACTTTTTATTATTTTATCGTCCGTAAGAGTAATATTTGCTCTTAAAATCTCTTATCCATCCACTAAAATGAACTGTTAGTAATGTCATATATGTGCCATTATAATGTCATCCCGTACATCTCTTCTATGTGCTTGTGTTAATATTCACATCAATGTACACTGTCATATAGAAACCTTTATTGGTGGATCCCAGGCTCCAATTCAGCAACCCCCTTTCCCTTCAACTTTCATAGAATAATTGTTTGGTATGAAAATAGGTCAGTAAAGATATTTATAATCCCAACGGATATCTGTCAAGAGGGAACTATTTTTATAATATATGTATATAACATAGCTTAACCAGGAAATAAATATTTCAGACATGATTAGTGGGACTGCAAGCCTGAAAAATTCTGAAAGTACAGGATTTTTTCCTCTTTAAGTATGGAAGTAAAATGTCTGCCACAGAGGGAAAGAATTAAACCCAAAACCTAAAAAGAGCCTTTTAGCATTCACTGGATTCTGCCTTCCGCTTCCCATTGTGACTAAAATGTTACCAGGAAATGTACAAACCAACAAACTTTATTTGTTGCCCTTCTTCCAGAAGTAACCCTTGGATGTATTTGGATTCTACCCTTGGACTCATGATTTAGTATTATATTTTGCCTTCATGAATTATCTAATATTTTTAAAAAATACACCTGGAAGCTCTTATATTCATAGTAATTTTCTACATAGATATTCAGTCGGGTTAGAGCAACTTCCGCATCTTCAAAATAGTGGGCTGTAAATTCTGCCTGCTGTTTTATTATAAATTACTTATATAAGAGGGATTTTTAAAAAGAAAATACAAGGGATGGGTAAAAACCATTGTCCTTTAACAATAAGTCAGAAAAGGAGGAAAGAAGGGGAAAATTCTCTTTTATAAAAAACAACTTTTAATCTCTTTCACTAAAACACGATCAAAAAGCTTTGAGTGTCTTGCAGAATCAGTAGGAAGGAATGTTTTGCAGGTTGCCTTGGACTTAGGAGAAGCTCTAACCAATTTATAGTTTTATACTAAATGTTTATATTTGTACTGATAATGCAACATAGAAAAAATGATTAAAAACAATGCTGTAGAAGCTGTGAAGATAAGGTATGAATGTTAAGATGGGAATGCTTACACAAAGGTGTCTTTTGACTTTTTTATTATATTTGGAAAAGAGTAAAAATATAAAGATACTATCCAGCCAAAATTAAAGACTTCATTCCTATTACTTTTAAATGCTGAAATCAATGGAATCTGTTTAATTTCAATGGGTCTATGCTTTAATTTGCATGCTACTCATTGGAAATTCTTAAAGGTCATGTATGATGCCAACTTACTATATCTGAAAAATCGTTCATTTCAGTATTTATAGTTAAACTTTTGGTAAATTAATGCTTGCAGTTAAAAAAACCCTGAGGAATGTTTGAATAATACTACAATGGAATAACTTTGCTTACTTTGTTATTCTAATTCAGATATAATTGGCACATTCAAATTATTATTCAGTTGTGCCTTTCAAGATTCTAATACTTATTCTATTATATCAATTTGGCCATCAAAAATATTTCCAGAATTCCTTTTGAGGCATCAGTCCAAAAAGTTTGGGGAATCCAGAAAAATATTAATACACTGCAGTGCCCAAATGCTGTTTCTGTGTTCTCAGTAATTACAACTCTGTCATATTTCCAGTTTTCCATTTCTCTGGCAAAGTCCAGTTCTATAGAAATCTATACAAATTTGTAGTTTAAGAAAGAAAATTGGAACTGTTTTCACAGTGCAGAATATTGATCAAGCAATGTGTCTATATGACAAATCAAAACTTCTTTCCTTAAAATATTTTTTTTCTAGAGGACCAGGAATGGGATATCATCCAAGCTCTTTTCAAGTAATATATTTCCAAATAGGATTCAGGATATGGGAAGCAGTGCACAATCTCCACCACAATCAACCCTGCCCCCCAACCATATTGTGAACAGTCAATCATTTCAAGTACAGTGGGGACCTTGTCCTTTCAAGTGAGCTGGAACACCAGTAATGCAATCATCTCACTAGTATGACATGCATATATTGTATTGTATACAGGCTCCAAATAACTGCATATGGTAATCCAAGGGTATCTTCAAGTTTTGCTTTGTCTCTCCTTGTCTAAATCGCAGACTTCACTTCTTGGAACATTCTTCACAAACAAAGCCTCCCTGATAGGAATAAGAAGCTGTTGACAGAAGGGCGGGGGAAACAATTGTATGGGTGTGCTTTGCCTATCTGCTTTTTTGGAACTGATATACAAGATTAGATATTGCTTTAGTTTAATGATTCTGTTGTTGGAATTTCCTAATGCACAGTAGACCCAGTTTCATACAGATCTATATCTATGTGCTTAAATATGCTTGTATTAAACCATGATTTTGATTGCACAAACTTCTGTAGATGGATGCATGATTCTACTTTTGGAGGGAAAAAATAACTTGATCAAAATAACCATTTTGCTGATTCTGTCATGGCAGTCATTAATCTGTTGGTGGATTGTTAGTGTGTGGACATAGGATGGAATAAATCTTTATTATTCTGATTAAATGTCAAGCTCAAATGATTTCCTTTTCTGCTGTGTGAAGAGTCAGTGGGGTGGACATTTTTTCCCCTTGATGATGTCAGTACTGTTTTGCCCTTCCAAATCAAGGTCCTTTCCAATATTCTGTGTAATGAAGCAAGTCAAGAGCAAACCAAACAGTGCCTGATTTATATCCAGTCTACCTGAACTGATTACCCCACCGTGTGTTACACATACAGAAAATATATTTTTACTGGCTCATATATCTTCTACATATGATGAATGTGCACTTTTGGCTTCTGATTTCAAGGACTGTGATGTTCCTAATTGTTCTGTTTTCATAAAATCCATTTATATAGTTTTTAAAAAATAGCCCTAATCATTTTAAAAACTTATTTTCAAATAAATCTATTTATTAAAATAGAGAGGGCAACAAACAAACAAACAAGCAAAACAAATACATCAATGGTGGAAAAGAGCATAAAAACTCAAATTATTGGTTGCTGTAATAAAATCAGTTTAAAATGTTTGGAGAATTACATATCTTAATCCAGTAGTTTGAACATTAAAGAGTGAAGGTGACAGAAAACCCTTTTCAAAAATGTATTCTATAAGTATTACAGAAGGGATTTTTCTAGATTTTGTCCTCACTTCTGAGAGTGATGAATTTGTGACTGATTCCAGGTCTTTTTCTCAAGAACTTCATAAATAAATCAGATATTTTTCATGTACCAAGCACAGTTTTTAAAATCCTACATTACCTGTAAACCAACAGGAGAGTTCCTGGTAACTTCCCTTCCCCTTCCGCTACCCTACCCAACCCACTTCTAAGTTTCAGAAACATCATAGCATGGTTCAGGTAGAATTCTGGTAGATATAGTATAGAACCAGGATACATCAGGAACTGCTTTACAAAAAATATTCTGCTCAACCAGTCCAAATATCCTGTTGAGAGATCCACATGAGATCATGTAAATACAAAGGAAGACGGGCAGGTGTCGGGCACTGTCAGTGGCAGCCTATTCTCTAAAATCCCTTGTCAGGGAATGTCTGCTTCAGGTTCCTCTCATTCCAAAAATCTCTGAAGATAGAATGCCCTGCTTTATACATATTTAAATTTGTAATCATCAACTTCATTGTTAAAAACAATACCATTTTGCAGATATTAAGTTTTAGCAGACAACGTTTGCTAAGAATATTTGCCCAGTTTAATATAAGCGGTGCTTGCAAGATACGCTGAATATCTTTAGTTAACAAAAATGTACAGTGCAATTTTAATACTTCCAAATAGGATTCTTTAATGTTTCAGTTTTTTATGTTGCATGGAATCAAAATGGTTCTTTCTTGCTGTAATATGCAACAAACCTAAGTATAGCACTGAGTTTATGATATTCTAAGAGGACAGCCATTTATATGATAAATTAAGCTTGAAACCTCAAACAGCTGTGTTTTATGGGTGTAAAATGGCAGCATATACAGTCACAAATCAGTGATTGCTGCTGAATGTATTTTGTGAACAAATACGCAGCCATAATATAACTATCTTCCTCATCTACTAACAATATTATTTATTCTCTATGTAGTTTAATCAACACACTTATTCAATTATCTTAAAATTTAGACTGTAATCTTATGCATGTGCCATGATTCCATATATACCATAAGCTTACTTCATAATTCACTATATATGTGTAGATTCTTGAGGAGGGACAGTATTTCAGTGAAACCTCAAATGCAGCAGCTCTTTAGAGCTGTTTTTTGAAGTTAGAACAACTAATATCCATGTTGCTTTGCTTTGTCCTGTTCCAAAGCTATTCCACGTCCTTGATTAGTACTTTCAATATCTGAAAAAGACTTCTCTGCCAGTACAAAAATGTCTTTTGATGTTTCCACTTGAATACTAGAAATCTCATTTTCAGCTTTTACAAGTGTCTGTCAAAACTATGAGGTGATATACAGACTTCTGGTGAGGATTCGTAATACTTAGCAAAAGAAGTTTTTAAAGTTAGGTTTAAGAACCAACCCAACCATCCTTCTTTAGTAAACAGCAAAGGGGAGATTAGGATATTGATTTTAGAAAGTTATAAATGTATTAAGGATCCAGATAGATTTGAGATAACATTTTGAATTAATTACTAGAATCCTTCCCATTGGAAAATGGTATTTTGTATACTTGGAACGTGATACAATGGGAATTTGAATATTAGATACTAGAGGGAATTAGAAGGAATTAAATATTACAATTAAACAAGATCATTTAATTTTCACTTACTAGCACAGAATGGAGCAAATTACTTTAACATAGGATGTATTGGAAGATACTTGTGAGTAATGGATCCAGAGGTTAATCTTAAAAGTATCTGCTGTTACATATAGCTTGTATTCCGTTCAGGTAAGGAAAGGGAGTAAGTTTTACCAGACTAGACTGAGTCTGATCTGAAATTGCATTTAAAAATGACAAGCTACAAGAATTAAATGTAAAAAGATGTTACATTGGATACAAGGCCAGCTGATGTCTTAATAATTAAAAGAAATATACAAATGGCAAATCAAAACAGTGACTTGGGTAACTTTCTTATATTGGATTTACAAAAGAGCCTTGAGAAAGTTCTGAAGGATTTTGTGAGAAGGGACAAAGAAAAAAAATAAAACAAGCTAGCAGGGATGGGATTCAATTTTTAACTGGTTTTGTGGGTGTGGCTAGGTGGGCAAGGCCATGTGACTGGGTGGGCGTAGCTTTTTTGCACCAACCCTCCCCCCATTTTTTTGCCTTCTGGGCCTCAGGGGATCCTCCTGGGGGGCGTTTTTGCTCCCAGACGTCTTCCCTGGGGCTCAGGAAGGCAAAGGACCGAGCCAGGGGGTGTGCAGCACCTCCCTGCACTCCATTTTTAAACCTCCTGGGCCTCGGGGGAGCCTCCTGTGGGGCATTTTTGCTCCCAGGAAGCTTCCCTGGGCCCAGGAAGGCAAAGAATGGACTGCGGGCGGCGCAGATCCCCCATGAGCCCCCCCCTTTGCCTCCTCAGTCTCAGGGAGGCCTCCTGGGCAAAGCAGTAAGATAGCAAGGGGGATCCTGGCACAGATGATCATTGGAACAGCTGATCATCGGGAGGGGGAAAAGAAATACATTAAGGAGTGGGGAGAACCAGTCAGCAATGTTGGGCGTGCACACTATGTCACACATGTGCGATAAGGACTGACTGGGCGGGGAGGGGAGAGGTGGGCAGAGAAGGGCAGGACCAGCCAGGGGCACAATTTGCTGGTTCTCAGAACTGCGCATAATCATAACCTGTTTATAGAAGTGGTCTGAACCGGTAGAATCCCACTCCTGGGGGGGGGAAAGGATCCATTCTCCCGGTTGGGGGGGAGTTCATGCTGTCTCGCTGCCTCACCATATCCAGGAGACCTGGGCCCTCTCCCCCATGCTCTATTCAACAAACTGCCGTTGCTTAATGACTGCAATTGGAAGAGCCAGGATTGTAGTCATTGAGTGAAGTGGTTACTTGGAATCTCACTTAAGTGCTTCACTCAGTGTCCGAGATTCTGGGCCCTGATCATAATTGGAGGAATACCTGTACTCCTGATAACCATTAATGGACTTTTGCTGACCAGGATTAAAAGGTTTTAAGGATATGTTTATAGATAATAAATGAGATATGGGGTGAAAAATTGTTGAATTTTAAAACAGCGATGTTGTTAAAATTATGCTTGTAACGAAGTGGCTTCTTTGTATATATCATTTTTCTTTGCTATATATTTTTCTTTATTAATATTTCTGAACTTCGTTTTTTCTTCTCTTTTTTGTAGTTTGTATTCTTATCTGTTTAACTGAAATGTTTAATAAAACAATTGTACAAAAATGATTATCAAGTGATATAAACAAATCCCAGTTGCCACACAGAGGCCTAATGATCTCTGCAGCCTCTATTTTAAACTCCAGTTACATGGTTCTCATGCTAAGAATTCCTGCCCTGCCCTTTTTGTCTTCTTTTCTGCTAACATTTCATCTAACAAAGAGTGCTACAAAGTTGCTGACTCATGTTTTACTTTTTAACAATTCTACCTAGATTAAGGACAAGAGAGCACAAACAAGACTAAATATTTACTTATAGTTGGGGCCTGTAAATTCTTAGCACTGATTTCCACTATCCATGGGATCAGTATCCCTGATTATAATGGCACTTTGTTCTTCCTACTTGATATATTTACTTTATACAAGGAGCCATGGGCTTCAGAGCTTTTGCTGAAAAGTCTGCCAGAAAGAAATACAAATTGATGATTAAGA
This sequence comes from Pseudonaja textilis, assembly GCF_049901715.1. Taxonomy (NCBI): domain Eukaryota; kingdom Metazoa; phylum Chordata; class Lepidosauria; order Squamata; family Elapidae; genus Pseudonaja; species Pseudonaja textilis. Next base: position 99,045,439 of record NC_141990.1, read on the forward strand.
ATAGTTCAACAATATTGGTTCTAGACAGGGCTTTGATACATTATTTTTCCATTTATTCTAGTACATTCACAAGATTTGGCAACAAACATAATACTAGGGAACCTATATTTCTGAACATAATCTTTTATGTATGTTTTTTGTTTCCTTTCGGGTTAACTTTATGAGTAGGCCTCAATCCACATTGAACGCAGTGAGATTTCCTTCTGAGTAAACATATACAGGATTATACTTTGTGGATATTTGTTTCTACATATTATGAACGGAGTCTTTTTTTTTATAATTAGTGAATAATCTCATTTGCTTCTTTAATTTGGAGTAGATTAAAGATTTCCTTCAGTTGTGGAAGAATTCAGCTCACCTTTTCTTTTCTAAATTATTTTTTATCCACCCCAGGCAGTACATTTGCATTAAAATCTACTTCATAGAACACATGATATTTGCCTTATTTTCTAGAATGGGGATGTCAAACTCGTGCATTGTCATCACATGATGTATTGCAACTTTTCCCCCTTCGCTAAACTGGGTGGTGGGCGTGGCCCAGTGGTGGGATTCAAAAAAAATTACTATTAGTTCTGTTGGCGTGGCTTGGTGGGCGTGGCAGGGGAAGGATACTGTAAAATTTCCAGTCCGAGGTGGTGTTTGCCAGTTCTCTGAACTAATCAAAATTTCCGCTACCGGTTCTCCAGAGCTGGTCAGAACCTGCTGAATATCACCTCTGGCATGTCCAGTGTGTGACGCATCTGGCCTATGGGCCGCGAGTTTGACACGCCTGTTCTAAAGTCTCTGATAAAGATAATAAAGGAAACACACTAGTGGAGCTATATGAAAATAGTGGAGTTTTGCACTGGTATAGCTGTTTGGCACTATTTTGAGAAGCTTTGTTGCTATAAAAAATGACATATAGTTTTTCAGCAAGTGTTTGCTTCTGCTGAGGATCAAAAAATATAAATAGATACATAAAAATACTTTGTTTATATAAGGCTGGGATGGAAACTGGTTATTTGAACAAATTTAATACTTTTTCACTGCAAATGTCACACAGTAAAATAAAATATTAATTTCATCAACTTGTTATCAGCCTGTCTCATGAGGAGATAGAGAATTTGTGGCCCATAACCATAGTTTTTTGCATCCTTTATCATTGTCCGAGGCTGCTTGGAATTGTAGTTTAGCAACATTAGCAGGATAAACTATTTTATGTGGGTTGATGACGGTTATTAATGAGATTACAAATTTATTTTATTAGATGAGAGGAGCAGAGATTAGATGCTACTGAAACTGTGTTTCCATTTCCAAGAATCAGCTGTTTGGATATAGGACAGACAAACAGCTGGTCTAGAAAAAATGATGATCATGAAATTCTGGAAAAAAAAAATAGAAGTTAATCAAACCTCTTAAGTTTTCTTTACACTAACAGTAATGAAACACTGAAAATCTACCCTTTGTACCCATTAAGCTTTGAGCCTCCTGAGATATTATCAAATATGTAAATTAGATGCAGTTGCTCTATGGCTAGCATTCGGGTTGAAACTAGACTGAAATTCCTGTAGCTGTTTCCCATAGAAAAGACCAAGGAGACAGTGTATAACAACTTGTAGTTGTTACTGTGATGGGCTGGATAATGTTAAATTAGTGACCCTGAAGGAGATTCCAGAGGTTATTTCCCATTGCTGGAGTTCCCTGCCAAGGAAGAGCAGCTAACTATAATTCACTTGTCCTTCCATTGGCAAACAATGACATTGTCTCTTCAAACAGCTTTCTGGAGCTGGCGTTATGCTGTGTGATTGAATTTTTATTTGAAGCATTTTTATTCTATTTTATATTATGTTAAAATTATGTAATTAAATTATATACATAAAAATAAATTTTTTAATTATATAATTATAACTTTTGTATTTTATAGTTAACCTTGACATTTTTAATAGCAAGATAGTAGTTTTTTTTAATGTGATCTAGTGGAGTCATTTCTGTTCCAATTCAGCTACATTCTTAAATGATATTGCATCATTTTAACTCAAGTAAACATTATTGCAATTTAAAATCCTGCCAGTAATTCCCAGAGTTTGACCTAAATCTTTGTCTAAAGAAAAAATTTAATTAAGTTAGATACCAAATACCGCAACTTCTGCAAAATTATCTCATTTGAGCTTTTCACATTAAAAGACAAAACTACATTTAGATGATTATAAAAAGACCTTGTAGTTTAAGTGTGGGTATTGTAAGATATCTACATGGAGGAAAATGGAACTGGTTGAAAAGCAAATGGTTTGGAAATGGGTTTTGTGTGCAGGAAGATCACTATTTCACTTATAGATCATTATCATCATAGCAGAAAGATCATTATTTCACATATGGTAAGTTTATAAATGGGAGGAGTTAAAGAACAAATATTCAGCAATTGCCATCTTAGTTAATTTAAGCCATTATTACTGACCAAACTGAAATGTAGAGCAACATTTCTTATCCTGTCATCTGAGATGAGTTGATTTGTTCAATGATCCATTGGTTTTAATGCTTCTTTAAAATCCAGGTTTCAGTTCCACGGTGTGTTTAGGGAATACCATGGTTTTCTTCTCATTTTTGCAGGTATAGACACATCACAGCATTTGAATATCTTTTCCAAGGTCTTCATGGCTTCTCTGTCAAGTGCTAGTCTGTGGTATATTTTTGTCTGCTTGTTCCTTGGTGGTTGATTCTAAAAGGCAGAAACTATCCATCTTTTTGATTTCTTTATTGCCAATTCTAAGGATCGTTGCTCTACCTGTTGTCATTAATTGGCCTTCTTTAAATGTAATTGTAGATACATTTTTCCCCTTTATGCTCCTTAAATAGAGCTTGCAGATCCTTTGCATTTTTGCTATCAGGGTAGTGTCATCAGCATAGCACAGGTTACTGATATTTCTTCCTCCAGTTTTAAAACTGCTCAAATTATAGCATCTTCTAAAGTTACCCGAACATCCTTGAGCCAAAGTAGGGTGAACTGCCTCATCCCACTAGAACAAGTCCATCCTTCTCATGCTTGCAGAGAGGATCTACTTCAGATCCTGTCAGTCAACGAACTCTGACCATTGGGATCCAGAAGAAGAGCTTTCTCTGCTGCAGTGCCTACCCTTTGGAATATCTTATGCTTTAACTCAAGGGCCACAAACTGGCCAGGAAATAGCAAAGGACCAGCCCGAGATACTTCTGCTAGTGAAAATGGTGCCCCGTTTTCAGCTTGGACAGCCTCCTGCAGCACCCTGCTGGCTAAAATGGGGTACGGGTGCCCCCATGCCCCATTTTGGCCAGCAAGGTGCTGCAGGAGGTGTCTGTCCCATCTCTCCCCGCAGCCCGGCCCAGCATGTGGAGGAGAACTACAATGCTGATCCGGCCCTGGAAGAAATCCAGTTTGACACCCCTGCTCTAAGGTAAGATCTACCGACCTGGCTCTGCCGGTTGGCCTGGGGTCCAGATGGGGAACTTCCACATTGGTGGTGGCTGTTGAATTAATGGCAGATTCCACATTCCCATTTCTCCCCCCATCCCCGCTCTCTACTCTCCACCCAACCATCTTTTTGGTTATATTGATGTATTCTTATTGTGTTCCTTTTTCATTGCTTACTTTGTGAGTTCTATTGTTTAATTTCTGTTTACACTCATTTCATTTTCTTTCTTTTTATTATTATAAGCTGCAGTAATAGCCCCATCATGTGTGAGATAGATGGCAAATAAATTCAACAAATAAATAAAATAATACTTCAACAATATTGTTGGATGGTGCTTTGAAGATACTTTAAATCATTAGCAATGATACCGCTCCTTTGAAATAAAGCAGGTAATGACTGGAGACATGATCTTTGTAATAGTGGCATTCTAACTTCGGAAATTTCTCTTTAGGAACATTTGTCTAATTAGAATTTCTTTCTTAGGTTTACTTGGTGCTAGGTGAAAACCATTCCCAAATTCCTGAAGCTCTTTTAATCTATAAGTGACATTGCTATATGGCCGTGATGGCAAACCTATGGCACGCATGCCAGAGATGGAACACACAGCCCTCTCTGTGGAGATGCATGCCATCACCATCTGCTCTTCTGGTTTCCAGGCAGCTGTTCTTCGGTTTCCGGCACTCCAGTGCATGCATGTTCCAGTTTGGTGCCAAAAAGGTTCACCATCACTGCTATATGGTGCAGAGCCCCACTACTCTATTCATTGGAAATAATGCAATGGATTGTTTATGAACTACACTAATTATGTCAAACAGTTATGAAAAGTCAATCAGTCTGTATAATGGGAGCAAGGCACTTTTTTCCTCATAATATTCTTTCAAGGAGAGGAATGTGCATAAGCATTTACCCTGTTGGATAAGATTCATTACCCATGTACCAGGAGACAATAATGCTGTTTCCCTAATAATTGAGTTTATTGTTTTGAGACAAGTTTGCACATGGAGAAGAGCCAAAATGTAATTCAGTCCACCAACCTACTCTCACAGTTAATAGGCAGAAGCCAAATTCACCCTGAAATATGGTTTATTGAATAAACCACAACTGACATAACATCGAGTCATAAACCACGTTACTAAATGCAGTGGCTAGATTTCTAACCACATTAAGCTAAATCACGCAAATTACATTTTTATTTGTTTATTTCTCAGACTCATATACTGTTTCAGTCATGAAAATGTGTCCTGTACACTTCACTCCAATAATATATGCTTCCAAAATAAACAATATGGTGAATAACCAAAACTTATGGCTTTGTACAATTGAATGGAAGAAAAAAAAATCAAATATGAACAGTCCTGAATTGTATGAGATAAAATATTTGAATTAGTTGCATATTAAGATTGAATATGAAGACTAATCATCTCATTTTTATTACATTCCATTATTCATGTCATGCCTTAATGCAGATCTGTGGTGTCATTCTGAGCTGTGTAGATCATGGAGGTTATCACTGATGCAAGCATGAAAATATTATCCATGTTCCTAGGTGCAGATCTTTGAGTAATATGACTAATAAATAAAGTTTTCCCACTGGTAATCAAAACAACTTTTAATTATTCCTGCAAAAAAAAGACTTTTAACTTTTCTGAATCTTAACAGTCAGATGCCATGTCTCATTTTCTAAGGAAGCTGCTACTGTTTGTTGTGTTACAATTAACTCTCCTTTTCCCTATCTTTTTCAGGGAAATATTGTTTTAGTGACACTAGTGTTTTTGTAATATTGCATTTTTTTAACCTGCAAGAACTTAGCAGTTGAAGGAATAAGAAGAAAATATATCATTGTGGTTAGTAGAAGGGTTTTATTAATCTGTATACTACAATCTTCCTACTTTTCAAGGAGGGAAAAAAGTCAAGGAAAACAGAAGAAATGCTTTCTCCATATGGGTGTTTTGCTAGGGAATTAAATTATTCTTGGAAATTCCATTCCAAAGTAAAGTTTTCCATAGAGTATAGAGTTCCTTCATCCATTGTCTTAGTTTAATCTTAAACTCATATTAAAAGATGAACATAAGCCTTTGTTTTTTTCAGTCACAAGTCATTTTGTCTTGGGATCTGCTAATCTGAAAGCACAGTATACAGCTAGTCTTGACTTATGACCATAATGGAACTATTTCCATCTTAAGTCAAGGCACCCTCATGATTGATCCAATTTTGCAACCTTTTTTGTGATGGTCATTATGCAAACATCATGATTGTTAAGTCGGTCATTGAATTCCTATGGGAGTTTTTTGTTTTTTCCCTGAAACTGGCTGAAAAAGCTGATTGCATTGCCACGCACACCAAATGTGATCATGTGACTGTGGGCTGGGCGCCACAATTGGAAATCTGGAACCAGGTCATTAGTACCTTTTGGGGACAGCTGTTGTAACTTTGAACAGTCGCTAAGTGTGGACTACTTATACTACCAGACATTGATCTCTAACTATAAATAAGCTATATGAAGAATTATTATGTATTTCTGAGTCAGGGTTGACCCTTAAATTAGTCTCTGCATTGTCTTGGCAAGATTTCAAAAGTGATTTGCCATTGCCTGCTTCTGAGGGCTAAGAGAGAATGACTGGTCCAAGGTCACCCAACTGACTTTGTGCCTAAGGCAGGACTATACTCATGGTCTCATGGTTTCTAGCCTGGAGCTATCCATTCTACCAAACTGACTTTCATGATTATTTTATTTATTAGATTTATATAGCTGCCTATCTCATAAAATGCGACATACTGTAAAATTAAAGGTATTTAAACTGTAAAAAAGCTTTTGTACTATTAGTCTATAATTTTCTACATTTTGTGGGATATGGTAGTATATGTGTTTCCATACTACTCTGTACAACAGTTATATGTGTTGGAAAGGAACAATTATGAATGCATTATTCTTTCAATAAATGTTTCAGTTATTTAATTTGAGCTAAAGTACTATTTTAATTAGTGACTATTAGATGACTAATTTCATTTTTAAAAGATAGGACATATTATAAAGGGTTTTAGAAAGAATTTTAAAAATCCCGAAATCACTTCCACAGTGTTAAATGGTGCTGAATAGAACAGTAGGATGGCTTTTAAGTTATTCAGATCTTTGCTTAGTTGTGTTCCTTTCTTTTAAAGTCTTACAGCTCAAATACCTCAATTAAAATATATAAAAAGGCAATAAGTTTGTTAAAATAGCATCAAATAGCACTAATAAGTAGAATAGTGCTATGTGGAAGGGTATGTGTGTATCTATCCATGTCCATAAGCGCACTCATTTTTCTATATAGGTACTCTAGTACTAAGATAATTACCACTGCAGAAACTGTATCAACATATTTTTTCCAAAACAAGATAACATTTGGTTCTCCCATTGACTCCCCAAGAAATGGTGTTTCTGGTAAGTACCAACACCCATTCTATGAGAAGAATTGGAAGAAATGGGTAATTCATTCAGTGCTATGTCTATTTTAAATAGAAGAAAATATGTATAGCTAGGATTGAACTGTGGGTTCCTTGTTGCTCTTTGAGATTGGTTTACCTTATAAGGTAACATCAGTGCTAGTGAGTGTGGGATTTGGTTCCTCTTTATTTACAGTAGCTTGTCTTGCTGGGAGGGCAGGTGAGAACTTTCTCCTTGGTAATTCCTGGATTAGAATATTGTTCTCTGCTGTCTGGTGTTAATCCCTGCTTATCTGTGTGTTGGTTGCTGGAGCAGATGTGTTCTGGTCTTTATATTTCCTTAGCTTTTTTATTGTCTGTTTTGAATGGTGTGTAAATGTGGTTTATCTCTGTGTGTCTATTGATGGTTGATTGGTCTGAATGCAAAGTTTCCAGGAAATTCGTACCACTTTTAGATTGAGCTTGGTCTAGGATGCTGTCTTAGAGAACCAGTTTAGCGTAATAGTTAAGGCATCAGGCTAGAAATAGGGGAACATGAGTTCTAGTCCTGCTTTAGAGACAAGGGCAGCTGGGTAACCTAGTCACTTTCTCTTAGTGCTAGGGAGGAGGCAATAGCAAACTCTTCCGAAAACTCTTGTCAATAAAAGTGCAGATACTTATCCAGGCAGTCTCTGAAAAGTGGACGTGATTGAACAGAAGAAGAAAAATGGTCTCAGTTTCCCAGCTGAAATTATGGTTGAGTTTGTGTTGTGAGATTAAGGAGTTTTCATCATGTCTTTTCACTTACTAGTTGATGCTCATGGACATGTTCTGCTGGTTTTTTGTCCTTACTCTGTATGCTGCCAGTGTATTGCATTTTTTCTTCTATTTTTTCTCTCTTCTATTGGGTCTTTTTGTTTATTTAAGATGTTTAGGAGGTCTTTAGTTGATTTGTGTGCTATAGTAATGCCATATGGTTGTAATAGTCTGTTGGTTGTTTCTGTACAGTGTAAGAACTGTAACAGCCACTATGTAGGATAGATATATGCCAACTAGCAGTAGATACATAGAAATAAATGACATTTACAAACCATTCAAAAGAGACAATAAAAAAGAAACAAAAAGACTAGAACACATCCCCTCCAGCAATCTACATAAGCAGAGATTAACAGAAGATAAACTGCCAAGCAGAGAACAATACCCTAATCAAGAAATATCAAGGAGAAACCCCACTTCCACCAAAACTGACAGGGCAAGCTATTGTATATAAATAGGAAGTAAACCCCCACTTGTCAGCACTGATTGTATTATCTTGCTGGGTATCTGCAAGCAACTAAGCATATAGGGCACCAAGGACTCCACATACCTATTTTCATAGGAGAAAGGATTCCCTTCCAGACCCCCTAGAAACCCTCCCAAATTATAGGAAACAAAGGGTTCCTCTGTTCCTGATTCAACACTGATCTAAATTGGGATTAATTCTCCACATAGTCCATGTAATATGGAAAAATGTAAATCTTCATTCTTTCTACGAAATAATTATCCAAAATAGCAGTAAGTATCTGTAATTTTATAATTTATCCCTAAATCTTAAGGATTAAGGCAACACTTGTTCATGGAATGGAATGGAGGGGAGGGGAGAAGAGGAGAGAAGAGTCAAGTGTGATCTGACACACAAGGAATTTGTATCCAGGGCATAAATAAACAAGTAATAGGCCATAGGTAATAATCATAGTTGCAATCATTAATTGTAAGATACAAACAATTGATAAATCATAAGAAACCAATAGGAGAAGATAGTAGAAAAGATGAGAAGATGAGAAAAGATGAGCAATGAGTCAGTGCTATGGGAATTAAATGTTCAGCAGAGTGAAAGCATGGGGAGGAAACTATGTCTGGTTGTTTTGGCATGCAATGCTCTATAGCGGTGTCCTGAGGGGAGAAGTGGAAATAGATTGTGTTCCGGATGTTAGGGTTCTGTAGATATTTTCTCAGCCCTCTTTCTGGTTCGTGCAGTATGCAGATCTTCGATGGAAGGCATATTGGTTGTGATAGTTTTCTTCTTCAGTCCTAACTATCAGTTGAAGTCTGTACCTGTCCTGTTTCATTGCTGTGCTGTACTAGACAGTTATTGAGGTATAAATGACAGACTCAATAATTCCTCTGTAGACTTGTATCAGCAGATCCTTGGACAATCTGAGCTTTCTGAATTGACACAGGAATCTTTGTTGTGCCTTTTTAATAATGGTTCTAATGTTAGATGTCCATTTCAAATCTTTGGAGATAATAGAACCTAGAAACTTGAAGATCTCCACTGTATATACTGTGTTGCCTAATATTGTAAGAGGTGGTAAAATAGGCGAGCTTGTTCTAAAATCTATTATCATCTCTACAGTTTTAAGAGTGTTCAGCTCCAGATTGTTCCGGCTGAACCACAGGGCCAGTTGATCTACCTCTTTTCTATATGCAGACTCATCATTGTTTCAAATGAGACCAATGACTGTTATACAAGATGCAGACATTGGTATAGAGCAGGGGTGGGCAAACTACGGCCCACGGGCCACATCCGGCCCGTTGGTCTTTTTAATCCGGCCCGCCAAAGATTGGCACAGAATTAAGGTTTGGTTTGAATGATTGCATTCATTAGATTTTGACTTGTAATGACAGGCATTTTGACACCAGGTGGCGGCCCGTCTGTCAAATTTTAAAAGTCAATGAGGCCCCGAGCCAAAAAGTTTGCCCACCCCTGGTATAGAGCAAGGGTGTCAAACTGGATTTCTTCAAGGGCTGGATCAGCGTTGGAGTTTTCCTCTGTGAACCGGCAGGGGGGAGATGGGACGGATGCCTCCTGCAGCACCCTGCTTGCCAAAATGGGGTGCAGGGAGCAGCATCCGTCTCCCCCACAGCCCATTTTCGGCCTCCACAGTTTCCTGCAACACTCTGCTGGCCAAAAACAGGCCGTGCCACCGTTTTGGTCAGCGGAGACACTGTAGGCCCACTGCAGTCCTTTGATATTTCCAGGCCGGCACTGTGGGCCTGATTTAAGCACCCTACTGACTGGATCTGGCCCGCAGGCCTTGAGTTTGACACCTTTGGTATATAGAGAGAAGCGTAATGGAGAGAGCACACAACCCTGAGGAACTCCTATGCTAAGTGAATGGTTCTACCCCCACCTTCCACCCTCAAAATGAAGTAGGGCCAGAACAAAAATTGATAGAGCCAAACCTGAAGCTAAAGCTTATTATGAATTTTAATCTTCCCTTTCATGTTAAACATTATAATTCAGTGACTGTTGTACTGTTGAATTGGTTTTATATAAAGCCACTATGTTTTTTATTTCATATGATTCAGATAAAGTAAAATCATAAATTGCTTACTCAGAGAAAATTTAAATAAATTGCTTTAATCTGATCGATTCATAACTGCTATTTTATTACCAGTAATCCTTTGAAACATTTTTCTATGGCGCTGTATGTTTACTCATAATTGTAAACTGCTATGAAATAATCTCTTGTGAAAGGTTGTTTTAAAAATCTCTTAACAGGCTGTCCAGTATATCTGAAGGCACCCAATTGCACCCACATAATTCAGGAGACAATGGATGGGAAAGAAATGGCTTGTTTATTCCATTTTAAAGAATTTGAAAAGTGGCATGAGTCCTCGTTGAATAATAATTCTCCCTCATTCCAAGGCTTATTTTGAAGTGTTAATTCACTTATTTTTTTTATCATAAGTTAACCAATCCAAGTCTGACCTTGTGATATTTGTTTTTTAAAATTAAGGCATATCATATCCGGGAGGCAGTACTTCATCAAATCGGAGTCAATGCGATTTACCTTAATGAAATGTTTAGTCTTGCCTTGAAGTAAACAAGCAGTTCTAACAGCATTTGGTAGTATCAGAAGACACTTTTGCATCCGCACTGGAGCTTTTTCCAACAGATAGAACTGATGAAGAGTGAGCTTATTTTTTCATGTGCATAACCAGAAAGAGGAGGAAGAGGATGTGAATGCAAGAAGCAGTTAGATTGAAATAGTTGTACCTTTTAATTAGGAGCCCAAGAGGAAGTTTTCTCTGATTTGTTCTTCAAAAGACCTTTTGGATTTTTGCTTGCAAGAAGAGTCTTATGCACAGTCTCCTTGAGCTGAAGTCTAGACAGGAACAGGATGTTAACAATTACAGTGCAGGTATGCAAAATGACAGTTCATTTGCAGACATATTTTGAATCCTCTCTCATTTACAGACATTCTGGTTGCTTATTTTTCTGAGAAGAAAGCTGAAGAGCCAACATTTTTAAATCTCATTTTTAAAACTGAGCTGATTGCCCACTATTTTATACATTGCCCTTTTAACCCATATTTCACTCATGTCATTGTCACTCTTAACGTTGTACAGCAAGTGTTGTCTAATGGAAAATCCAGCTCCACAGCTTAAAAGATGCTAGCTGCATTCACTAGGTAAATCAGTTTCACCGCACTTCCTTCCTCACACCGCCTTCTTCTTGCAACTAGATATCACTCCTGGGTTCTTCTGTGGTCTTTCCTTCCCACAAAATTTCATCTATCCTTTTGCCTAAGTTGTTACTGTACCATATAGGGCATGTAATCATGGCAAAAGAAAAGGGATGATGGATAGGTACTTCGTGAATGGTAGTGGTAGAACCCATGGGTATAAAAAAATAATGGGAGGTGATAGAAGATATCTAGAAAAGAGAAAAGAAAGTTGATCTGGATTCTTCCTGGCATTGGAAATGCTCAGAAACTGAACCTCAGAAGACTGCTAAGAGAATAAGATCATTGCAGCTAATGTACCTGGTAAAATCCTGAAAGTGCTAGCAACTATTGAGCTACTCTTCGGGAGATGCCCTAGTTGGTGCTCTTTCTATAATGTCTAAGATTTAAAATGAAACCAGTAAAAGAGATCATCAGGAGATTTTGAGTGGATCCTGTCAATATACTGATGATATTCAGTTGTAAATTGCCACCTCAGGTTCATCTAGAGATGCTGTTGAAATTTTGTTGTGTCTGGAGGGTGTTGAGGTCTGGATTGGATAAAACAGACTGAAATTTAACATGAGCAAGGTGAAACTGCTGTGTTAGTTCTGAGAGGATGGTACTGCCCTTAAGAAGCAGCTGTATGACTTAGGGATTTCTCCTAAACAAGCAGCTATTAGTACAGTGCAGATTTATAGTGGGCAGGGAATGTGCAGCTCAGATTTTTGCTCTTCAGCAAATCATTAAGAAATGTATGAATATGAAAAATTAATTGCCCATTTGTTAATTCATTGAAAGCATATGATAACATGAATAGGCTTGAATAATGGAATGTTTTTTTTTCAATATGTAATTGAAAGTTAGTGTACATCTGAACTGGATAAGAGACATATAATGGAACTAAAACTAAAAAAAAGAAGTAATGAGAATAAATAGAACATCATTTTCCCAGAGGTAAGATTGGCCCTAATCCTGCTTACCTTTGCAATGCCCTCAAAACTTGGATGTGGCACTGGGTTTGGAGATCCAATGGAATTGTGGAATCCTTCAATAGTTATTTTGTACGTAATTAGAGTGTACTCTCCTCTTGCATTTTTAAATATAACTTTTAATTTTTTAATTGTTTTTCATGGAAGACGACTGGGTTTTTCTTGAGTTTTAATTGTGTATGTCAACCAGAGTCACATGCAAGTGAGATCGGTAGCCATATAAATTTAATAAATGCAGCAGGCAGGTAGGTAAAATATATATATATAATGCTTAGCAAATGATTCGACATTGAATAAAGATACAGGGAAGTATATCGTCTTCTGTTTGTTGTAGATAAATGACTAGAAGATATGTGTAATGTTTGGAGCCATGAATGTCTGTATATCTTTGTAAGTAGATGATAGGGTGTTATTGGCTGAGAATCCAAATGATTTGCAGCAAATGAAGCAATGAAGGGTGTGTATCTGAAACAATGTGTCAAAGCCCAAGGCAGTCATATTTGACAAGAAAAATGGAATTAATAATTGCAAAGTAAACTGATTCAAAAAAGCTAAAGCAAGTATATGAATTTGTGAACTTTGAATCTTTACTAAAAATAGGAAAATAGGTGAAGAAAAATTGTGTAAATGCTAGGAGAAAAGTACTGCATATCGTATCTGATCTTTTACATGGGCCACATGTTTATTGAGAATATATGAAAATGACTGGGTATAAGAAGGTGCTTTTGATCACTTTGTTGTATCAAAGTAAGTTGGGTATGTCAAGAAAAACAAGTAAGTTGGATGCAGTGGGAGCTTCATATTGAAAAAAATAAATGGTTGTATAAGATATAAAGGCATGCATGAATGGGTACTGAACGAATATAGGTTCAATACAAAATGAATAATCATTAAGGACACAGTATGTTGAGGTAGATGGTGATACAGGGAGAATGAATGACAGTTGAATAGTAAGACAAATGAAGGTTTTATGGATCAAGAGGATAAAAAACATTATTTTAGACAACAAAGAATGAACAAGATTTGGCTTCCATAGCGGTAGCCAATTATAGCAAACGTGAGATGGGTGTTTTAGGAAATCCTTTGTGAAAGGAATCCGTGAGAAGAAGAATGTGCTAGTTTGACTGATATGGAGGATACAGCTGCAGCAAACATAACAGGAAGCATTGCAAGAGTCATAAAGGCAGAGACAGAAGAAGTCAAGACAGATTTCACACAGAGACAAAATGAGCTTTTAAGGCTCTCCCCTTCAGTTGGTACAAAAGGGAAAAAATGAACTTTTAATGGTGCTGGCTTCCTGTTTTTAAATTGATTGCTTTATAGATAATGAAGATGAGTTTATTGTCACTTTTCATTCTGCATTTTCATGTAATGGGTAAGAAAATATTTTCAGTCCTGGATGTATTTTTAGCCCTTCTATTTTTCATTAGAGAACATATTTTTACATTTTAACCTGCGTTCTGTATAGAAAATTCATTTTTAGTCACTATTGAGAGGTGAAACTTGTTTGCCCAATTCCCCTTTTTCATTACTATTGGTTTCTGCTGTATATTAATTTCTTCCACTCCATTTCATCACCTCAATTGCTAATCAAACAGATGCGGTGGGGGAAATCCTTTTCAATGTAGGTCACTTTGCCACTCCATCTACCACCCCCATTATTGCAGCAGGGGCTATAAAAAACTTATATATGCCACTGAGCTTGTAAAGCATGTAGAAATGAACAATAGGATATGGATAAGATCAACAGGACTCTGCCATCTGTTTCACTGTAGTTGAAGAAGAAAAAGGATGGAAACTCCAGCAGATACAAAAGGAGAGCATTATATACTGTTTTGATGATCACTGAACTTACTATATTAAGATTGTTTCTGCATTTAATATTCAGGATTTAGTTTTCATCCCCTAGACCCACTTTGACCGTTTGGGACTAAATTAATTCCTCCAGTCTGCTATATCATTTGAAAGCATGCAGGAAGTTAACTTCCCTTCCTGCTGTCAAGGCTAATAGAGTTACTTGACAATGAGATGGGTAGCATATTAATTTAATAAGTAATAATATGGGGTCCTGGATTTTCTTTTTAGAGTGAAAATGACAGAGAAAAATTGAAGGTTAACTTCCCTTCATCTATCTGCTGTGGTATGAAACTAATCAGGATAGTGTAGTTTTTCTAATTTTGTTCACTTCTTTAGTAAAAATGCAGGAAGTAATGACCTCTTAACCTACTTTGCAGCAGTTGGAAGGACTTAGAAAATGGCTGACTGGATTATTGGTGATCATGTGTTCATAGGTGATTTCACTTTCCTGGAAATGATCCAGGAATCAGTCTCATCATTTTAGCAGAGATAATGTAGATAAACTTTCCTGAATAATAATCAATGGAAAATCTGTAAGCAATTTTGGCCAGACACATGCAACTCTGCACAGTTGAGAAAAGACAAAAGGATGTAATCAGCAGATAGAAGAAAGAATGATAATCAGGAGTGGAGTTTTAAATATAACTAGTAGCAAATTCATACCTGTAAACTGATAAGTGAGGCTTCAAAATGTTGAATGGGGCAGCTGGATAGATTACTTTTGCCCACACATTTTATTTTCTTTGTTCATTTGTTTCATAAAACATTAAGTTACAATAAAAAGTAAAATAACAAACAGAAAACTAAAGAGAAATTGGAAAGAAAGGGTCAAGAAGGGAACAAGTAGAGGTGCAAAAGAAAAAAGAAAGTACAGATACATGCATTGTGGGAATCTGTAACTCCTTCCTTCTTGGTGCATACAAAAGTCTTCCTGCTGTTATTATATATAAAAACAGGATCCCATGCTTATTTTCAAGATGTTTTAAAAATCAAATCTAAAAGAAAATATTTTGATTTCAATTGCACATTATTCCAAGAATTTTCTGAATTAAAATATACAAATCTGATCCCAATATTTTAATTTTTTTGCATGTCCCCTAAAGATGATAAAAAGTACTAGGTTATACTTCCAACATATATTTGACACACCCTTATACATCTTTGATAATTTATCGTGTTAAATACCAAAGGTACTACTTATAAAAATTCTCTTTCACATTATAATTCAATATGTATTTCATATATTCTCCCATTGAGCAAACATATTATATCCATTTTTGCCCACTTAGTCATACAATCTTTAACATATTCATCTTTCATAATTTAGTTTCCGTAAACATTTATACATCTTATTAATAATATGCTCATCAATGGTATGCAGATGCAATTCAAAATTGTTATTGTAAAATCAAGCTTCTTGTCCAATGTAAACCTTTCTGTCAACTGAGCATATCATTGACATATCATTGGCAAAAGTCAATAAGTCTGCATAGGACAGCCAAATTTGTGTAACTATCATTTCTCTTCTAAAAAAAACTTATTGGGTTAATAACCATAGAATAATTTTGGGAGTCAAAATGATTTTGAAAATCTGTATTTAACTTGGTCATACCTTTAGCCTACATATTTTGAAGCTGTATAGCATGAGCAAAGGTTAGTAGAGTGGGATAATAGACTAGGAAAATGTTAAATTATTGGTGTATATAACCTCTAGATTGGACCGATAGCCTAAATATACTGAGAAAGCAAAAGAAAAGGCAGGCATTTTTCCCCATTTAATGCACACAACAAATAATATATCTAAGTCTTCTTCTATTCACAGTACAGAAATAGAGTATGCCAATGTGTGTGCATTATATCTTCCTCAGTATTTATAAATCCAGTTGCAATTTAACATACAAAACAAAAATCCTAAGCATTCTTAAAAGACAAGTATTATCAGAATGTTAGCATATTTGTTGGCCAATATTAAATGAAGCTTGTAGCTTGCAGTTTACAATGTAGTGGCTGGAGTTGACATCAATAGGATCAGTTGTTGTCCCCTTCAGCTGAGATGCTAAAGGGTGAATAGTCATGGAAACAGAACAAGCTTTTTTTCCTCTATTTTCTAATGCAGCCAAATCATTAAGCAGTGTGGGAGAAGCAGCCTCTGCCACAACTGTTCAGTTGCTAAACAAAGAGGTTAATTCTTTGAGGTTCATTCTTTTTGGCATCTGTCAGCAACAATAAAATATTAGGTGCACACTCCCCCCACCCACTTCATCCTTTTTTATGTTCAGAGTATCATTGTACATACAGTGATTCATGTGCTAACCTCCTACCTTTGACTCTTCATATCCTAGGAGAACCCACTGGTATAATTGGTACTCAGTTGCTGCTAAAGAACAACTAGTGGGAGAATTAATCAGCTAGATTAATGGGGTAACTCACAAAAAGGCAAGGCAAGGTAGAAAGTAGAGTTTTGCAGAGACTGCTTGATTCCCTTTCACCAGAATGAAGGCTGAGAAAATAGCCATAACATATGAGAGCCAGTTTGGTATTGTGGGTAAGGCATCAGGCTAGAAACCAGGAGACACTGACTTCTAGTTCCACCTTGGGGACAAAACCAGCTGATTGGACTTTGGCCACCCACTTCCAGCCCTAGGAAGGAAACAAGGGCAAACCCTGAAGAAGAAGAAAAACTGGATGGACTATCCAGGAAGTCACCAGCACTCAGAAAATGATCCAAAGGCACTTTTTAAATAAATTGCACATGGTCCAGCGAGTAGTCATTCCTGCAGTTTGATCCCAGAAATACAAAAGTTGTTTTTTCCTCAAAAAGGACATTACGGTAAGCAGATAAAATATGTGGTACTGTCTTTTGTTGATTTTCATCAGAGCAGAAGAAACTGCAAGACAGGCTATTAGGAGAGAATGAAACATGCCCCCAAACATAAAAATCAGTGGGTGGATTGTAAGAAAGGTGAATAAATCAGGGATTTGGAGGACAACTGAAACCTTATCTTTAAAGAAAATAAAACATTGAAATTCAGAGCATATATTCTAGAAGAAAGTGATTAGATGAATGGAAAGAATGGAGAAGCAAACTAATGGAAGAAGATCGAGTGAGAATGGGATTGAGAATTATAAAAAATAAATAGATTGTCATAGTTTATTCACAAGAGAAACCATGAAGACTCAAAAGTTGAAATCAGTGAGATTTATTATAGAAGGTAATCATATATTTTTGCTTTCTACCAACTATGCAAAAGGCTGTGTTTGGAACCATTTGTAGCCTGATTATAAGAGTAACTCTGATTTGTAGCTAGACTAATTGACTACTGCCTCCATTAGTGATGGCTTGGGTATTTGAATTTTACTTGGGAGAAAAACATTGCAGTTAAACTGGTAAATAAATTAAAACTTGACATAAACAGGTTGTGGAGTAAGCGTCTCTAAATTTGTTCTTTGCAATTGCATCTGCTCATTTTTACACTTCGATGGGTGGCTGCTTGCACTAGTTTGTGGCTTAAGGTTAACTTGTGTGATTGCTTTTACTTCATGCAGAACTATCAAGTTAAGCCTATTGTAAAACCACAGAATTGGCAGAAATAAATTGAGCCAAAGAAAGATTAGTTGTGAGGTCTACTGCTTCAGCTGCAGCATTCACCTACAGTTGACAGTCACACCATCTTTGCACAAATTCTGTCATTTAACAAATGCATTCCACTTATATTTATAATTTACCAGTAAATTGTCCTTTATAGAAATTTAATACACTTGTGGTATAATAGTCCATGTAGAGTAGTCCAACTTGGAGAATACAAAGTTGGGGAATATTTGTTGTGTAGTCATTTAACAGGTCAGACACAGTTGTGGATATTTTTGTTTTTTAGGACTAAAATTTAGATAATGATCTCTAGAAGGGATGATAATTTTACATCTGATTATTTTATTGTCTCTGGATTCAGGGGAAAAAATGGAAAGCAATAAAATACTCAACATTTTTGGTGAACATCTGTTGTTTGAAGTGAATAGATGAGTATGTTAATCTGGTCAGCAAGCTAAATTATACAGTTAACATTTTTGACATTTCTATAAATATATAAAAGCTTGGACTTGAAATTGTAAGGTCTTGAAGAGGCAGGCAGGCTTGCATTATCTTAGAAGTTGCTTAGTTTTGGACAATTGCCTCCTCCCCCAAATGAAAGGATTCTACATTTATGATTGAAAGGGAGTAGCTAAAAGTAACCCTTGATGGTTAGAAAGTTGTTAAGATGACAACTGTATTTATGTTACAAACCTATGGACAAAACCTATAATCATAGCTAGCTTTATATTTATATCTATATTGCATTGCCTTTTAACTTAAATTCCAAAGGAGGATATATTTGCAAGCTTGTTTCATTTCTTTTGCAGCAAATACCATGAATCAATGTTTACTTTAAAAAAAAACACTTCACATTTTTATTTCTTTCTATTGGTTTTGATTCTCAGATTTTAGAATTGGGGTGGTAATTAGCATGGAAGAAGCAAATACTGGTTACCAGAAACAATTTATGAGTATTTTCTAAAACATGCATTTGACTAATTAGAATAGGATAGAATAACAGAGTTGGAAGGGACCTTGGAAGTTTTCTAGTCCAACCCTTTACTTAGGCAGGAAACCCTACACCATTTCAGACAAATGGTTATCCAACATCTTTTTAAAAACTTCCAGGGTTGGAGCATTCACAACTTCCGGAGGCAAGTTGTTCTACTGATTAATTGTTCTAACTGTCAGGAAATGTTTCCTCAGTTCTAAGTTGCATCTCTCCTTGATTAGTTCCCAACCCATTGCTTCTTGTCCTGCCCTCAGGTGCTTTGGAGAATAGATTGACACCCTCTTTTTTATGGCAGCCCCTGAGATATTGGAACACTGCTATCATGTCTCCCCTAGTCCTTCTTTTCTAGACATACCCAGTTCCTGCAATCATTCTTCATATGTTTTAACCTCCAGTCCCCTAATCATCTTTGTTGCTTTTCTCTGCACGCTTTCTAGAGTCTCAATATCTTTTTTACATTGTGGCGACCAAAACTGAATGAAATATTCCAAGTGTGGCCTTACCAAGGCATTATAAAGTGGTATTAACACTTGATCTTGATTCTATCCCTCTGTTTATGCAGCCTAGGACTGCATTGGCTTTTTTGGCAGCTGCTGCACACTGCTGGGTCATATTTAAATAGTTGTCTACTATGAAATCCCTCTGACAGTTGCTACTATTGAGCAAGCTACCACGTATACTGTACCTGTGCATTTTATTTTTCTTGCCTAACTGTAGAACCTTACTTTTTTCACCATTGAATTTTATTTTGTTAGATAGCACCCAATGTTCAAGTCTGTCAAGATCCTTATGTATCTTAAGTCTATCTTCTGGAGTGCTGGGTATTCCTGCCAGCTTGGTGTTGTCTGCAGATTTCATTAAATTAACATGGGAAGTATTAATTATGCATCACAGCAAACTTTGTTTTCACACAAGATATGTAAGAAGATGGGGGGGATTGGAGAGATATGTATTTTTGACAGTATGAAGCAATCTACCTGTTGTGTATCTGCAATCCTTTTTTAGCATGTCTTCTAGCTTCTGTTTGCTATGGATATTATGTAATGTTTCTCAATCACACCAAGTTCAACTCCCATAATTCCCCAGCCGGCTATCACTGGGTAAGGAATTTGGGGAAATAAAATTCACACGTCTTACAGTAGTCAGGGTTGAGAAACACTGGAATAGAGGATGTGATTTCTAAATAGGAACTTTATTTATATACAAACTCTTAGGTAATTAAAACCAGGCATTGCTTTTATTTAAAATTTGATAAATCATGATTTCAACTTTTAAAAAGCAGGTCTGATAAAACGTCACTCTTTGGAAGGATGTTCTTAAATTGACCATCTAAACTGATTATTATTCAAATAGGAGTACTTCCTATGACTCAGTGAATTAAATCAATTTTGCGGGGGGAAATGCTTCTAGGAAATACTTTCTCCTGGGAATGCTACTAGAAATACTTTCTTCTGGAGAAATCTAAGCCAGATTTGTGAACACATGGCCACCAAGTTTTTTTGTGCAGCCAACAACAGTTCACCCATTTTGTTTACCACTTTCTTTACCCATCTTGTTATCTCTGCAGGTCTCTTCTATCTGCTGACTTCTGATAGACATGTGTATGTGGCAGTGCTAGGGCCAGGGTGTGTATGTGATGGCATTGGTGTCGGGAGACTGCATAGAACAACACAGCCATTATGGTGTGTAACAACAAGCATGTCAGGGAAATGTATTATTTACATGTATAATGTATTATTTTCTTTACTTAATTGTGTTCTTAATAATAAATATAAATAACAGAAGTTGCATTTTTTTCATAGGTAGAATGTGGCCCAGCAATTATCACATTTCATATAACACAGTCCCCATATTTATTCGTGTTTGAGATCCTGATCTCAGCCATATTACATTTATAATATGCATAGTATCTATAGTGTTACAAGAATAGAATTTTATTTCTTTGATTTCTTTAAAGGTATGGGAAAGAGTTTTCTGTTGGTATTATTTTTACTGAATTGAAATGAAACTTTATGTAACGAACACCCTACAACCAGTGAAACTGAATAAAAGAGCTTATAATAGATACTGTGGCTTGTCAGCCATGGTTTGTGTATTTATTATGGCTTAGCATGTCATCTAAACTCAGAGTAGCCAAGATTAGGAGGGCGGCATGTGCATTCCTATCAATATCTTGTTGACTAAATATGTCATTTGACTATAATCTGTTAATTGTATTAGTGATCTAACATGCAATGCTAGTATTTAATGAAGGAACTGCCCTACAGCAGTACTGCTTCTTTCTCAGTTGGTGGTTCCAGTCAGCAATGCTGAAGGAGCAAAATTTGGTCCATTGGCCACTCCGGTGTGAGGTGCCACAGAGATGCTTCTGTGTCACCTATTTACATGAAGATTATTGACAAAGATCATCAGGAGATTTGGGTATGATGTCATAAATATACCGAAGATATTCAGCTTTCTATTGTCACCTCTGGCCCAGCTGGAAGTACTTTCAAAATCTTGTTTTGGCACTTGGATATTGGGTCTATCCCAAACAAGATGGAGTTGTGATCTATTCATTACAATTCTCTGCCAATCTTAGAGTTGTCTCTCGGTAAGGGAGCACCGCCCTTAGAGATTCCCCTAGAGTCATGCTTCTTGCTAGATATGCAAGTGGAGGCCATGGTTTGGAGGACCTTTGCCTTGCTCTGAGTGGTATACCAGCTACATCCCTACCTAAGGTGGAAGCACCTGACTACAATGACTTACATCTTTAGCACCTCTTGATTGAATTTTTGTAATGCGCTTATAAGGGGCTGCCTTTGAAGCCCACCTGGAAAGTGTGTTTAATTCAAATGATAGCATCCAATGCATTGGCCAGAGCTCACAACTTTGAGTAGGCCCTTTATTGGGTGTACAGTAAGTTAAAGCTGCAAGTTTTAATTTATAAAGCCCTACATTGCTTGACAATAAGGTGTTTCAACCAGAAGTTGACTTACCCAAGTCAAACCATCCAGGATAGACTGTGGTTCCTATTTCATGACATGAGAAAAGATGAGGCAAAAAAACCCCCCCATCTTGCTCTTCAGTTCAACATTCAACTACATTTTTAGATGTAGTTCTGTGGAACATCATTGGCCTAGATTATTTTGGTAATGGCTTTTCAGAAACTTGTGAAAATGTTTCTTTTCTAAGGGGAATTTTGACACTATTGTGTTAATATTTTGTTTTATCATATTTATATTTTGTCACTGTTGAGGTAGATGGGTTTCTTTGGCATTATTAATATGACAACTGTAATTTTTCATTGTGTGTTTATTATTCTTGAAAGCTATCAAGCATCTTGAAAGATTTGGCAATTTGATCAATCAATAAAATGAATACACACACACACACACACACACACACACACACACACACACAATGTATGCCTGTACCTGTATAAAATGAATATTCATGCTTTATTTGCTCATGTTGCTCACACTGGTTGCACAAATCCAAAAGTCCTGTTTTGATGAAATTATATAAACTGAATGAGCCAGCACAGCACTTTTGTGTGTGACATCTGCTAGTGGGCTGCAAGCCAGTTAGCTGGCTAACCAGTGGGGGAAATGTAAAAAGTGGAAAGAGAGATGCAGTAGAGGTGGACCTGAAGAGAAGAGTGATGCTATCTGTCATTGACCAAGTGGCATCCCTGGAAATAAAATACTTATCTGTCAAACTACTGTTTTTTCATTCCCTTATCTAGTATAGAACAGAAAGGAAGAGGAAAGATCAGAGCTGAGGAGCAAAATATGTTTTATGCAAATGCTAACGTGGCAGTGATTGGGAACAGAATAAATTCAATGAAGATGGAGTGCCTCTGGTAACATACAAAACCAGGAATGGAATTGCCCAGCAGGCAAGTACACAGTTAACCCACCCATTAGGAATTGCTGGCTAGCAGTAATACTGCAGAGGCATACACAGTGTCATTTTGCCATCAGTCAAGCAAAGCAGAGTGAATGTGGGATAGCATCCAAGATCTTGGATAGAAAGTGATCAAGGGAGCCAAAGATGATATAATGTTGAAACAGGGCCTTACTCAGCAGTTTAAATTAGAGTTTGACTAAACATTTAGAAACATTGAGCTGTAATTGGCATAACTCAAATTAAAGTTTTCAACTGGAGCAGAATGTAATGAATTCCACTTCTGTTTGAATCTTTTTGGTCCTTTTTTGAAGAGATGAAATTAACAAGATAGGCAATCGTTCCAATATTAGACCCCTCAAATACAGCTCTTGCTGTTCCTGTAATTCGCAAATCAAGTTCAGCATGAACAAATAAAATCTCAATATCCTCATTTTTAATTCAGGACGCTGGTATCCTCCCCTTTTATTGTTTTTGCATAAAAACACGTTAACATGTTCTTTGTAATGTCATGATGCAACAACACTTTATTAGACTAATCAATCGACTTCAAGATATTGAAACTACATCATTTACACTGGCCTTGTTCACTGCCAGCAGAAGATGCTACAAGAATAAAACAAGTTTCTTCACCCTAGTAGTGTCTCTAGATGTCTTAGGATGGCAACCCTTAATCAACGTAGAATGAAGCAAGTTAAAGCCTTCTGATACCTAGGAGTTTTTGTTCAATAATCTGCAGTGTGGAAGAGACAAATTAAAACCATTTCTGATTGGACTTAAAAGACAGCAAATAAACCATGTATTTTGCCAGCAGCAGATTATGAATCTACAGTACTGTTATTAATCTCTTTAAGACTAAGATTTTTTGCTTTATAGCTCTCTAGTTTGTATTTATAAAGTTCTAAGACCTCTAGACGTGGTACATTCAATATTCCTATAGGATGTATTTTGCATTTCCTGATGTTCTTCATTTTTCTTTGTGCCTGACATCTAGACTAGTTTCCCCAATGACAAACATGAGATTCTGCCAGTTAAGGTATTTCTTAGAGTTGTCTTTTAATCAGGAATATCTGTTTCCATTGTTCCTTGTATATAAATTTGTACATCCTGGTAAAAAGGAATAGAATTTGATCTTAGACACTTCAGACTTTCTTGATTCCACTTGGAATAGAGAACCACCATAGAGTTTAAGCAATACGTGTGATTCTAGTTTGTAGAAAGACTGGAATATAAAAATCCCATTATTGTAATGGATATTTGGATGACTGTTTACTAATATTCTATGCCAGTGGTCCCCACCCTTTGGGGCATCAGAGATAGGTTCCATGGAGAAAGGTTTTTCAGTGGACCGGAGGAGGCATGGTTTTGCGTGCTGCTTGCATCCCACAGATGGGACTTCGCTTGTTTGCATGGCCCAGTTGCTGGCATGCCATGGCCCGTTGTCATCCACAGACTAGAGGTTGGGAGTCCCCTGTTCTATGCAACCATATTAGAGATCCTTTATATTAGCCAAATTCAGAGATTTGCCACCAATGTATCTGAAGGGAAGATAACTCTCCCAATACAAAATGACTTTTGGGTTTGACTGGCTTGGGACCTTGAATCATTCGCACAAGTATTACTTAGCTGCCCATTCTATGTGACCAGACCAGCTGACTCAATAACATTCCAACTAGTGAGGGAGACAATTCTTTGCATTAGAACATTGGTCCCTGGAAATCTCCAAAAAAGTAGCCAAATTCTGTTCTCTTGCCATTGCAAGATACTTGGTGATAATACATAAATATTATGTGTCATGTGGAAGGAACTATGTTAGTTAATGCAGTACATAACTTGAGATGTTTGCATATTTGGTACCTTGTGTGTATTTAGTTCTGTAGTTAACAGCATCATGTTAGAAACCAAAAGGTTGTATATTCTAGGTCTACCTTAGGCAAAAAGCCAGCTGAGTGACTTTGGCTCTGTCACACTCTCTCAGGCCTAAGAAAAAGACAATGGCAAGCTACTTGCAAAAAATATTGCTAAATAAAATTGCATGGGCATGTCATACAATTATCCAGAATCAAGATTTGACTTGAAAGAGGCTACACACAGAGACATATTTTGATTTTGTGCACTAATAAAGAGTGCCTAACTCACTACTATAAATTAAAAATAAAAGTAATAGTCTGTTAAAAGAAAGTTTACGCTGAACTATTATGAGTTATAATGAAACAACTGAGTCAACTTTTACTCAATTTAAAAATCAAACCCATTTTAAAAGTATTTTAAAGCTTATTCAACTCAGCCAAAATAAGTTTTCCTTATTGGTATATTTATTTGCACTTGAAGAAAAGACTTCTGCATCATATATCCCAGGAGAAGTGATTACGAGACATTAAAAAATGTCAGCTTTTAAATGTCAGCTTTTTTTTCTACTTGATTTTGTTGCTAGAACTCTGGCAAAATAATTCAGGTCTAAGAAAAGTGCCAATAAAACAAAATTTGAAAAAGGATAGCTCTTTTCCCCACAGATTTTTACTTAAGCATAGTTAACTTCAATCCCACCCACGTTAATTTACAGTATGTAAGAAGTGTATAAATTATTTCCATGTAAACACTGTCTCCTGGAAATCTGTATTCCAAATCTTTTGCTTCATTTTAAGTTACATTTTTATAATATGAGACAAACATCAATATTTTCTCCAAGGAACTCTATGAAAAGATTGCCAAATGCACTATACTCCATATAGCTTTGAACTGAAAATTGTAGAATTTCCAATCATTGTCTGTGCTGGTTAATCTGTACTTTGCTCCATAGCCATTTTCTCTGGACAGAACTTTCTGTTTCACTAAGTACAGTTAAGAATTGGTTTTCATGAGTAGGAGATCATCTTCCCCTGAATAATTGCCTATTAATACAGAGAGAGAGAATTTACAATAAGAATAGAAGGAACTGCTGGAAACAAAGGCAAGAGAAATTAACAATAGATCATGCAGTAGATTTAATATTTAACTACCCTGTTTCTCCAACAATATGGCCTCCCCCAATAGGAAGTCCCAGCATGTTTTATAGGCATGAAGTGAAATTAAGCCCCTCCCCCCCAAATTAAGGCCTATATTAAAACATGCGAAGTGGGGGGGAATGGTGGTGGGGCTTGCTGTTAGGAAGTACTTTTGTTGCACACCTGGATATGGTGCTGTCTGCGTTGACCCCGATACGAAGTGCCCCACCAACGCCGAAGTCAAAATCCAAGCCATTGCCGCCCGCCCACCCTAAGATGCAAGGGGGGGGAATTAAGTCACCCCCAAAAAAGATGGCCCATCCATCTCTCTTCCTAGTGAGTTTTGATTCTTTTTGGAAACTTACACAGGTTTCTTTTTTGTTCTGTGATGTTTTCTGTGTATCAGTCCAGTTTTGTTTCCATTTCACTGTATTTTCATCCTCTTTATTCTCTTCTGCTGTTTATGCAGAAATGAACACCTGAGTTCAAGCCCCATCTTAGCCATAAAAGTTGCTGGGTGACCTTGGGCCAGTCACACACACTCATCCAACTCACCTCACAGGATTGTTGTTCTAGGAAAAACAGGAGGGGTGTGTAGGATATGTTTTCCATGTTGAGATATTTGTAGAAATAATAAAAGGCATGATATAAATGGTCAAATAAAATAAAAATGAGGGAGGGGGATAAATGGATGGATAGGTCAATTTGCTTGATTTATTGTGAGAGAATAGTTGGCCTTTGCAAATGAGGGAACTAATAGATCTTACAAAGTGGAACCTTATTTTACAGATTACACTTAATCAGATGCTATTAAATTGTTGTTGCTTGGTCTTTGCTTTTATTCTTTTATTTAATGTTTTTTCTCTGTTGGCGGAGAGGGAGATATATGTGTGTGCATATGTGTGTATGTTTAAATCCACATATCACAAATGTAATTACATGAACATGCAGGAAAAGTTTTTGAAATTGATTTCAGCTAGCCACTCTGGATTAACACAGGATGTTTGTCTCTGCTAATATATTTTCTTTCCACTCTTTAAGACATGGAAAAATAGACTTCCAGGTCTTAGTCTCGTCTTCTGTTAACTTCTGTTATTTTTCAATTAACTCTACACATTATTATAATTCTGCAAAATTCTAATTCTTATTTAGATTTTGGCAGATTAATTGACTTCAGTTCAGATTATGTCTGAATCCATTTATCTTTCCAGTTTTCCTTCCTACTTCAGTCCAGGGTCTTCGGGAGGAGGTGGAATAAGATGACCAGGATGTTCCCATGGAGGTGGGGTCTATCCATCAGATGGACTTGGGGTTGTCAGAGGCTGACCCACTAGAACGAGGAATGTCAGATGACAAAGGCCTCATTCCAGACCAACCTACCTTTTCTGGCCTTTTTCGTCCGCACCTCTTTAAATCTTTACTGTTCAAAGCAAAGAACACCGCTAAACTAGACCCATCAAGCCCTCATTCATTATCATCAGGGTCTCAGGATGAATCTGAGGATCTAATATTCTCACAACCGGCTAATGAGGCAGAAACTATTCCTGTCCCTCGTATGTTTGCTGGTTTAGTACAAAATCAATGGGCATCAACAGCATCCTACCCAGCCCCAACAGGGTACTATAAACGATATTATAATTTAGCACCAGAGTTTACAAATTTTCTCAAAATGCCGGAGGTGGATGAGCCCATTGTGGCACTGGCCTCTTCTTCAATCTTTCCCAATGAGGTCGAGGAAGCCCTGAGACCGGAGGAAAAGAGAGCAGAGTTGGCACTCCGTAGGGCGCACATTTCTGATGCCTGGGCCATTAGGGCAGCTACAGCTGTGTCTTTTTTTGCACGGTCCTTCCTATGGTGGGTCTTCCACTTGAGGGATATATTGCCAGCGTCAAATGTCAGAGCCCACCAGGACATTGCTAAGATTATTGCAGCGGCAGAATTCTCTGCCGACGCCACATTTAATGCAGCCAAATTCTTGTCTAGAGCCATAGCATCTCACGTATCAGCACAGAGACTGCTGTGGCTCAGACATTGGCAGGCGGATACCAAGCATAAATGCAAGCTGGCATCACCCCCAATATCGGGGGATAAATTATTTGGCAGTGTCTTGGAGCCCCTGCTTATTGAGAATAGAAACAAGAAAAAAGTGCTTCCCCCTCTTTTTCGGAGATCTGAAAACAGAACGCCCCAGTCGTTCCGAAGGGGCTCCTTTCAGCCCTACTATCAAGGCACATATGTTCCCAGATTGCAGAGAATATCAGGCTATAGGCCCAGTTTTAGACAGGATAGGTCAGAATCTTCTGATAGAGGTCAGCGGGGAGGCCAAAACAGAAGAATCCCCAGAGGTAACGGAAGCCGATTTTTTTCATCGCCCCAAGTGAGTCCTTGACAGCAGCTCCTATTGGAGGGCGGCTAAAATTGTTTGCTGATCAATGGGATAGTTCCACCTCTGGTGCGTGGGTCAGGGACTCTGTTAGGTTTGGTTTGGTGCTAGAGTTTCAATCCTCCCCCTCAAACTTTTTCATTAGGAGCCCTAGGTCCATGGACCCCATTAAGAGAGCATTGATGCAGGAGGCTATCAATCATCTTCTGCATATTCGGGCCATTAGAGAGGTCCCATCTGAACAATGGGGTCAAGGCTGTTACTCTCTATTGTTTGTGGTCCCAAAGAGTTCAGGGGGCTTGAAGGCAATTCTGGACCTCAAACGTCTGAACAGATCATTGGTTTATCAACAATTGAAGATGACTACTCTCCAGTCCATTCTGCTCAGCATCAGAGAGAACGATGTCTTGACCTCTATAGATCTGACAGAGGCTTATCTATATATACCAATTAGACCTGCAAATACCTTAGATTTTGCTGTTGTGATCGGCACTACGAATATATTGCCTTACCATTCGGTCTGACTTTCGCCCCTAGGACTTTTACCAAGGTCCTAGCGGCTTTGGCTGCCTCCCTCAGGATCAAATCTATTCATTTACAATGTTATCTGGAAGATATTTTAATTTTGTCATCTTCCAGACATCAAGCAAATTTGGATTCCAAGATTACTCTGGAGACTCTTCAAGGTCACGGCTTTTCCATAAATTGGGATAAAAGCCATTTGACCCCTTCAACTAGGTTAGTTCATTTAGGGGCAGTGATAGATACTGTGGAGGGCAAGGTTTTTCTCTCTCAGGACAGGCTGAATAGTATCCAGTCTTTGGCCAGAGAAATCAGAACCTTAAAAAAGGTTTCCTTGGCAGTTCTGTCTCAACTGTTAGGGAAACTGATTTCTAGTATTTCCCTTGTGCCTTGGGCTTGGTTCCATTCTAGAGATCTGCAATGGTTCCTGCTACCTTTCCAGCAATCCAGAAGAGCCCCTTCCAACTTCCGGATAAAGGTACCGCACAATGTTCTCCGATCGCTCCACTGGTGGTCGGAAAACATGATAAACAAGGGGTGTCCTTTCAAGGAACCTTGCAGGGCAACTATCACAACCAATGCCAGCCTGGTAGGATGGGGAGCTCACTTCCAATCCCACACTGCACAGGGAATTTGGACTATTTCCGAACAATCACAAAGCATCAACCTGTTCGAGCTGCGAGCAGTTCATCTGGCGTTATGCAGTTTTCTACCCCTTTTCCAATCACGCCATGTTCTGGTCTTGACAGACAATATCACAACCAAGGCCCACATAAACAGACAGGGGGGTACCCACTCCAAACTTCTGATGCTGGAGATGGCCAGGTTGTTCAAGTGGACCGAGGCCAATCTGCTTTCTCTCAAGGCAGAGCACATAGCAGGGGCCTTAAACACACAAGCGGACTGGCTCAACAGGGCCACAATAGATCAGACAGAGTGGCGCCTATACCCATCTGTCTTCCAGGAAGCAGTGCAGAGGTTTGGGCAACCGGTGATCGATCTATTTGCCTCTCCCCTCAACGCCCAATTGCCCCGGTATATTTCAAGGTACCCGACTCAGGGGGCGGAGGCTGTTAATGCCCTGCAATGTCAATGGCCTCCCAGACTTATATATGTGTTTCCTCCACTCCCTGTAATACCCAGGTTGATCCAAAAGTTATTGGAGGAACGAGCGGAATTGATATTGGTCACCCCTTACTGGGCTAGGCAAACGTGGTTTGCAGACTTACAGGACTGGTCAAGAGAACCACCTTGGAAAATTCCACCGTCGAGGGTTTCCCTCTCGCAAGGGCCAGTACTTCACCCGGACCCACAATGGCTCAGCCTAGCCATATGGAGGTTGAGCAGAGCTGTTTAAGGACGCAGCAGATTTCAGAGGATGCCATTGCCACCATACAAGCTTCCAGATGGTCCTCAACAAATCGTATATACGAGGCTACATGGTCCGCTTTCTGTCGCTGGTGCCGGGTGTCTAAGATCGACCCAACCGCCCCATCAATAGGACAATTATTAGACTTTTTACAGGAGGGGTTGACCAAGGGCCTATCTCCAAATACTTTACACAGACAGGTGGCGGCCTTAGCCTCGGTGATATCCTGGAGTGACCTTTGTTACATAGCACACCATCCATATGTTCGCAGCTTTCTTAAGGGTGCTGCAAACTTACGACCTCCTGTAATTCACCACTGTCCCACTTGGGAGCTCAACAAGGTGTTAACCACACTTACATCTGGCCAGTTCGAGCCTTTAAAAACCGCTAGTCTCTTCCTGACACATAAGCTGGTCTTCTTAATTGTGATCACCTCAGCAAGGAGGATTTCCGAATTGGCGGCATTGTCGATGAGAAAGGACCTGTGCGTGTTTCATGCGGACAGAGTGGTCCTCAGATTGGATCCATCGTTCACCCCTAAAGTAAATTCAGCCTTCCACAGAGCGCAGGAGTTGGTGCTTCCAAATTTTTGTCCGAAACCATCTCATAGACTGGAGCATCAATGGCATCGACTTGACATTCGAAGGGCGTTGAGCATCTATCTGGACCTCACGGCAGCATTTCAAAAATCTGAGGCTCTATTCCTATCCTTTAATCCATCCACTTTAGGACACAAGATGTCGTCAAAAACCATTGGTAGATGGTTGAGAGCCACCATAGCTAAAAGTTACAAATGCCAGTCCATCTCAGTTCCTAAGGACATTACAGCCCACTCAATAAGGAGTGCGGCAACATCAGCAGCATGGGCCACATGGGCTTCCATAGACGAAATTTGCAGAGCGGCAACTTGGGTTTCACCATCGCCCTTGGTCAGAAATTATAAAATTGATGTCTATGCCTCAGTGGACTCTTCATTTGGCAGAAGAGTCCTGTAGAGGGCCCACAGAGTTTAGGAGTGGATTTCAATCCAGATGGAGTCCCTCCCTAAGGACAGGCCAAGCTTTGGTATGTCCCACTTCTGGATGCTCTGAACAGCTCATGGGAGAAAGGGCGTTGGTCTTACCTGATACACCTGTTCTCTGTGAGCTGTGAAGAACATCCAGCCCCACCCATTTCTTTCCATCTGATGAGGTTCCATTCCGGTCAGGGATCTAGATTAGGTGATGAGTTCCAGACTTTGGCACTCAGTCTTTGCAAACCTGGGGGATGCTGGGGAGGTGTCCTGTGGAGGAGGAGGAGGGTCCCGGAGTTTTAAGCCCAGACTTTCCAGAAGAGACTGAAGCACCTCCCACTTCTGGATGCTCTTCACAGCTCACAGAGAATGGGCGTATCAGGTAAGTACCAACGCCCTTTCTCTGGCTTTGATTTCCACACTGGTGGCAGAATGGAAACACAATGAGCTCTGGAAGAGGAGAACCAAATGGCTTTTTCCTTCCTCAATGAGCTCACTGAGGCATTTCAAAAGCCTACTAAGCAGCCTGCATTGAAAGGTTATCAGTCAAACAGTATTGCTCTCTTATGACTCCTTGCAATCCATTCATGTAAAAGTTCATTAAATCATATATAGCAATTATGCATGCTATATTTATGAAACACCGACGTATTGCAAATATGCGCAGATACGTTTGACTTTTTTTGCACTGTGATTTTTTTTTCTTTAATCAAATTTAAATTTCTAGCGATCTCCAGAAAAGTCTTACCATCTCCTGCTCTTTTTTTTCCTCACTTGGTAAGAAGGCCACTTAATTTATCTCTTTGCATTCAGTTTTGACCTGATATTTTTGGCTGTACCTTTACTTTTTACTATTTTTTAAAAAAATATTTCTGTGGCTAAATCAACTGTGGTTTTAATTGAATGCTCAGTCTAATCTAACTTATCAAATATGTCTGTATATGTAGTTTTACTTCAGATAAAACTTGAAATGGTTCATTAACTTACAGGGCAAGGTAGTTTGATCATCCTCATTAATCCACACACTCTTTAAGTTCCTAAAATAAAAAAAAATCATAGTGTATGGAATTTCTCAAATACTCCTGCTAAAAACAAGATACAAATTTATGGGACCTGACAGCTGTCCATGAAGTCTGGGATGTGATGAAGCAACAGCTGTGACTTCCTCTAAACTGATGTTTCAGCCATAGAAATGAGCAGTTAAATTACTTGGTATCAGAATTGTTGGATCCTCTCCAAAACCCAAGTACTTTGTCTTCCCATAGGCAGATGTGCAGTCTTTATGGTTGATTCTTCTGTGCTACCATAGTTTACAATTTCCCCTCCCTCCTTAATTCATTCTTGGCTTCCCCTACATGTAAAGCTAACATTGAATGCAATTTAGTATGATATCTAACCTGCTAATAAAACCATAAAGATTCTGAAACTTGAAAAAGTATTCTGATAGCTAATAAATTGGTCCTAAATTGCATATGTTTGAGTGGGAGCTGTAGTATGTTGAGAAATGCACTTTTTTGTATTAACAGGAAAACGGTTGCAGAGATAATGGTCTTTATGATAGATAGGAAAAACCCCAACGTCTACAACGGCTGTATTTTCTGTTTTGCTACAAGTAGCAGGAAATGTTGCTAGTTATGTGACAAACATGTATTATCTTTTTAACATTTCCTGCAGTCAGTGTAGTTGTTCTGGTTCACTATTGAAACATGGCATAAGAATTTGTGTTGCTGACACATACAATATTTGGGATATTCTAGAACCATGATGTCATAAAAAAACATGTTATCAGAATATATTATAATGGCAAGATCAGCCTTCCATCCTTCTGAGGTTGGTAAAATGAGGATCCAGATTGTTGGGAGCAATATGCTGACCCTGTAAACCATTTAGAGAGGGCTGTAAAGCACTGTGAAGCAGTATATAAGTCTGCTATTGCTATCCTGCCCACACTTAATGGTTGGCAGTACCCTGAAATGATCATTCAATAATACTGTTTAGAGAAGAAACTTCATTTTATTCATAAATAAAGTTTGGATCAGCCATTGCTAGTAATTATAAACTTATTCCTTGTTACTGCAAAACCCTTGGCTATAAATTATGACTTAACACAAAAAAACTGGTTACAATTAATATATAGGTTTCTCCTCGACTTACCATCATTTGTTTAGTGACCGTTCGGTGTTACAGCAGCCCTGAAAAAAAGTGACTTGCAACTGGTCCTTGGACTTACAACCATTGCAACATCCCTTATGATCAGGTGATCAATATTTACGCACTTGGCAACTGGTACGTATTTATGAGGGTTGCAGCATCCTGGAATCATGTGATTCCCATTCCCATCATGTGGTTGCCAAATCCACTTAATAACCACATGATTCACTTAAACTGCACGATTTGTTTAACAGCTGTGGCAAAAAATCATAATATTGGGCATGGAAATCCTGGTCCTAGTTGTGGACTATCTGTCATTGACAATTTAATATTATCTACAGTTACCTAAAGAGAACAGAGTTGTTAAGATCAGCATTGGCTCTAATGCTCATACTTCCTATTTTCTGTGTTGCTCAGTTGTTTATGTAATTTGACCTTTGCATTTCACAAAAGCATACATACTTAGTATCCTTTGATAAAAGATGGCTGTTGATACTAAAGATGCTAAGAACGTTGTCTGAAACTCATCTTCCTTGTGTTTTTGCCTATAATCATGTACCTGTTTTCTGATTGATCAAATGAATCTCTATTCCAAGAAATATTGTGTAGAATTTGTAGTATATAAAGGACAAAGCCTAGAATTATCTTAAGAGCTGAAGCAACTTCTTTGGATGTCATAAGGGTGATCATTTTGATTTTATGAGAATATCTTTCTTCTTCTTTTGCAATCATTTCAACTGAAGAATGTTAGTTTACAGATAATTAGAAATGAATTCCTTCAGCCCCAGATCTTTTATCTTACTGGGTAAGGCAGGCCTGGAACTGTGTTGCTGTGCCTCCATAACATAAATTGAAATGTAACAATAGGAAGATGTTTTAAAGACATTTTCATTGTAAGAGATTAAATGTTTATATTCTTTTGGGGATATCAATGCAATATTTAAGCAATATAGTATAGAAGTGGGGAGGGAACCCCTTATTTTCAGTTATTTTCATTTTCTCTTTTGAAATTATCACAACATCTTGACTTCACAGTAAAAGGTTGCATTCTCATAGCATCTCTTTTTCATTGTGGATTAAACTGCTAGTATATTAGTGAATGGAGAGCCCCCTAATTATAATGTCATCCCGTAAATGGTGATCCACTTATTTCCATTGAGAGCTCATTTATGTATGGATAAAAATACAAGGCTTGAGAACATCATTGGATGGAAACTACTAAACCAGATCAATAGTACTACAATTATTCAGAACTGATTTACGGTTTATATGTCTTCCAGCTTGAATTCTCTATTTCAACCACAATAGAGGAATCTGGCAGAATGTCAGAGTGCTTTTATATACAAAATGATCTTTGTATTTGCCTATATGCTTTTTTCAAATGCAATAAGATCTAACAACTATAATAATAATAATGTTAATGTCCTGTTCTTCATTTGTTTGTAATATTTGGATTTTAAAAGAAACAAAACAAAATCCTTAAAATTCTATGAATACCAGAAACTAGAAAAAATATTTGAACATTGTAAAGCATATTGTCCTTTCGGCAACCATAAACACTATGCCTTGTAATGTTTTTAAAACCTGTAAGCTTTTGAATTCATAATGTCAACTGCATTTTTATAGGGTAATCTTGTGCATATTTAATTGGATGTAAGTTTTTCTAAGGCAAAATTTCTATTAATTCTATTGAATTCCAGATTAAAATACTGTGGAAAAAGTAAGGATTTCACATCTAATAATCACAGTTACTTTTTCTGATATTTTTTAATGGAAATGATTTAGAAGAAGAATCTGCAAACACCATGCTGGCATTAGATTCCCTGTACACAATAAAGCTATTGAGAGCTTATCTTATTTGCTACATATCAACATACTGTAGTTTCCCCTGGATTTATCTTCTTTAAAGTAATGCTGAAACTGAAACATTTACTAAATTAAGCCTTTTATTTCTTTTTCCTAGAATTGCATGTCTAATGCAAAAAAAAAAAAAACCAAAACCCCCAAACCCGGCAGCTGTTCAGAATTTTATCCAGTTACAAGATTACTTGCAGTTGTTTTTTCATATTTGCATAAACAAACTTGAGGTTCGATATCCAACATTAACAATCAGTTTGTTTTAGGTTTTATAAAGATTCTCGCTGTCAATGGGAGAAGATTTTTTCCTCATTCTCCCCAAGAAACATTTCAGAAGATCAACATTTTTTTTGCTATAGTGGAGGCAAAGTATTTCTGAAGCCTTTGTACTGACTCCCAAGAGCAGAGCTAAAAAATCATCTAAAATCAGTTTTTGTGAAATAAGATAGCTTTCTTTTCCAGTTCCAGGGATTTGTTTGAATTTTACAACCACAGGAAAGAAAGAGTTTGGTGTTTATTTATTCTGCATAACAAGTGTGCTTGAATAGTTCTTCAATCTTGTACAGCCTTGTTCTGCACTGGATGAATTTTCCATGTATTTTTTTTTCCACAATAGCAATTGCACTTAGACTTATATGCTTCTTCATAGTGCTCTACAGCCCTCTCTAAGCAATTTAAGAATCAGCATATTGTCCTCAACAAACTAGGTTCTCATCAACCTCAGAAGGATGGAAGGCTGAGTCAGTGTTGAGCTGGTCAGGATCGAACGGCTGACAGTGAACAGAATTCGCCTGCACTACTACATTCTAACCATTTCCCCCCGATGGCTCTAAAAGTTAGCTCCATGAGGAAAACTTCATTTTTTGGAACAATTATTGAACCTGTGAGAAACTAAGGTAAACTCCACTTAGAGTTGTAGTGCTGCAACTACCGGTAACATATCAGTATAAACTATTTTATAACCGTTCTTGATCACTGCAACTGAGCTTCACCTATTAGTGCAGAGTTCAAAAAAACTTTAGTTGTACTTTAGTTCTTTCATATCCAGCTGTAAAAGTTTTTCTACTCCTGTTGCTTGTTTGTTTTTTTAAACTAGGTTTGAGCATATTCATTCTCGATTATCTCCCCAAAACCTCCAAGTTCCTTGTCCTATTTGGGAGAAGTAGAGTTAGCATATTCTGTGTACTGGTAAACATTTACTCCAAATACCTGAATGGCATTCCCTGCAATTACTCTTCGGTAAAGAGTTGTGTTGTACTTTGCTTTGATGAAGCTTCAAGCCAAACTATCCCTTGAAATTGAAAGCAATATGGCTTCCTATTTATAGATTGATTTGATCTGAAAGCTGCCCAAATATTCAAACTAGTACGATATGTATCAAATATTATCAGAAAATATTTTTGCCCTGAATGTCTATAGATTTTTTATTTGCAAAGATTTTGAACAAGAAAGATACTGGAATCTTGTGATAGTTTTATTAAAGTGCTAGCAATCAATGTTAACTTTCTCCATTTGTCTTCTCATTCCTACCCCAGTCTTCCTCAATCAGGTGCCTTCTGGATATAGATTTTCACTTCCATGGTGTCCAGTCAACACTACATGGGAGCTGAATGCTCCACCAGACATCACCAGAATGGGAAGAATATTTTAAGCAATACATCTCAGCATGAAGTATAATTGATGATAGTGTGCAAATAAACATCTAATTCTCTTTAGTCTAAATACCATTCCAGTTGTGCCAGGACTACAGTGAGATCTTGTGTCTATTATATAATAGGAAGTGATGGGTACATGCAATGGCACAAGTCTTTGCAGTTTATAAAATATTGGGATTCAGAACATTTTTCAAAATATGAAATTCAGTTTCTTTAAAAAGAACATTCACCAAGCGCAGTTCATGTCTATTGAAATCGCTGTAAACAACTCACTGTTTTAACATAAGTCCATTCATTGAAAGAATCCTATAAATAGGAGTCTTGTTCTGGCCTTCAAAATGCTTGGAATGTGCCCGTCACGTAATATGTGTGCCCATTTCAATGGGAACACATGTCTCATCAACTCTGTCTTAGCACCCACCAAAGAAAAAGCTCCTCAGGGAAACTTAACATGGTTGCTTGTGTAATACAAGCAAGCTTTGCTGTTTTATAAAGAGCTATCCTTTTCTTGATAAAACATTCGTATAAAGCAGCTGTAAAGTTAAACGAGTGAATTAATCTTCTTGATAAAAATGAACTTATGATCAAACAGAGAGATCAATCATTTGGCAGAAGCCAGACAACAATCTGTGTGATTAAAACCAGCTGGCGAAGTTTTGGAAGAAGTGACATTTTAACTATGGACTCTATTCAGTATTGCACTTCATATCATACATATGCTTCAGTATGACTTCAACATGGGAATTACTAATTTTTAACATAGTGTGTGGGTGTGTGTATAGTTTTCAGAGAACATGTAAAGTTGAGTTTCTTTCTTTCCTTCCCCTCTCCACCCTGTTTAGAGCAGGTGGGAAGCCTCACAGTAGACAGCTAGTGTTTCCTTGTGGGCTGCTGTAATAAAGGACCTTTGTAAATGTCTCTTTATATGACCTGAATACAAGCTCAACAGAATGCATATTAACTATTCCCAAGAACTGTTTCATTTATTTCAAGATCTTACCTGAATTGGCCTTGCTGTTCTCTAGCAGGATTTATACACTTTTGGGTGTTGTTGTTGTTGTTATTATTATTTATACACAAAAATGACACTATACACAGCAAATGAGATAACCATGCTGGGTTTCATATCACAAATCACTAGTCAAACACTTCCCAAGTGTTTAGGACTGCATGATGTATCGGCGGATTATGCGAGCAGATCCCAGTAAGGTGGCCTTCTGCAGCTGACCAATGGTAATCTTGTCAGCACCAATGGTTTTTAAGTGCTTGCCTAGGTCTTTAGGCACAGCCCCCAGTGTGCCAATTACCACTGGAACCACCTGCACTGGTTTATGTCAGAGTCTCTGTAAAGTCTCTTAAATCCTGATACCTCGTGATTTTTTTTCAAGTTGTTTCTCATTGATTCTGCTGTCACCAGGTATGGCAATGTTGATGATCCCCACTTTTTTCTTCACAATCATGATATTCGGGGTATTTTGTTCCAAAACTTTGTCTGTTGTTGTTGTTGTTGTTATTATTATTATTATTATTATTATTTATTTTATTCATTAAACATGAAACCCAGTCAACTGAATATTCAAAAATGCATCACAAATACTATTGACTGGTGCTAATGGTTGATACGGGTTGCTGCCAGCGTCCTAGATATCAACTTGTTGTTATTGTTATTGCGTATGGCACATGTTAGCCAGAGATCACCAAGGTTCCTCTGGGAAAGGAATTTTTTTGGGCGGTGCTATCTTTACAGGTGGTGTTATGCTGGTAGGCAATTGGGGGAGGTTCCTTTCTTGTCCCTGTATGGTTTATTTGCTCATGAGAATCGAGCCACCAACCTCAGCGAGTGCAGGCCCAGCATCTTACCACATGAGTCACTGCATTTTCAGAAATATACAGCAGTTATGGACTTGGATATCTAAAGGGGCAACTTCTCCATTATTTACTTATGCCATTACAGGAGGGAAGATCTAAGGAAGAGGGTGCCCATTTGTCAGTGATTCACTAGGACAGGGTGAAACTCGCGGCGTCACAGGGTGTCATGTGACATTGTGACTTTTTCCCCCTTCGCTAAACCAGGCGTGAGCATCGCCAGGGCGTGACACATCTGGCACACGGGCTGTGAGTTTGACAGCCTTGCACAAGAGAGAAAGCATTCTTGGTATAAGCATCTTTGTTGTGAACATGATCGCAACATGAGCAGTTATACTTGGCAAACAATATAATCCATATATCAAATTAAGGTAATGCTTAGCTTTATAATCTGGTTCGATATTTTCTTTAAGCAATTTATAATTCTAAGGATTTTTTTTTTAGTGTCATGCTTAATTGTTGGTGTTTAACTGTATGGTAAATTGCTTTTGTTGCCTATGTTACCAATTGTTTTTAAGATGGAAAGTAGATAAATACGTATAAATAATCATTTTGCATGCTTTTGGAATAAATACATTTCTTATATCAGTTTGAAGGCTGATAGATAAGTATTCCTTAGGCATCGTCTGCTAATAACTTCTGCTGTGGAAGAGCCAATTTAGAAGATTTAGAAAAAAAGGAAGGAAGATTGTACTCATGTCTGTGCAACACAGTACCAATATTTTCTGCCACTTAATGACAGTCCATAGCTTATATTTTGGTGTTTTCATGCACCTTCAGTCAACAACCCAGGAAGCCTCTGTATGCTAAACAACATTGAAGTAACTTTGAATATTAATATGGCTTAAACCCAGCTTAATAACATAGTTCCTTTTGAAGATTTTAATGACACTTTATTTAATGAATCTATATTCAGGAAAAATGGTCAGAAGTTAAAAAAATAAAATAGATAATTAATTAAAATTCAATTAAAATAAGTCCTGTGGGCTTTCATTTGTGTATCTAGCACTCAATTGGAGTTAATTATTCTATGGGAACATTTTGCTTCATTGTGCGATTGAGTACATTTGATAATTAGTAAATGTTTTCCATTTTTTCATTGAAATTTCAATGTTGAAAAATTTATGATAGCCCTTTGCTTAGCTAATAAAGTTTGGAACTCTCATTATCTACCAGTTTATCTTTTGAGTATAGAGCATGTTAAGATTTGTAAAAGAGAACTCACCCACTAATCTCATCTCCAGTATTGCACACACAGTAGTTTTTAAAGAAGACATTTTATGAGAAATGCCAGAATATTAGCATTGTTTGTGTTCCATCAATATGGAAAGGCATAACTGAGCAAGTCTTTTCCTTTTTTTGCAGACTTTGTCTTAAAGAAAGTACCGAAAAAATGTGGTGAACAAAAGCTCGTTGCATTTTCAGGGGGGAAACTTGTGGTAAGCAATTTTCTTTTTACAATAAGGGTGCTTACAGTTAATTAGCAATAGCCTTTAGAGTTATATACAATTTCATAGTATTTTACAGCCCTCTCTAAGCAGTTTACAGAGTCAGCCTGTTGCCCCCAACAATATGGATCCTCATTTTACTGACTTCGGATGGATAGAAAGAAGGCTGAATCAACCTTGAATCAGTCAGGATCCAATTCCTGGCAGCGAGCAGTGAGTTGGCCTGCAATACTGCATTCTTACCACTACACTATCATGACTCTATTTTCAAAACTATTTTTTCAACCATTTTTAATTTAATTTGGTATATTGAAAACTATAATTTTACAAAGTTAGCCATTAATAGCAATATTTTCCTCTTTTTAATTTCTTTTAATTCTGAAAGAAATCTAGCAGAGCCTTCAGGCCAGGAATGCACTGGATAATTTAATTTGTCAAACCAGTTTCTACGTACTGTGCTATGGCTTTTATAAAATACTTGGGGCTAAAATCTAAGGCAGGAATATAATAAAGTCTTGCTTCAAAAAAAGCAAATCGATTATATCACCATGAAACACCAGTTGGGAGTTAAGACTAGTGATTTTTGATTCTGTAAAAAAAGTATAATGAAATGGTTTTATTTGGAAAACTTGGCACTGACAGGCCATGACTATTTTTTGTTCTAGTTTTTTTTAATTAGTTTGATTCTTTTAATATTTTTTCTTTGTTTTTGCTAGTCTGGATTTTGACTTAAAGTATCTTGTTAATCCAGGTAGGATTTGTGTTTATTTTTGTCCAGTAGTTTTCAAGTGTACTCACTGAAGAAATTTTTAAGTTGAAAATGTGGGTGCACTTTAGATTTTCAAGTGGTATTTTAAAAAGCATCATTTGAAATGAAAACAGGCTCCAAGACAGGGTATTTAGTGAAGCATGTTATTTACTGAAATATAGTGTATGCTAAGGAAGTAATCTGTTGGGGATTTATATAGTGAACAGGGGGCAAGATGAATTAAATTCACCTTTTCACCTCCATGATGTTATCCATTGCCACCTCATCCAAAATCAGCAACAAATGCTTTTATAGGAGTCACACTTTTGAATCTCTTGCTGCAGATTTGAACCTGACAGAAAGTAAATGAAAATCTGCTATTTTTATCTGTTCTCAATTCATTTTTTCATATGCCAGTCAAAAGTATATATTTGAAAACTACATGTGATTTCATCTAGCTTTATTTCTGTAAGCTGTGATCATAGGAACACTTATTTTATTTTTACATAAATGGGTTTTATACCTCAAGCTAAGATAGACAATTGCCACAATAAGTTTACACTGTTCTGCAATATGCTTTATGTGAATGCTACCGATATTGAAAGATTAAGCGCAGGATACACCCATGTTGCTGAAACTTATCATTTCCTTAAATGCAGGATATA
Source organism: Pseudonaja textilis (assembly GCF_049901715.1). NCBI lineage: Eukaryota > Metazoa > Chordata > Lepidosauria > Squamata > Elapidae > Pseudonaja > Pseudonaja textilis. Next base: position 99,086,736 of record NC_141990.1, read on the forward strand.
TTTGAATATTTTTTATGCATTGTTGAATATTCAGACCTGCTAATAAGTTTGGAATTTATGGGAAATATATACATTTTGTGATAAATGTATTCCTATCCCACTGCCTTCCTGTTTCTTTTTTCTTTATTTCCTTTTATTCCCTATGTAATCTTTTACAGAATTCATGTACTTGTGGGGGGAGGGGGAGAGGAATTTTAGTAGAACTGGTTATCAATCAGTTTGCTAACTTAAAATGAAACTAGCATATAGACTATTCAATTAAATGGTCTTGAATAATCCCATAATAGTAATCCATTTTCACGCACATTCCTTGAAATTTATCATTTGCTTATTTATTTACACTACATTGATTTAATATAGTGGGCAGGGAGTACATTAAATCCAAAGATCCTGTCTTTCTATTTTCCTCTCCAAATGGTTAATTTCAGCAGGGGTCTCCAACCTTGGCAACTTTAAGACTGGAGGACTTCAATTCCCAGAATTTCCCAGCCAGCAAAGCTGGGGTTAGGGTTAGGGTTAGGGTTAGGCTGGGGAATTCAGGGAGTTGAAATCCTCCAGGCTTAAAGTTGCCAAGGTTGGAGATCCCTGAACTACAGAAATGCTCTTTCTTAGAGCAAGAAAAACTCTGAGGAAGACAGTCCACTAAGCACCATAATAAAGACTGTTGAGGGTCCCTGTTTTATCTACACTAGTTGCTTAGTGAGCAAGGAAGGGTTGAGACTGGAGGAGTCTATGGAAAATGATTTGCCATTGCAGCCCATAGACCATATCTCAGTGTTTCATCCACTTAGTCAGTGGCTCTTGCCAGCCACTGCTCTGGCATATCACCTGTCCAATCTTTCTGTTTCCTTCCCAGTCTTGACTTGGTGTCACTCCTTCAGTTCACTCTCTTGCTTGATCTTCCCTTCTTCACTTGGATCTCAACAGAAATATATAATGGCACTTTTTAATGAGAATCTGTCCATTTGACTTGTTTGTCAAACATACGGCATTTGTCGTTTTGAAGAATTTCAAGAGAGGAAAGCCTCTCACCCTATTCAGAACTCAGTGGAAACACAACTCTTATAAACGACTATAGCAAAAGTGTCAGTGCACTTCCTCTTTGCTTTTTTATCTTCAGACTTCCCAAGGAGACTTTCTGTGGGAAGCAAATTCCCAGCTCACATACTCAAGAAGAGAATCTCCTGGAATGTTGAGCAAGGCTTCCTCAGATTTCATCTCACCCAATGACTCGCTCTCGCTCTTGCTTGCTCAGGCATTTCAATAGAAAAGAAAGAGAACTAAAGGAGAGAAGCAAGTAGAGGCTGCATTTGATGTAGAAATGGTTACTGCGAACTCTTGAGGTTGATTTATCAAAGCAGTTCATTTTCCTAAATCCATAAAATACGCTCAGGAAATACAATCACATCACCTACCCAGTCATTCTTGCATTTTGGGTAATTGAAATAAGTCTTGTAGCTTCAGACATAGCAGCAAATACCCCTTTCCTTGATAAACTGAGCAGATTCATCAAGAATACAGGCCAACATTACTATAGTTTGTTCCAGGCCATATCAAAAACTTTAAAGGAACTACTGATAGATCTCTAGTAGCTTCCTTGGTTTAGAAACAGGAATGACTTCCCCGGTGATTACATTATTTTAAAGGTGATTCATGAAGTGAATGCTTTAGCAATCAAAGTAGTAAATCGTTGACAGGCTGTAAATTTCCTAGACATATACAAATGAGTCCAGTACTCTAAATTTGATATTTACTATGAATTTGATCTTTACTATGTCACCATTATGTGGTAGTTCTGAAAGAAACCTCTCATTATATGCCTCACATATGCATGGGGAAGATTTTGGAGGATGCTGTAATAGACAGAGTCTCATATTGTATTTCTTTCGGCAGCATGGGTCTTGGAAATTGAACCCTAGATCCACAGACTATAAGCCAGCAAATTCCATGAATTAATTACCCTGATCCCTGTGGAAAAAGACTTACCTGAATATCTACATGATGTAAGAGTCTTTAGCTTTCCTGTGACTCCTGTAACAAACTCTCATTTTGTAGCAAGCGCAAATGGAAAAGTGTGAAGTCATCATGATAGTTTCCAGTTGACCCAGAAAACCTTGATAATTGAAGCATCTCTGACCATAAAGTTCCCCATGGGTTCTTCCCATCAGTCCTGACCTCTCTAGACAGGGAGGCCAATTTTATCCAGACCCAAGTTGGCTGTAGATGCCTCCCTGGAGGGTGGGCATGGCAAACCTCAACTTCTTTTTGCATTAATACTACCATGCAGGGCAACTTATTTTCTTTATTCTTGTTTCTGAGGCATTACACTTTTAACAGCTTCACCCAAAGCTTGCTTCACTTGATGTAGTGGATAGTAAGAATAACCTTGAGGAACAGGAAGAAGATCTGTAACCATAACCAAGACAATAGTCAGAAAAAAGACAGAGGCAGAAATGTATTAGTGTTGATAACTTAGATTGCTTAATCTGATGTGCTCAAAAGGCTGATAGTTGACAAGCCCTACAACAAATAATGACTCATTTGCAAGCTTCCCTAGTGAGTAGTTTGCATTTTGTTGGTGATGCACTGCTCACTACCAACATGGAGGATGCCTTACAACAGGGCTGTCAAGCTTGCAGGCCGCAGGTGGGATGCAACATGCGCTGGCCATGCCCACGCCCGATTTAGTGAAAGGGGAAAAGGTCATGTGATGCCGTTTTGACACCCCTGCCCTACAATAACAGACTTCTTTTTAAAATGCCGTAAAGGTAAAGGTAAAATGCCATAAAGGTAAAGGTTTCCCCTGTCCATTGTGTCTGACTCTTCTGTAGGGGGCAGTCATCTCTATTTCTTTAGCTGAGGGAGCCAGCATTATCCAAAGACATTTCTGCTGTCATGTAGCCAGCATGATTATATGCCAAGGCGCACAGAACTCTGTTGCCTTCCCATTAAATGGTACCTATTTATCTACTCACATTTGTGTGCTTTCGAACTGCTAGGTAGGCAGGAGCTGGGGCAGGAACAGGAGTCCACTCCATTGTGTGGAACTTGGATCTTGAACCCAGGCTATCAACTTTCCAGTTGACAAGCACAGCAGTGGTAGGATTCAATTTTTTTTTGCTACCGGTTCTGTGGGCGTGGCTTGGTGGGCGTGGCAGGGGAAGGATACTGTAAAATCTCCAGTCAGAGGTGGTATTTGCTGGTTCTCCGGACTACTCAACATTTCCACTACCGGTTCTCCAGAACTGGTCCGAAACTGCTGAATACCACCTCTGAACCACAGCTTCTTTCATTGCTGAGCCAGTAGTCTTGCTTTAAAATTTCTTTTCATACCGCAAATAAAGGATTTATAGATCTTTCCTCCCTTGGTGAATACAAAGCATTGTTATATTAAGGAAAGAATTGCCTCTGAAGTAATTTATCTTTACATCTATTTGTATTAATACTATGAAACTCTTTGTAATTATCCTGGGCACTTAAATGGCTGAGCGGTTGCTCTACACAATCATGTAGAACTACAAAATAAAAACTTTGGTCCTGCTTACTGGAACAGTAGTAGTTCTATAAGTGCCCATAAGGAATAGGAAATCACTAGTAAGACTGCATTGTCCCTGCCTGATTTAATTGTTCTATTTTTATTACATTCTGTTTCCATTTTGTATACATTACACAATACATTTCACTCATCCTTATTTTTTTGCAATTATTGTTCTTGTATATCATTTCTTTTCATTGACATTTTTCATTAAATCATGTCACCATTTTTTTATATTTCCTATTGGTTAAATCCACATACTTTTCTGGCAGTCTGCAACTCCTCCCTCAGTGACAGTTGGCTTCTATAATCTCTTTCCTTATATCTACTTTCCATTCATTCTGTTGGAAGGTTAATTTGTCTTTTAATTTTTTCATACAACTCATACTTCTCTCTCTGCAGTCATTCTACTTTTATTCTACTGTCAAGAAATAGTCATATTGGGAAGTTCCCTGCCCCCTGCAACTCTACTAATTCTCTCAATTCACTCACAATAAATGCTTAATTATTGGAGGTGTCATTTATCTTTCGGTTTAGCTATCCCAGACTAGAACATGAATTTTGCAAATGCCTGTTTTCTAAAGCTTATGTTGAATTACTTCAGGCTTGTAGCAAAGTAACAGAGCTGATACTGTTTTCCTGTGATTTGAAGTATTTTAAATACCTTGAGAAGACATTTTTGCACAAAATTGATAGTGTTTGCATCTGTTGTAAAGTTATTTCCCACATAAGTTTTGAATTTTTAGCTATATGTAAAGTAACAGGAATAATTCCTTGCCTGCTTATGGGACAGCTGCAGAGAAAGCACACTGCACAGTTCAGTATCTAAAATGAGGGACAGGGATAGAGACTGTCTGGATGCAGGCATATGTGCCAGTCTTCTTAGTTTAGTCAGTAACTTGATTGCTTTAAACCCCATGGGTAATTAGCATGATTGTTACCCTGTATTATGTAGATAATCAATTAAATTGAATACCACTGGCATGAAGAAAAGGTCAAAGCAGTTTTTCTGTCTTTCATAAGCCTAAATGGCTTTGCAAAACTAACTTTTTAATGTGCTTGTCTAATGTGATGCTTGAAATCTATATTTGGCTCTTCTGTCTTTTCTTCTAGTTTGATAGTATTAAATCACTTTAACATTTTTTAAACATTGCAAAGGTTTTGAGGACTGCTTTGATTGAAAAGGAGTGTTTGAAAGTTTGCAAACAGTAAAGTAGAAATGCAGCTGTTTTTTTTTATTGTTGTACCTTTAAAAAACACTGATGCCTATTTCACATCCAGGCACATGTGACTATCATTTATTTTCTCAGGATATTTCTTTGGTCCCCTGGAACTCCAGGCTACAATCAGAATTTTTAAGGAATGTGCAAAGAATATGAGAGATACATCATAATTCACAATTAGATAGAATGGTTGTGTTTTGTGATCTTTAAGACAAAGGGTTCATCCAGTAAAGTTTGATTTATTGATAGGTTTTCTTGGCAACATTTGTCAGTTCTTCATAAGATTTATTCATTTTCTTCCTGATTAATATTACATTTGATCTCCCATCTAAGTATTCACATAGATCTATTGGGCTGTGTGTTGTTGTTGCTGTTTTGTGATGATCTTGCAGATCATTTGGACCTATTCTAAAATATAATACAAGCATTAATAAGAGTTTAGTCTAAAACTATACTGTAGTCAATTCTGGATAATGGAAAGTAAAGCATTTTTCAAGTCAACTTTCTAGTTTCCATTTTGTGCATCTAGGGTATTGTCCTATCATTATGAAGAACTGTTTAGGACTGGGAATAAAACTAACGTGTTAGAGTCTAGGAACTAAAATTATAATTATGGAATATTACTCTCATTAGGAATGTCGCATTTACAGTTCACATTATGTAGCATACCATTAAGATTCCACAAGCACTATATAATAGCATAATTTTATTTTTATGCTAAAGATTATGGGAGAAATCAATGTTCATGAATATGAATCCTTGCATAAACTGGAAACAGCAAAATGCCCTACAGGTTCAGGACTCGCTGCCTATCAATATTAAGAAAGAGTTGGGGGATTATGAGGCGCTTATGAAACTTAAAGGAGTATGATTAAAAGACTGGTTAAAAAGCATTGTTTAAGGATTTCTCTTTAGATGTCCTACCTTGCTTATTTTTTGCCCATTTCCCCTTTGTTGCCAGTCTCTGCTACTGATTCTCTCTCTTGCTGTTCCTCTACTTTATTTCACTTTCCTTATGCTGGTCCTTCTTGTCCTCTTGTTCACTGAAGCAAGCTTTATACTGAGGAATGACAATTTTTACAGCCAAATAAGTATGCGTCCATCCTGCATTTGCATTAGCTGTACACTCTTATCACTGCGTCACACTACACGCCACATTGCTATTAAATCATCTCTGCAAAGAAATCTAAAACAATCTTTCTTCTAATAATAATGCTCTTCTCTTCCATACATAAAGCACATACACAAGCATAGTTCTTTGCAGTATATATTTCATTTTTACCTTATCTTTATAAATCTCCAGCAGAAATTGCCTCAACTACTTAGTTGGTTACTCTCATTCTGATTATTTTAAATTATCTTTTTTAAATAAAGTATTATATCACTGATTTCAATGTTTTCTCAGGCAAAATAGGGCAATCCTGGTAACTTTGCTGCAGATTTATTTCTTTGATATATATATATATATATATATATATATATATATATATATATATATATATATATATATATATATATATATCTTAAATGGAGTGCAGCGAAAAGAATCTCTCTTGCAAAACTGGTTAGTGTAATTCATCATTATTGGTACACAACATTATAACAAAGCAACATACTGTATCTGCCTCATAAAATTTGCCCAAACTATTTTAGAGCACCGTTCCTTTGAGACCATGTATTTTACACAGAAATAATTTACATTTCTACACAGATGTACCCTCTCTCTGTTTTTTTTTCCTGTCTATGTACTGTGACTAAGTTAAATCCGGTGTTTCTTTGTGGTTTTCACATTGTCTCCTGTTCAGAATTGCCTGAGTCTACTACAATAACTTAGTTTCTCATGCTCAACCATGCATTTAATAGTGGCATTGATTTTTTGCTTCCTTTGTAAACATCCTTGGTTTCCTTTTTTTCCTTTTAGCTTCCTTTAATCTCTCCCATACTCAATCAGCACATGCACTTACAAATTCTGTTTACACTCTCGCTCTGACCTTTCTAAATCTGTGCTATATGCCAGCACAGATCTTTCCTTCCTTGTTCCAGTTTTTCTAAAGCTCTCTCAAAATTAAATTGGAACAAGTTTGCCTTTTTTTTACTATTAAACTGCCTGTTGGTGTGTATAGGATAATGTAAGTATATAGGATAATGTAACTACAATAAAAAGGTACTAGTCTGAAAGCAGATATTTTTAAATTAATGTTTGATTATCAAATTTGCTAACTGCTTATTTGCTCAACTATTTTTTCCTCTTTTATGGAAAAACTGGATGCAATTTTTTAAAAATTATATACACGATTCTTAGAGCTCTTTTACATCTACTTCCTCAGATTCAGCTCTTTTAATTTTAAGTTACTTATTCTCTTCTCACTTTTACCTTGTAAAATCGATAAATTACCTAACCGTAATAAATATACTGAATGAGATAAATTCTATGGTACTTTTAGCATAGTATGTGTGTATCTCGCTAATATATATTACTACAAGAGTAGTGAGCTATTTATATGGAAGCCTTGTTAGTATCTAGTGTGAAATTGATGCTAACATGATTTACAGCTGTGAAAGATTTTGGAGAGGACCCAAAGCATGTTAACTAGCTTAAAATTTGTCTCACTGAGTTTCAGTCTTTATATCCCATATACAATTAAACCCAACCAACTCAATTTTTGCTAAAATAGAATTCTTTTTACATTACAAAATCACTAGTGTAGATATAAGATGGCAATAATTTTACTGTAAAATAACATAACATTCAAAAAAATAAATATACTAGTCTGCAAGTCATACAATATTAGGAATTCCTTGTTAAGTTATGTCCAAATTTTTCAAGTAGAGTGGAAAAAAAAAGCAACTATTGAAACTCCTCAGTTTTTCATGTTTTTTTCATATAGTTGAGCAGTATTCATTTCTGTCCATATATATAGGTAGTCTTTAACTTATGATCACAATTGAACCCAAAAGTTTTTTTTTTGAAAATTTTATTTGGGTTTTCACAAAAACAAAATACAAATAAAAGATCTTTTTTGAAAATAGCATGGTCCCAGGTTATCACTTCCTCATACAGACACAAAACTCAATTTCATGCTCATTTTTATATTCTATTCCGTATCTTATTATCATTTTATATTTTCTACATAGTTTTTCCCCTCTTTTAATTTTCCCAACTTTGTTTTAATTATCTCAATTGAAATCGTTATATTTATACTTTTGTCTGTCCTGTTACAATTTCACATTATCTTTTCTTATTAAGCAGATTTTTCCCTGTAGTTACCAATTAGAGTATGACACCTTTATATCCTTTAATTTTATCCATTCAAGCTCTTATTTAAGCTTCAGTATATTGCTTTAAGATTATAGCATTCAATATAATATATAACTTCCAATTGAATTCTGCTTGGTACATTCTTAAAATAGACATTATATTCATATATGTGTGTGTGTGTGTGTGTGTGTGTTTGTGTGTAAATAAAACACATTCCATTCCAATTCAATTCTATCATTAATATGCATTAAAATCTTAATATCTTTAACATTTTTTTCCAATTGGGAACACTTATAAACTTTCCATAGTTAATTCTTTTTTTCCATATTTCTCACTTATATTTTTATAAATCATTACTAATAATTAAAAATGTTCCCTTTTAATTCTCTCAATCATTTTAATTCATTTATTTATTAACAAACATCCCACTGCATTACAATAAATATTTTATCCATCATCATATTTTCTAAAGTTATTTCTATTTGTAATATAACAAAGCTATCTTATGTACCTTTGCAGAATCCCTTTTACAATTAAATTTTCACCCATTATCTCCAAACAAACTTATGGTTACAATCCTTATATCTTTTCCCTGTTTCTCCATTTCTTGTTTCCATTTTTGTTTCCATTTTTGTTGCCAAACAAGATTGCTGTTAAATGACTTTTACCCATTTTTCGATCCTTCTTGCCATAGTTGTTAAGTGAATCACTCCAGCTGTTAAGTTAATAACATGGTTGTTAAGTGAATCTGGCTTCCCCATTGACTTTGCTTATCAGAAGGTTGCAAAAGGTGATCACCTGACCCAGGGACATTTCAACCAGCATAAATATGAGCCACTTTCCCAAGCATACAAACGTTGATCACATGACCATGGGGGTGCTACAAAAGTCATAAGTGTGAAAAAGAATTCACTTTTTTCAGTGCCATTATATAGTTCGTGGTCGTGCTGCATCTTCATAGTGGGTGTCGGTTTGCTTCATGTATGGCTCGGAGGGGTTTGAAGTGGGTAGTGATGCAGCTGCATGGGTAGTGATGCAGTCCGCCCTCATGAACAGACGAGTACCTAACATGAAGAATGACACCAGACCCAACACGAACTCGAAGCCATACAGCAAGATCACAGCTCACCAGCTCAAATCCCCCAGCAACTAAGACTAACCTGAGCACAACCAAGCCCCCACCTGAACAGAACATGCCTCCAACCAATCAGAACACGGCCAACCCCCCAACCAATCAGAACACAGCCAAACCCCCTACCAATGAGAACACACCCCCACCCAATCAGAACACAGCCAAGCCCCCACCCAATCAAGTCCTACCCCCACTAGCAGTTAAAAGGAAGAAGCAGCTGCAATCTCACATCACTCTGAGAAGCAAGAGCTGAAGACAGAAGCCTGAAGATGATGAATGAGACTTCATCGAAACGTTGCCTAGATACTTCGAATCTTACGCGGGAGAAAACCCGAACAACCAAAGATCCACATACAAATACCCGCGAGAACCTCAGAAAACATACACACACACACACACACACACACACACACACACACATATATATCCTTACGTTTTCGCGGGTACTTACATGTATGGTATTCGGCTTTGTTCGGGTATTTTCCCATGTCATTATAGTTGTGCTTTTAAAGTTGTAGCAACGTTTTGGCAGAATCTCATCTGCCATCATCAGGCTTCTGTATTGTGTTCATCTGTGAGTCAGACTTTTACAGTTGTTTCAGTTTTAAATTTGGGGCTAACCTACTGCTGTGCCAAAATGGTTTTTTCTTCATCCTGATTGGTTAGGAGTCTTGGTCTGTGTTTATTGGTCTTGGAGTTTGCTGTGTTCTGCTTGATTGGTGTTTCTAATATCTTTTGTTTATTTTGTGGCTTTTTTGTGTCTTGATTGGCTGGCAACATTGTGTTCCTGTATTGGAGGCTTTTAGTGCAGCTTGACTCCGAGTAAATGGATGGCTATCATTTGTTGGGAAGCTAGATTTCATCTGGGTGCCTGGTTGGGGTGTGTTTAAGCTGGAGGTATCAGGGGGGGATCTGTTTGTGCCCAGGTGTTTGCCTGGCTAGTGGTGTGGAGATTTTTTTGTTTGTGAGTGCAGGCTTCCAAATAATTGACAGTCTGGTGGATTCATCTCTTCCACAGGTCATAGCGTCAACTTCAGTGGCACCAAAACCCTAGCCATTATAGAAAACCCCAGCCACAGAATTATCAGAGAAGCCATAGAGATTGAAAAAAAGACCTGAAAGCATGAATAGAAGAGATGGTTCCACACACAAAACTTTTACCCAAAATCAGGCAAAGCAGGCAGATTGAGTTGCTCACAGAATCACAGATTCATTCAGAGATCTATCTGTCTGCAATTGGCTAGCTCAGTCTGTCACATAAAATTTACTTGCAAGCAAACTCATAATCAGGCAAAGCAGGCAGATTGAGTTGCTCACAGGATCATTCAGTGATCTATCTATCTGCCATCGGCTAGCTCAGTCTCTCAAATTTGCTTTCCGTGAATCTGCACTGAATTTGCTTGCAAGCAAACCTTCAGTCCTAAGGGAGGTTCGGCTGTGCTGAGCCGAAGATCTAACGACTAGCTAGAAAGCAAGAAATCCAACCATTTCCTGCTTCCTAGCTAATCTAAATCTCCCAGCACAGCAGAACAGATGATGGTTGGAAAAAGGAAAAATAGCAATTTAGCAGGCAAGTTTACCAGGTAAGGAGTGAGTGGGCGGGGAGGGTTCCCATGGGCCATGTAGGCAGCCCAGCCTTGTATATCTGCGCAGCCTGGATTAATTGCTTTGTGGGGGTGCTCTGTGGGTGAGATTTCTCCGAGGCCCACCAAAATTTTCTCATGGCCCACCGGTGGGCCATGGCCCACCGGTTGGCGCCCGCTGCTTTATTTCATCTGCCCTTCCAGCATTTTGAAAAGGTTCAGATATTCCTTTCAGGCTCTTAGGAATACTGATGTAAAGTGCACACTGTCATTTCAATGTTAGCATCCTCAGTGAATGTAAAAATTATAGTAACTATACAAAACTTTTGATCCTTTTTTGGAGAATGGAAAAGACTCTCCATTCTGTATTAAGTCTCTGAGTGCATTCGAAAGAAACTCAATATCTATGTTGTTATATCTAACTAAGATATCCTGAGCTAGTGCAGTGTTTAATGTCCTTCAACTGTTATTCACTGCCACCATCCTCTTTTCTTTCCTTCAATCAGGGTGATAGGAACCAGCCAAAAAAGTTCAACACAAAAAATATCCTGTCTGCCATTTTTTGCTACTTGAGAAATAGGAGAGGATCTTAGGCCAGGGATGTCAAGCTCAATTTCATTGAGGGCCACATCATCAGGGTTGTGTTTGACCTTGGGGGAGGCAGAGACCCCGTGGGCCAGATCTAAGCACCCCAGGGGCCAGCCTTGAGTTTGACATCCTTCTCTTAGGTCATTATCTGATACTCAGTCCCAATAAGGCCCAGTTGAAATACAGGTAGTCCTTGATTTATGATTGTTCTTTTGTCAACTGTTCTAAGTTATGACAGCGCTGAAAAAAGTGATTCACAACTGACTCTTGTACTTATCATCTTAGCACCCCCAAAGTCACATGTTCAAATTTTGGATACTTGGCTACCTGCATTTACAAAGTTTGTAATGTTACTTAATTGCCATTTGTGACTTCCAGCTGGCTTCTGACAAGCAAAGTCAATGGGGGAAGCCAGATTAACTTAGCAACCATGTGGTTCATTAACAACCATGGCTACAAAGCCCATAAAATTGAGTGTGACTCACATCCTCACTTCATGGCAGAAGTTCTGATCCTAGTTGTAGTTATACATTGAGGATTACCTGTCTATTAGCAAATTAAAAATCCAGACATAAAATAGCAATTAACATATTAACATTGATTTAATTACATAAGGAACACACAACAGCAGTAAAAATGGACAGATGCTAGACTTAAAGAAAAACAATTAGAATTCACCAAACAAAAAACAACATTGGGACCATTAAGCCTCACAGAAAAATAGATTTGAAGGAAGCCAGTTATTTGTCTTGAGCACATGTGTAATATAATCAAACTCTTAATGCTATTTTAAGCTCTTAATGTACCGGCACTCTGGATTAGATGAAATCTTCCCTGAGTTTTAAAAGATTTTATGCCATAAGATTCTTTTCCTTCCCTGCAGCCATGTGCTGTTGGATATTACCAAAAAAAAAAAAAAAAGCCTCTAGCAAACTTGTCCTTTGCTATTTAGTTTGAGAAAGAAAGAGCTGACTGTGAGTATGATCTAATACTGCTAGAAATGCTTCCAATTGGGAAGTCTTGCAGAACATCTTACAGTGAACGCAATCCTTCTCAAAGTGTTCAAGCAGCTGTAACCCCTGGAAAGCTCACAGGGCAGCTTCAGAGATTGTCCTCAGCTGTTTGCACATTTGCTGCATGCACACTTGCCTCCCTGGCACATACATGCAGACAGCTGAGGACAACCTTTGAAACATCTATGCAAGCCTTTAAATAGCTTGGCTGCTCCATACTTTGCAGAGGACTGCACACTTTAGTCGTGCTAAATAACTATGGGGATTCTCAGTCATCCAGGTCATGGTTGTCCCAAAGCTGCTTTTTCAAGAGGCAATTGGATTTTCTTGTTTTTCTTTGAAGACGTTTCACTTCTCATCCAAAAAGCTTCTTCGGCTCTGACTGGCTGGTGAGGAATACACTCCTTGCAGACAGCTAATCATTTGCATTCTTTTTAGAGAGTCATTGACCCCACTTGCAGGTTTATCTGTGTCCTCAGGATCACCTGAGTAGTGCAAATAGGTATGGAACCTTCTTGGAACTGCTGAAAGGGTTAGTGTTAGGTTAGGGTTTTCTGTCTTCCAAAGAATGGCCTTTGTCTTTTAAATGTGGATGGACTGCTGAGTCTTGTCCTGTTGGGTTGGTTCTCCTATGTTATGCCATGCATTTTTATGAAGTGGCTGTTTTGTTTCCCCAATGTACAGATCCGCATATATCTCACTGCATTGTATTGCATATAACACATTGCTCACTTTGTATCTAGGTGTTTCATCCTTGGTGTGGACAAGCTTCTGCCTTAGCGTATTCTTGGGTTTAAAGTATGGCTGAAGATCCTCCTGAGCTTTAGTCATGCTAAAGATGCTTTACAGAGCTTGCCTTTTACAGATTTTACACAGTCACGCTACATATGGGCCATAGCTATGTCTCCCCCTCTACCAAAGGAAACATGATGTCCACTCAATTAGAGCTTCTTTGAACCCATCAAAGCCTATAGCAGCCTTCTCTAAAACTGGCCAGATATGTTGGGAGGAATTCCTAGCCAAGGATCCTACTGGCTGGCAGTTGTTGGGAGTTGCACTTCCAATTCTTTGGAGGGATTATTGCTTTATTGATTGATAAAACATTACATTTATTCTCATTCCCTCTCCTGTGTATGAGTAGTCATCCTTACATATTTCATACAGAGACAAAATAAATAGCTTGCATTTAAAAAAAAGATATCCCCAGTACTTTTTGGCAAACATTCATCATACTTTACCTTGAAGTAACCATTTATGAATAACTATGAGGAGGAAGGCAATTTGGCAAATATGTTAGCTTACATAGGGTGATGTGGTGGGTTTACTTCCTTTATTCATGCATAAATGTACCATGAGCATTACTTTGTAGCATGCAACATAAGGCTAATTTGCTTCAATTGAATCAAAAGGATCCCACATCCTTCCTGTGCCCTTCAAAGAATTATAAAAGCCTATTCAGTGAAAGAACAGATGCACAAGTATGTATCATTTATCATCAGGGATGGCATAATGATCCTGAACAAACCAAAGAAAAAAGTGCCTATGCAGAAGATAAGGAGAGATGGACACCCTATTTCTTTTTTCTGCAGCAACTGCATTCCGCTTTTTAAGTGTAATGAATAAGGTAGTATTACTGTCAAGGAGAGGAAACATGTTTCTTTTTGTAAGTTTTAAACTTTTTTTTAATAAATACTATTTTGAAGGATTTTTAAAAATGCATGTTAAAAATAAAAACAAATTGTAAAACCCAACACCTCAGACTACCGTGTTTCTCATATAATAAGGCCGGGTCTTTTGTTTTTGTTTTTTGAGCCCTGAAAAAATGGCTAGGCTGTCTTTTCGGGGGTGACTTAATTCCCCCCACTTGCATCTTCGGGCGGGCGGGCAGCGATGGCTTGGATGTTGACCTCGGCGTTGGTGGGGCACTTCATATTGGGGTCAATGCAGGCAGCACCATATCCAGGTGTGCAACAAAAGTACTTCCTAACGGCAAGCCCCCCTCACCATTCCCCCCCATTTCGCATGTTTTAATATAGGCCTTAATTTGGGGGGAGGGGCTTAATTTCATTTCATGCCTATAAAACATGCTGGGACTTCCTATTGGGGGAGGCCATATTGTTGGAGAAACAGGGTATTAAATCTCAGTGGTTAAATTGTTGCCTGTGCTTAAGTGTTTTGGTTTTTTTTGAAGGTGTCAACTATAGTGGTGCTTAAATTTGTGAATCCTTTTGATGTCTAATGTTTCTGCGTAAATATGACATAAAATATTATATATTTTCCTGAAACTAAATAAAGAGAACCCAATTAAATAAATGATTCAAGAAAATTATACTTGTTGAGGAAAAAGCTACATATTTGCATATGGAAGGAGTACGCCCTGCACTGATGATGTTACTTAGTTTGGTAATGAAACATCTGCAAGAAAACAACCAAGCTAGGAGAGCACCAAGGAAGGCTGAAGCCTGGGGATCAGCCAGAATGCAAGAGAATGCTATGTGGACAGATGAGACCAAAATAGAACTTTCTAGATTGAATGAGAAGTTGCAGACAGGCATGTTCCGGTACACTAAAAGCAACTTTTTTGGAATTGAATCCTAAACATTGCCAGCTCTGCTTTTTAATATTCAAAATAGTGTCCATAAATATAATAACGATTTAAGAAAGATATTTGAAATTGTAATAAAATTCTCAGTATTACAGGAAGGTATATAATACCAATGTCACAGGGTCAGTAGATGATTTTGTAGGATAATGATGTAAGTATATTTTTAAGACTCAATTCAGAAAAGTTGTGACACATGTGATTTTGTGAAATGTTTGCTTTAATTTTATTAAAATAAAACCACATGAAAAGGCAACAGCTATAAGATCTATAAAACTTGCTCCTCCTTTTTCCCCTCCTCCAGAAGAACGTCTAGTGATACCTGCCATAAATACCTGCCATAAATATCTTCCAAAGAAAAATTGTTTTGCTGTTATGTATGGTGTGGAGATCTTGAGATTGGGGAAAATGACTAAATTGGAAGTAATTAAAAATAAATGTAATGTATCCTCCTGGATTTCCCACTAAGCTTTGGCAAAAATGTAGGCAGATCTTTCCATATTACATACTATCACAGAATCAAGGCATTAGTATCATTTTATGAAATATTAGTTTCCATTTACTTTGTACGCTGTTTGATTTCCAATGACAGTGCCTTCTTTTATATGGTGGATATACTGGAATTGTGCTTATTTAAATAGTGCTGTAGAGAAAACCTTACAATTTATACTGCTGGGATTGGGATTCTTTGTAATATTTCAATAGTTACTGTTGGTAGAACAAATGTACAGCTCAAGCTATAATGTTAATTTAAAGGAATGATTGTCCTCAGTTTTCAGCAGAATGTTCAGAATGGCTCTGTGTGATTAAATTGCATGGAGGGATATCAGCATGTTTACAGATTCTGATAAACCGTTGCTTGAGAAAGCTTTAATTGAACTTCACATTCAATCAATACCTTCAGCAGCACATTGGTATGTGGGTGGTACAGGGAGATACTGAGAATGGAATGCCTCTGTATTGGTGAATCATTTCATGTGAAACATTTAACTCATTACATGCTGAAGTGTAAATTACATAAGGTTAATGTTTTGCTGGATCTGGTATCCATCAAATAATCTTTTTTTTTCTGGCGGATTTAGATCTCAAAATAAAAATGATCAGCACTCGATCATTAAAAATTACGGCAAATAATGATAAAGGAGATGAATTGTTTTAAAAATAGGTTGTCCTCGCCTTATGACCATAATCTCCATCATATATTGTGATGGTCATCAGTCCAGGTATTCCACATGACCAGACTCAATTTTATGACTTTTTTTGTGGCAGTTATTAAATTAATGCTCCAGTGATTAAGCAAATTGATCTATTTCAGTGGAAGTTGCTTGCTGTAAACCAGCCAAAAAATATCATAAATCATAATAATGTGATCACAAAATGCTGGAACTCGCCATAAGGTGAGCCAGTTGCCAAGCATGAAATGTGACCATGGAGGGTGGGTGGGTGTGTATCTATCAGAACTCTGGAACTAGTTGCGGGGTGGCTCCCTGATAATTTGGAATGATCTTTAAGTGAAGACTATCTATAATACACTGCTCAAAAAAATAAAGGGAACACTTAAATAACACAATGTAACTCCAAGTCAATCACACTTCTGTGAAATCAAACTGCCCACTTAGGTAGCAACACTGATTGACAATCAATTTCACATGCTGTTGTGCAAATGGAATAGACAACAGGTGGAAAGCATAGGCAGTTAGCAAGACATCCCCAATAAAGGAGTGGTTCTGCAGGTGGTGGCCACAGACCACTTCTCAGTTCCTATGCTTTCTGGCTGATGGTTTGGTCACTTTTGAATGCTGGCAGTGCTTTCACTCTAGTGGTAGCATGAGATGGAGTCTACAACCCACACAAGTGGCTCAGGTAGTGCAGCTCATCCAGGATGGCACATCAATGCGAGCTGTGGCAAGAAGGTTTGCTGTGTCTGTCAGCGTAGTGTCCAGAGCATGGAGGCGCTGCCAGGAGACAGGCCAGTACATCAGGAGACATGGAGGAGGCTGTAGGAGGGCAACAACCCAGCATCAGGACTGTTACTTCCACCTTTGTGCAAGGAGGGACAGGAGGAGCACTGCCAGAGCCCTGCAAAATGATCTCCAGTGGGCCAGAAATGTGCATGTGGCTGCTCAAATGGTCAGAAACAGACTCCATGAGGGTGGTATGAGGGCCCGACGTCCACAGGTGGGGGTTGTGCTTATAGCCCAACACCATGCAGGACGTTTGGCATTTGCCAGAGAACACCAAGATTGGCAAATTCGCCACTGGTGCCCTGTGCTCTTCACAGATGAAAGCAGGTTCACACTGAACACATGTGACAGACGCGACAGGGTCTGGAGATGCTGTGGAGAATGTTCTGCTGCCTGCAACATCCTCCAGCATGACTGGTTTGGCAGTGGGTCAGTAATGGTGTGGGGTGGCACTTCTTTAGGGGGCTGCACAGCCCTCCATGAGCACGCCAGAGGTAGCCTAACTGTCATTAGGTACCAAGATGAGATCCTCAGACCCCTTATGAGACCATATGCTGGTGCGGTTGGCCCTGGGTTCCACCTAATGCACGACAATGCTAGACCTAATGTGGCTGGAGTGTGTCAGCAGTTACTGCAAGATGAAGGCATTGATGCTATGGACTGTCCTGCCCGTTCCCCAGACCTGAATCCAATTAAGCACATCTGGAACATCATGTCTCGCTCCATCCACCAATGCCACATTGCACCACAGACTGTCCAGGAGTTGGGGGATGCTTTAGTCCAGGTGTGAGAGGAGATCCCTCAGGAGACCATCCGCCACCTCATCAGGAGCATGCCCAGGCATTGTAGGGAGGTCATACAGGCATGTGGAGGCCACACACACTACTGAGCCTCATTTTGACTTGTTTTAAGGACATTATATCAAAGTTGGATCAGCTTGTAGTGTTTTTTTCCACTTTAATTTTGAGTGTAACTCCAAATCCAGACCTCCATGGGTTGCTAAATTTGATTTCCATTGATAACTTTTGTGTGATTTTGTTACCAGCACATTCAACTATGTAATGAACAAAGTATTTAATAAGAATATTTCATTCATTCTGATCTAGGATGTCTTATTTTTGTGTTCCCTTTATTTGTTTGAGCAGTGTATATTTCTTGCCACTGTACAGTATGTATTTATACATGAAGGCATTGTTGGTGTAGCTATCTGAAAGTTTTATGAATTTTAAATGTAGACTTGTGGCTGAAATATGTCTTTTGCTAAATCGTTTGGTTGTTATAAATGCAATGAATATAGTATAATTTAGTATAATCCTAAAAAAAGGAACCAAACACCTCCTATGCCTTCTCAATTGTGCCAATAATGGTTTTTAAACTAAAAAGATTCTTACTGGAATCCTGAAATAAAACAACCACCAAAATTTGGAAAAGTGGGATGTGAGAGATTCTCTTTGTTGCCATACTAGATTTATTTGAATAAAACTATTGACTCATTTATCGGAACAAATCTGAAAAAAACAATAACGCTTGCATTCTGGCTCTTGCTTCCTAATAAAGCCATTATAATATAATGGAGATATTATATAATTATAATAATATTATAGACTTTCGAAATGTCACCTGAATACCTATGGTATTTTGTACTAGAGTACAGATACCTGTGCAATTCAGTAAGTAATTTCACATTCCAGTTTCTATGCTGGCTGCAGTGAAAAAACAAAATATCATGCCGAAGTTGTCTTCTTAAAGGTTCCTATAACCTTGCCTTGTTCATTGTTGTATGGATCATTTAAAAATCATAAATTATTTATGTAAAATAGTAGAAAGGTCAGGCAATCTTGAATATCTTTCTTTTGTTTCAATGTGATATGCTTTTTATCAGAATTTTCAAACTTTGTGGTTCCTGTTCCATGTAAACTATATTGAGATATTTATCTCTGGCATTTCTCACTAAATAATCAAGTCTCTGCTAATCTTCAAGGAAAAAAAAGATTTCATTTGATTTCTATGTGCATAAATTCAATCATTTTAAAAGATGAAAATCGTGGGGGAAAGCTTTTAAGTTGATCTAATTTGCACCTAATTTGCTTTCTATGTGGCTTTTCCTGCTGCTTTCTGTTTGGATCAGGAATACGTTTAGTTTTGGATTGTTGTTTGGATGAGGACTGGGGTGATTGTTGCTTTGTCTTTTTGACTTGAGACCCATAATTTATCACCACCAAAAGGAATTTAAATGAAGAAAGGCAAAAGGAGTTTTCTACTTAACCAAGCAAGCAAGCAACAAAGCAGTCCAAAGCAATATATCCTTAGCCTCACAGAGAACCAAGATTTTAAATTTAGCCTATTGCAATGCCAAGGAGAACTTTATATATTGATTTTAAGTAGCTAGATATATTCTTCCTGAGAATAAGAAAGCAAAGCAAAGTCCTAATGATGTATTTATGTTTATGATTCTACCTGGTTTAACTCCCATGTAGTAATAATGCTGGAAACAAATTATTTCTATTTAGCTTTAAATATGCCTTCGCAAATTTGTGTTGAATATTGGTGCTTTGAAAATGTTTTTTTTAGTTTATCTTGTAAGCATATTATAGTGTTGTTTGTACACAATGCTTTTTAAAAAATTATTGTAATATAGTTAAATTAGCTTTATAAAATAAAAGAGAATTTTTTGCAGTGAGGAGCAATGTAAACATACTTCTAATAAAATACTGTATATCAATAATAGTATATAAATAATAGTGTTGCTACCTACATAGTTATGCAGTTATATAGGGTTGCCACCCACATGCAGTTTCAGATTCTTTCAAGGCCTAATTAATTTTTATTTATTAAATTTGTTTGTTGCCCATCTCACCACAAGTTCTTCTAAATAATTTTCTTTACAAATAAGTACTTAACCATTGACATATATTTCATTGAAGTGTTTTGTATTTAATTCCAGCAACTGAAACCTATAACTCAGCTTCTAGATAAAGTTCATTTTCTTAGATTATTGTATTTTGGGAGATTTAGTCCAGAAATAAAAATAAGTTATAGATAACAGATGCCTCAGGTCAGATAAATCTCATTCTCTCCCATCTCAGCCATTATCCATTCATGTTCATTGACAGGCCTCTAGTCCGTGGTTGTGGTCCTACATTACAAAAACAAAGCTGCTATTGTGCTTTGAAGCACATCAGCGCTGTTTCAGGAAATCTACAGTTTACACAGAGGTTCTGATAGGGCGGCAAATTTCTGGTGGGTCCAATCCCATTTGAAGAGTGAAAACCCTATTAGGTTGCACCCTGGGTTGCCCTCCTCTCTCTCTCTCCAGGCATAGCAGGAAGGAAAGCCAGGAACACTGTCATTATCTTGAAATCCCCTGATATTCTCTCCTAAAATGGGAGCTGTCCTCTCCTGCTTTCGTATTTCAGTGGCATCCATATAAATCCTAGAATGGCTGTTGATTCAATAGAAGTTGTGCTCTAATCTAAATTGGTTTTTGGAGATATGAAGTGCTAACAGTTAAATTTAGCCTGGGGGGATGGGTAGTAAACTAAGGGAATGTTAGAGGCCTGAAAATGAATAGTCCTGATTATGAAGAATTCCCCACTAAAATGCAAAGTTGTGACTATCAATCATATTGTAATGGGTGTAATCTCTGCATTTATTAGCATTTCAGTTAAAATAAAACATCGCAACAACTGAACTGGAAAACCTTATCACCCTAGAAGCAAATAAAGAGGACTTAAATTTAAACCATTGTGTACCAATTTTGTGATTTGACAGTATACTATACCGTTATTTGAGAATTTAATATTATACTTCAAATATTTCCTATATAAAATAGTTGTAGGGTATCAGAAACTGGAGATTTGTAAGGTGTTGAATGAGTGCTAGGAAAATTATTTTAATAGTTGCACTCTTGCACAGTCAATTTGGTTACCCAGACAAATTTGTATAAGGCAAACAATATTAACACAAGAGTTTAAATTGCCTGAGTGTAAAAAAGATGATAGCTAAGCTTTTGGTCCATTAAATTGGTTTGTTGTTGTGTTTTGAAATAAAATTTTACTGTAGATATGTTGATATCATTAAATTTTTACTTAAATATTTTTGTTCTTGCCAAGCCTGTAACTCACATGTTGTCGCTGGTAATATAGAAGCAAATTATTTTATAAATATAAATGCTCTTATACAATGCAGTACTGTTATCCATAGAATAAAGTCAGTCAGCATTATAGTCAGATGAGTTTTTAGGACAGACCAATCTTTTGTAAGTGTAATTTATGGCGATCAGCAGATTCCTATACTGCAGGAGAACTCTTTCTGGGGAATTTTAAAACAATATCTTGATTAATTAAACCAGTCATTAATAAATTAGTTATTAAATAGAAAGCAGTAATACATTTCCTGATTATAGGAACATTATTTAAGTGTAAAGAAGCATGAACAGATTTCCTGTTATCTCACACACGCCCCCTGGAAACTGCATTTCTTTCTGTCACTACCAGAATTTTAATCTCATTATTGAGTGAGTCACTTTATTTTCAGGACTTCTCTTGTAAATCAGCTCGACAGTATTGTTAGCAGTGAAATTTGCCCCTAGGATGAGCACTATCTATTTCAGTGTTTCAGAAAAAGCTATGGCTGCCAGTCAATTAAATTAACCACACATGAAAATAAATAATATTTGCATATGAATAAAACAAAGTCTCTGAAAAGTTAGTGTGCAGCATCTCTAGCAGGATATGTTCCTGGTAAGATTATGCCTTCTACATGTAGCAAGATGGGCAACATTTTCATTATTGGGAGCTGTACTTTTTTTTAAAAAAAGTTGTAGGATCTTGTGGCTGGCAGTTTCCTGTCCCTGGGCTGGGTAGGGCCAGAGTTTCAGCCTTTTTCTGTATTTTGATTATTCCCAAATAAGAAAATAATCAGTGGTTGGGGAACAGCTTCAATAATTTTTAAGAGATAACTTGGAAGTCTTCAAAATATCACAGTACATCTTGAGTGCTCTGAAGGGACAAGCTGGCAACAAGAGCTAGGAATTACAGATATCTGTATAAAAAAGAAATAAGTGTTGGAGGTTAACTCCAAGGAACTCTTTGGAGCTCAGTATTATGTTACTCATTCCTTTAAATTAAATTACTTTAAATGTTCCTTTCTTTAAATTTGTATTCTTTCTTTGGTTAAACAGTAGCCTTGAAGGGTCCAAAATTCAATTTATAGTATTATGAGGGATAAAATTCCCTTTCTTGAAGTGACCCCTTGACATTTAATTGGGCTATATTATGGCAGCTTCTTTTGCCAGGTTGGTGTATCTTTAAACCCTTTTTGCCCTTTTTAAACATTTTGTTTCCTGCCCAACTGTTTTCCTGTATTATTTCACCGAGTTCCATCTTCAATACAGGTTATTACATTATTATTTTTTTGCAATATAGTGGCAGGAATGGAACTCCTGTGAATATACAAGAATCTGGACCTTCATTTACCTTTTTGTACTCTATCTAGTCCTTGGTTAGTGACCATTCATTCAGCAACTATTCAAAGTTACGATTGTACTGAACAAGGAGACTTTTCAAAGTTGCAGCTGTTGCAGCATCCCTGCAATCATGTGATTCCAATTTTGGGCACTTTATAACTGGTGCATATTTTTGATAGTTCTGAAATCACATGATCATCATTTGCAACCTTCACTGCCAGCTTCTGACAAGCGGAGTCAGTGAGGAAGCAGACAAGAAGTTGCAAGTTGCAGTCCCATAATATGATTAATGATTGCAACTGGAGTTGCTGTAATTGCCAGCATAAGTTGATGTAGTCACATGATCTTTTGTTTTATAACCCTGGTGCTTTGCAATTTCCTTTCCAGTTTCAATCACATTAACTAAGACTATTTGTATAAGATATTCCTTTTAGTTCCTAAAATAAATAAAAGTATATTCCTACTATGGTAAGCTGATCAGTAAAAGAAAAATAGAAATGTGTGCAGCAGCATTAGTTTTAAATTAAATTTAAAATTGGTAAGTATAGCAATAATACTAAAAAGAGAAAACAAATTGGGAGGAAAACAGAAGAAAAAGTCTGGAAATTATGTGATAGAAGAACAACAATGAAAGTAATAAAGAATTCAGAAAAAAAATGATAATGAACACTTAACCGAAACCAGTATATTTTACCCACATTCTTCATCTTGAGAAGACTTTGACTTGTGATGGAATGTTTGACTAAATTTTTGGTCATCTTAATGTTCTCCACCCCTTGCCAGGAAAAAGTTCTGGTGAATTTGGAAGACAACTAAATTGTTTTTGTCCATTTTCATTTCTCATAATAAAAGCATTCCTCACTTATGGAGACTGCTTTACTACAGTCTTCCACAGTACTGTTGTTATCTAACTGTTTTGGGGGGAAGAATATTACTGACAAAAATGTCCAGTCCATTATGGTACATTGTCTACAAACAGTAGAAGTACCAGAAGATGATTGCTTTAGGGAAAATATATATCTGCAATAGTGCACCCAATAAGAGTCATTTTGATTTTTAGAGCATTAGAAAATATGAAATATAGAAATCAGGAAAATGGTTTTTAAGAAACATTTAATGTCCTTTCCCAAAAGCATGAAAAGTAGTAGAAATTAGTATCATTTGAAATATTCTTTAAAAATCCAAATTTAATATATCAAAATGGGCAAAACTTCTGAGACAATGTACAGTATTACAGTTGTTTACAGTGAAAAATGAAGTAATCTGATCGATATTTCTGCTTCAAATCAAAGCAATGTTGTTACTTAAGTGAATTTGCTACTGAACTCACAACAGTTAATATTCCACTATTATAAAATCGGTATTTTATTCAAATCCAAATGTATTTAAACAAAAATCTAGGGGAAAAAATAAAATATAATTGGGAGATTCCTCAGTTTATAAATTTGTTTCTATCTCACATAAGCAAAAATACAGTCTATGATTTTGGTTTAGTTTTGTTGAGCAGTTATTCT
Organism: Pseudonaja textilis; assembly: GCF_049901715.1. Taxonomy (NCBI): domain Eukaryota; kingdom Metazoa; phylum Chordata; class Lepidosauria; order Squamata; family Elapidae; genus Pseudonaja; species Pseudonaja textilis. Next base: position 99,110,616 of record NC_141990.1, read on the forward strand.
TGTCAATGCTATTCCACCAAATTAAACCCATTTTTCCCTTGTGTGAAACTGGAACAAAACACATGAAAAATAATTCCTAATGAAAAAAGGGGTGGGGGAGTGGAAGAGTCCTTAACACTCGTGGAAAGATTTGGCAGTGAAACTACTGCACAAATCAAGAAAAGCAGCCATGTGGCCTTTTGTTAAGATCATGGAGGTAGGCCGAATGGAGAGGGGTTTTTTTAATCACGCCTGCTCAAACAGCCACTTTGTGCTAATGTGTTTTCTTATGGATTTGCCAGGTGACCTCTGATTCGCAGGCACCCAGCCAAATCCACCACAGTAACTGTTCCTTAAACAAGCATAGCAAGTGAAGTCAGTTTTTGCTACTAATTTCCAGATGGAACACTGATTTTTTTTTTTGGGGGGGGGGGGCAGCTTGTGGTGAATATATCCTAAATTTAAACAAACAAAGTATCTCAGTGCAAGACTAAAGGTCTGTTCACAGAACACCAGAACTATAATGATTGCTTTTGATGAGGTTTTGCAAGGTACTTTTTGTCTCTGTGTGTGCGTCACTCTTTATACTATGGAGTAGTAATTAGCTGTATAATGTAGGATAGTTCTGTAAGTAAGGATGTTAGGGTCTGAAGTTAATCCAGTTCATGATATACAATTAGTCCTGAGATTTACATGCAAAGGAGTAATCGTCTGGGCTTTTTCCTGATTTTTCTCCCAAAGTGAGGGAACACAGCCAAAGCTGTTCCAACAACATTGCATTCATTCATTGCCAGTAAATATATGTAGATATGAAGAACCCATTCTAGGACTGAACTGCAATGAAGTGATAGGGACGACAGATCTGTAGCTTTACACAAAAGAGAAGCTAGTAAGAAGTGAAAAAAATAAGAGGCATATTTCATGTAGCACCATGTTTTGTGGCTTTTTGTCATTGAATAATCAGGAAATTGATTGTCCTACCAATAATAATTTGTCATCGTTTGCATTTTTTAAGTAGATTGGGTTGATTAAAAGTAGTCACAGAAGCTAAGTTCAATATTACAGTGGTAATGTCCTAATACAATAACTCATCATTCAGTGGTTTTGCATTCATCTCTATTGCTCATTTCTTCTAAATAAGATTTGACGACAACATGATCAAATGCTCTGTCTACTGTCTAGCCCAGAGGTCTCCAAACTTAAGACTTGTGGACTTCAAGCTATGTTGGCTGGAGAATTCTGGGAAATGAAGTTCACAAGTCTTGAAGTTGCAAAGTTTGGAGACCCCTGGTCTAGTCTCTAGTGCCTCTTAGCTTAGCTTACCTTTTGAGTCTGAGATATCAGGAACCCACTATCTAAGAGGATGTCACCTAACTACAACCTCTAGTGAAAAAGGACAGTGCCCTGACCAAAAGATATGGTACAGTATAAAAAGGGGTTTTATTTCTAGTTGAGCCATGCTCTGAATCACACATAGTTCAATATTCAGAGTGTCTTGGATTTCTGGTCTTGGTTTTAGTTCCGAGTCCTAATTTATTCTTGGGCAGTGCCTCCTGGCTTGCCACTGACTATAACTAACTTCCAGCACTGTGAAATCAGTAGTAAGACGTAGCCCAGGTACTTATTCCCACTGTCATCTCAACTAAGCTTCCTGGTGAAGAATTATCTTTCAGATTCAGGTGTCATTGTATTTAATACATAATACGAATTTAGTACTAAGGAATAGTTGCTGCAAAGTCACTTGTCTTTCTTTTTTTCATTTTTCTATTTAAAGACAGAAAGGGAACTGAAGGTGGTTGGAAGAGCAACATAAAAGCAAAGGAGCAGTGGGTGGAAGCAAAACTCATTCAAGGTGAGCTGAACAAAATTAGCTACATTTTATTAACACCTTCAAGACTTTTCTTTGGAATAAGAAGCCAAATGGAATAGGTACAAATTATTATAATGAACACAAGAAATTATCTTAGAAATAAAAAGAGTGCTCTGGTCTCAGAATGCAGAATGGTCTTAAACATTTTTTTAAATAATTGAAAGGGTTTCTGCTGAGGTCTGTTTACTTACCATATTATAGTGGTTACTTTTTCAGGTAATTGAAATATTACAGTATGTTCTAATATTTCATTGATTTAAGTAATAGAGTGCATAAAGTTTTCTTGATTTTTATTTGGATGATAAAATGCATGTGCTGGATCAATCTCCAGAGTCCCCATAGGATATCATTTTAGTAGATCAGAAAGGATAAATACGAGGGAGTTATCATTTTATTTAATACATTAAACCATAATTAAATCTAAGTTTAAATCAAATGTAGCTTTTGTTCTTTCCCTTTAACCCACTTTTTAAAGTACAGCTGCTGCACATAGTTCATAGGTTCAGTAGGGTGTTCAAATGTACTGAGTTTATGATTCATAAATTCATTACTATTAATTTCAGTTACTACTATTCTATTCATACATCCAAAAGTTATTTCCAAAAAACAGCATCTAGTATATGATTTGTATATTTATTCCTTTTGAGTGAATTTCAACATTTGCAGATAAGCAGTCTAGATAGCAACAAAGAAGCTATATTGCATTAATTAATATCTGTGATGGATAATTGTTATCTATATTAAGTTTCTATATGCAGTATAAAATCTTGGTTATCATTCCAGTTTCTGGAATTGGGTATGGTTTTGTAGCTTAACAAAAAGGAGGACTAGGGGTGACATATGATAGCAGTGTTCCGATATCTCAGCGGTTGCCACAAAGAAGAGTGGGAGGTCAACCTATTCTCCAAAGCACCTGACGGTGGGATAAGAAGCAATGGATAGAAACTAATCAAGGAGAGAAGCAACCTAGAACTAAAGCAAAATTTCCTGACAGAACAATTAATCAGTGGAACAACTTGCCTCCAGAAGTTGTGAATGCTGCAACACTGGAAGTTTTTAAGAAGAGATTGGACAACCAATTGTTTGAAATGATATAGTTTCCTGCCTGAGCAGGGGGTTGGACTGGAAGACTTCCATGGTCCCTACCAACTCTGTTCTTCTCTTCTATTCTGTTCCATTCTATTCTATTCTATTCACTTTGATACACAATATATGTTTTTATACTGTATGAATTTTTTGCTTATTTGGACAACAATTTGCTTTTATCACACACTATTTTGCTTTTAAAGAAAAGAACTATAGTTTTGAAGTAACTATAATTCTCATATTTCTAAGCATAACTCTTCTTGTCAAGCAATGCTTGTTTACGGTTCCAATTGTATGCCTTATACTCGAGTAAATTATTCTTTCAATCTTGTTTTCTTATCTCCTTAGGAAGTACAAATTCCATGCAGCAAATATAACGTAGCATGAAATTAGTAATAATTATGAGATCAAAATATATTTATGAATTCCTTTTCTTTTTCTCTTTTAATGGTCTGTTGGAGAAAAAGAAAGTAGTGTCAAAATGGAATGAATGTGCACTTACACATGTCTAGACTTGCCAGATATTGACAATTTTGGATACTTCCTCTCACTGGACCTACATTAAAAGACTTCTTTTTAAAGTTGGTGCCCCTAATAATAGAAAGCAGAACAAGCTGGAATTTCATTTCCAGAATCATAAGACTGGAATTCCTTTCTGTATTCTGAGAAATGCGGATGGAACAAGTAATATGAATATACTGTATATTGAGAAGAGAGTCAGTTGCAAGGCATAGCAAGATCAGCGATTAAATAGCCTCAAACCAGTGAAACAAAAATGACAAATAACCCCTCCTATTCCAGTATTGCCACTGCTTTCTTTTTCTTTCCAGAGCTTATTAGCAGGCAAGAAATAAAATGGGGATATTCCTTGATTGTTGAGAGTCTTGTCCTGGTGCCTACAAAATCTTGATTAGCATTAAAAGTAATTTAAATTATAAATTTTCAGTTACTCAAAGAACTGTTAGACCTACCAGCTAATAAACAGCATATATTTAATAGATTCAACAGCTCAGACAAGTGCAAATATGATTTGAGCATATCTGAACAAGCTATCTTCATTTGAGCATATCTAAACAAGCTACTTGATTTTTTAGAATTACATGCAGCTCTAGTTTGCCTTTTGCTTCTTTTGTGCCATCATAGTAATATTATAAAGCATCACTTTGAAGGGGCTTTGGAGTCAAGATCTACATTTGGCCTTTGAATGGCAGGTCACAGTTACTCTCCCCAAAGTGGGTGAACCTACATTTCATTTTAAATTAAAGTTAAGTTAAAATGCATTTCATTTTTTTTCATATACTAATAGAATTACTATCCACGTGTTAATAACTTCTCCCTTATCTAATTAATTTTAAAAAAATCATAAAATTGATAGTGTGACTCAATTTTAACAATCACTTTGCTTAGTTCTGGCTCCCATTGTGGTTGTACATTGAGGGCTACTTATATTGTGGGGGGAAGAAAATTATTGAAAGTTTTCTTGTCACCTATAACATAAAGAAATACATCCCCATTGCTATTTCCACTGAACTACTTATTCCTTTGGATGACATTCTAAAAATGCCAATAGTGAGTGGAATAAGGAATTTTCACTCAGCTGTACTTGGGTCTATTTATTCTATGTGTTAGGAATGGTAGTCACCTAATAGTTGGGTTGGCAATATGTAAACGAGGATAGTCATTTAATACTGTTGTATCTTTAAGAGAATGTTGTAATTGTGATTGGCTGAGGTTCCTCCAACAGCCATAAGATGTAGCCAGAAACTTGGTTTGTTCTTTTTTACATTTCCTTTTGCCTGATCGTCATTCTGCTTGAATTGCTGTGAGTCTTGCAACTATTCGCAAACTCCGTTTACTGAACTTTGTTTATGATACTGGTAAAGAAAAGGACTTTGTTTTTGGATTATCCCTGGACTGATTATTTTGAATACTAACTGCTTTAACCGCGTATGATTTGGACTGTTTGTTAGACTTTGTTTACACGTTTACAGGAAGTAAAACTTACATTTTACTATTCAGTGTATCTGTGTGCTGGTTGTGTATTATTCATCATCACTCTCACTATGTTTCCCTGAGTGCGCTCATTCTCCTAACAGGGAATACCTCAACACTATGTATGATGCCATCTCTTATGTGGACCCATTTCACTCAGGCTTTAAACCAGAAAATAGGATTAACACTGTTCAGTCAGCTGGTGAATGACTCAAACTGGAAATTGGGCAAAGATTTTGTTGTCCTATTGATTCTCTTGTACATTTTTGCAGCGCTCAATGCTATCCATTTGTGAGATAACATAAGCAGAGCAATAAATATATCTTCAGAAAATCAAGCCCATATTCAATCTAGCAGACGTTTTGTCATTTTGATAAATTGCTTTATTGTAGACAAAAAAAATAGCCATACTCATGCAGGCAGTCTACATATTGCAGAACGTAGAATTATATGCATGAATTATGAATGAATGACAGAGCCAGTGATTAAATCCTAAGCATTTTCCTCTTACCTTGTTGCATCAACTGTCTCTTACTTATTTTTTTCCCAGCCTTGAGTTTAGCAGGCAGCTGGCCTGAACAGTGTTGGTTCCTTTGTCACCACTGTCAACTCTTACACTGTCTTCCCTCCCTATTTTCTTTTTCCTGTTTAAAGGTGCCAGATGGCTCTTCCCCCCACCCCCAGTTTGTGGGAGACTGAAGGGCATTGTGGCTCCCTGTCTGTTGCCATATCTTTGCCAACTGGAGCTGACAAAGTCTCCTTCCCCTTCAAAGTCTGTACTCCTTCAGTCTGCCTAAGGATCTTAATAGTACATATAAATTATATTTCTTCTTTGGCTGCAATAAGAGAGAAACTCATATTTTGTCCCAATCTCCACTTCCAGTTGACTCCTCATATCAGAGCCTAGTTTCCATCTTATCTATTTTCTTCATCAGGAGTCTCACTGATGCTTCCTTTTGAATGGAATAATCTTCATCTCTTATTAGTTGTACAGATGTCTCCTTTTCCATCCCCAGTTTACTCTCTTAGAGTCAAAACCAATTAGGTCATTTTGGTTGTGAAGTTGTGTCAGACAAAGTACAGTACATGAATGTTGTCGGCCATATCCCATGGCATTTCTATGTCTGGGTAACTCTGCCAATGAATCGTGTCTTCTAGGTGTGGTCTTATTGCAGTGAAACTCTAAACTAGATTCCATGCCGATTTTTCTTCCCGCACCCCATAATAAAAACTGAATGGTGGTTCAAAGACGCACAAGGGAGCACAGAAGCTGCGTGTAGCTTTTCGTGTGGCTGGAAACTGCAGAGTAACGTCGATAGTATTGATCTATGCAAGTATGGCAAATGGTTCAATAAACTTGCATCTAGTTTCTTATTCTGTTGGGTGACAGAGAGAAATCTGATATAAAACCAGATGTGACCTTCAGCAATGGAGGAGGAGAGGAGAATGCTTCCTGCTGCTGACTGTCAATAGAACACTTGCACAAGACTTGGTGTGATCTATGAAAAGGTACTAAGAGGCTCAGCATTCCTGGAAAAAGGGAGAGGCAAAATGGGTATAGATGTACCGTAGGTAGTAGGTAGTAACCATAGGTGGCCTGAAATGGTAACATCTGAGTAGAGGCATTATTGGAGTTATTATAAGCTAACACAGTGATAGATAAAAGATCAAGCCGGTTTACATAGAGTTGGTGAGTTAATCTTAGTGACATTTATCCACCATAAATAACATATAGGCCCATAAGTGATAGGTCAGTTATAAAGTGCAATAGTCCACTTGGTTTCCTAACAAGAAGCTTGTTTTTGCAAAAAGAAATACAGGCCTTGAGGTATTTCAAGGCCACCAAAGGTCTCAAAGAAAGAGAGGTGGATAGTTTTAAATATTCAGAACTATGTAGCTAACCATCACGGAAGAGATGCAAGGCAAGGAAAGAAGAACCTATAGTTCTTCCCATTCCCAAAAAAGTGGGAGAAGAGGATAAACCTACATTCAATACAGCAGTTTTCTTACAGTCTGGTGTGATTCGATATGTTGCTTTATTGAAGATATAATATCAGTTACACTTATACATAAGATTGACCTAAACATTGTCCTCCCACCTTTTTGAGTTAGTGGACTCTTGGCTATTCTTTTCCAAATTTTAAGACTGAAAAGCGCCTGGTCCATGTTTTACATAAGCGGTCCAATTTATAGCTTGCCGGTTTTGACTTTTTTATTTGCTGTTCTTACAGACTAGTTCAGTCTTGGGGATTCAGTTATTGCAGCCTTTCTAGAAATACATGTTTATCTCTGGGTATTAAGACAATTCTGGAACATATTGCTTGATTTGAAGCTATCAACAGCAATCCCATTATTCCAAAATATGCAAGTAACATTTTTTTGAGGTCCTGTTTTTACAGGTGTAGAGTATGCAGATAATTATATTTTACACTGCTTCCAAATTAGAGGAATAGCTTTTTATGCTAAGATTACTCCCCAGTTTATTAGTATAGCAGAATTTGATTAGATTTTAATTTATGTTTTAATATTGTTTTTATATGAATGTTCTTGTTTATTTTTAATTTGTTACCAATTTGTGAACATCTGATATAACTTATTACTACATTTTGTTGCATGTGCAGTTATTTTTTTTAAATAAAGTTTTATTGAGTTTTAACAAAACAAATAAAACATCTTATTTGAGTACAGCATTGTTCCGGGTTATCACATTTCCATACAGACACAATTTCATATGCATATTCATCTTATGTATTCAACTTCATATCTTATTACTCTTTTTCCAACTTCTCACTATTTCTCCCTTTACTTCTCTTAATTCTCTTTTATGGTTATCTCATTTTCTTCTTATTCAATTGTATTTCTTTTACCTAAATTTCTATATCTTTTTATTCATTGTACTTATACTTTCATTTGTCTTGTTTACAATTTCATATGTTCTCTTCCAACATTCTTAAGAAGCAAAATTCCCCCTATGATTGCCAATCGAAGTGTAACACCTTTAAATCTTATTGTTATTATCATATGAAATCTCATTAAACATTGAATTTGTGCATTCTAAAATTATAACATTCACATTTCTAATATCTATTTTATATCATGTAGATTTCATCATTCAGACTCTGCTTGGTACTTCCGCTGGAAAATGTAAAAAGAAAAATTCTAAAAACATAGCAAAAACTATATATATATACATTAGTAAACAAAATAGTTATTCAAAATCATTCTAGTACTGGTATGAACCTTGTAATCTTTCCTGTTTCTTTTCAATATCTATCAATCTTTGAGAACAATTGAAATGTTTCCCTCCCTTCTTCATTATTACTTAACTGTTCATACGCATACCATTGGATAGTCATACAGTTTTATCTTATAAATTATTTACTATTAATAAGCAAAATAATTATTCAAATTCATTCTAATAACTGGTATAAATTTCCTTATAAATCTTTCACATTTCTTTTCAATGTTTTATCAATCTTTAGAAACAATTGCAATGTTTCCCTCTCTTCTTTATTATTGCATTAATTATAAAAAACATACCATTACATGACAATATAGTTTTATCTCATAGATTATTTACTTATTTCATTTCTAACTCATTACAGTATTCTACTGTCACAACACTATCTTTTGTACCTTTACAGTATCCTCACTTTTAACTTAATTTAACCATTGTCTCTGTGTTTTCTAACTGAGCAAATACCTTTAATCCTAGTACATTTCCCTTCTTTTCTTTATTTCCTGTTTTTGTCCCTTATAAGTTCTTTTCCTTTCTATCTTTCCCCCCTTTTTCTGATCCCGTTTTTTATACCCCTCTCTCTAATTTTCCCTTCTGTAGTTTTCTTTTTTGCTTCTCTTTGTTGTTATACTTCTTTTTCAGACTATTTTTCTTATTGGCTGTTCCCTTTGATCTCAAACTTTTAACTCCTTTCCCCCTTTTTTCCCTTATTACCACACTTTGCATTATTTGATCATTGAAAATGGCTTCTTCTTTGTCCCACCCTTCTTCTTGCTCTTGAAGCTTTTCCTTTTGCTTTTCATAGTTCAGGATCTCCATTTCAAAAAATTCAAATACGAAGCCAAAGGATCTTCCTCCCCTTTCTGCATCTTCTTTCTGTTGTTTAAGACTCATCGTCAATTGCTCCGGGAGTAATGGCATTTTAAACACTTTTGAACAACTACCCTATTGACTTTAAGTAAAAACAGAAAAAGAAAGAAAAAACCAATGCCCAAAACTTTTTTTTTAAATCACCAAATGATCCCAGACTGTTCCTTCTTGTTTCTTTCCTTTACTTTTCCTTTCCATGGGTTACTGTATCTTTTAATAAGATTTCAGTTACAATGTATCCTCAGGAGTCTTTTCAAAGTTTTACTGTTAATCCTCTTTATTTTTCCAGGTGGCACTCCACTTTTCCATTATTCCAAGTCCCACCCTTTTGCCTCCACTCTTCTCCTTTTTAGGGCTTTAAAATGACCAAGAAAAAAATCTTTATTCTCCTTTTGACACTTAGATTTCAGCTTAAGGTTGCCTCCTTTTCTCTCTCCTTCGCCGCTTAAAGATCTTCTTTCAGAAGTATCCCTCTAGGTACTTTTAGATTCAGGGTACCTTGCTTAGATGTTCTCTGTTGCTTAGCCCGGTCTGTCCTGCTTTCCTCTTTGTCTTCCTCCTGCAGAATCGTATCCAGTCGGGTTCTTCTTTGATGTGGCTATTTCTGACCACCGCTGCAACCGCCTTCGGGGAAGGGAATTTAGACCAGCCAGGGAGGAGAGATGTGGCTCCCCTCCGCTCGGCTAGCAATCTCCCCCCTCTTCACCACCTCTACGGGGTGGCTTCAGCCCCAAATCCAAAGGATCGGGGCGCTAAAGCGGTGAGCACAGATCGAAACCACGCAGGATCACTGATTTTGGTCTGTCGCTGAAGAGACCTAAACCAGAAGTCCGCATGTGCAGTTATTTTGATGGAGTTTTCATTATTTGGTATTTAATTTTCATTTTATTATTGTAAGTCATACAGTCATCTGAGTTAAATGATTTATAATTGTTTGTAAATAAACATTATTTCCCAATAAAAATCCCCAGATAATCTGGCAGTGGTGTATATATGTCCTATGCAAGCCATCCCCAACTTGACACTCCTCAGATGCTTTTAATTATAACTTCCATAATAAACATGTTGATTGGAAATCCATACATGGTCTTTGTTTCAGTGTATAGTTGTTAAAGCCTTTTGGAATATTTCTTTAGTGTGTAATTTCTTGAAAGAATACATGTTCTACTCTAGTAGCCAGAAGTGAATTAATTTATTGCCTGAAGTTGCTTTGTCCCAGTGAGTTTTCTGCTTTGCATGTACTTCTTACTCTAGATTTGTAGTTTTGATATACATGTAATTTGGATTGTGCAAGATTATCCTGTCCTACATTGTTGGCACTGCATGCAAACATGCAAGAGCACAACATCTTAGCAGAAGATTCATTCATGCACATAGCTTGCCCTACCAGTGTGATAGGCTTTTTACATGTCAGGCTAAAGTTGGATTAAGGTGAGTTGGCAGGAAATGCTGGTGTTTTCCACTGAAAATGGAACATTCTACGTTGCAGGAAGGAGAAATGGAACTTGCAAGGCTCCAGTTGATCTATTGCCAGTACCTCTTCTCCCCTTTGGTTTCAGGGCTCTGTGTCTCTATGAGACACCGTTGTTTAGCAACTGCTGGAAAGAATAGAATCTTCATGTGGCAGCCATTTTTTTTCAGTAAGGGGAATATCAAGGTCTTCCACAAGGTCAATAATATCCTTTGTGCACACAAAAAAATAAAGAGATCAGCTATCCTAATTGCAGCTATGCATTAGCAAAACTCCCAACGGCAGTTCCTAGAACCTCCCTTCTCTTTGTCCTCATTCAAGTGCACCACTTCCTGTATGGTCCTCAAAGTCAACCCACTTCCTTCCAGGCAATGTAAATTTGGTGAGGCTGATCCCTTCCACTTCTCAGGAGGGGGGCATTCACCTTAGCAGCTGCCAATCTTCCTACAGAAAAGAAGAGGTAGTTGGATTGAACTTTTTGAGATGGTGGTAGTGCTGGGACATCTAGCAAGTACTCTGCATATGAATGAATTGGCTGTGACACTGCAAGGCAGACCTACTGTGCTATAGCCAGTAGCCTTCCTGCTAAAGCGCATGATAGGAAATCTCTGTCAATCTAATCTCAGACACCTGGCTATAGGGGACAGTGCTTTTCCAGAAAACATACTTACCTCTAATCACAAAAATGAGCCCAGAGTGTGCTGTGTTGGACTCTATCTTTTCACCAGGCTTCTGTTCCAAGCTTCAAGTGAATGGAATTATTTGAGTATAATTTTTTTTGTGGAGGGATTGGTAACCAATTCGAAGTGCCTATAACTATAGCTTGTTTCTTGAATCAGAGCAAAAGCACCTGCTTCAATTGGACTCCACTTATTTGGCTTCTCTCTTCCTTGCCAGGAAGAATAAACAGTGAGTGGGAAGAAACTAAGAGCAAGAGTTTATATAAACATTTGTCTGGTTTTCAATTTTATAGAAACTCATTTAACTCCAATCTTCTGGATTTCAAAAGAAGACACAATATGCTATGTGGAGCTTTTTCTTTTATTTCTGAACTGTAACAAAGTGCTCATGATCAAACATATGAACAGCTTAACTCTAGTTTCTGAAACATGATGACACATTTGCTTTTTTGCAACATAAGTATATTGGCAAATAGAGCATTTAAAATCTGGATGTCGTTGTAAGAGGTGGAATGTTGCTGATACCTACATTTTTGTCCATCTGCTCCTGCCTATTGTTGTATCATTCCAATCAGTATATCCATATATTCTTGCACGAGGAGACAATCTGTCACTTGCAAGGTAATTCTATACAGTGTAGAATAGAGTGTATGCCCTTAGGATACTCACAGGATTTAACAGTCTGATTGATATATATATATTCTCTCTCTCTCTCTCTCTCTCTCTCTCTCTCTCTCTCTCTCTCTCTCTCTCTCTCTCTCCTCCCTCCCTCCCTCCCTTCCTCCCTCCCTCCCCTATTGAATGCTCATTGGGAGTTATTTCTAGAAAAGTATATTGTAAGATTGTTTGCTGCAACTTCAGTCATACTGTCAAGTGGTCACAGGATTAGAGATTGATTTCATAAAGCACACAAGCCCTGGAATTTATGAGGAAATACATATTTCAGTATCACTCAATTTCCTAATTTCTATGGGCTTTAATTAGCACCTTCCTCATTTTTGCTTTGGAGAAGTAAATGCAAACTAAACTTCTTTATATGCTTTTTTTTTTGTAAAACCAGTGTCATTTGCTAAAACACTCATTTGTCTCAGTCATGTCCAAATTATTAAAAAGGGATGTGACATTTTAGAACTACCGGTACTATATACCAAAATCTTATTTGCTGGTTGTACGCCGTAATGATTTCCAGATTTTGTGAAATGATATCACCATTGTCCTGCTATGCCATATGTTGCTAGCTTGCTAAAATGTTGAAATGTCTGTGATCCATATAGTGATGTTTCTAATGTTGTGAAGACTGTGGGAGTTTATTTTTTGTCCTCTGGCTGTTAAGAGCTCTGTGCTACTGCTGAATAGAGGATGCATTTAAAATGACCTACACAAGCCCTGGAGTCATTTTGGATCCTATCCAGTAAATACTTTGTTACTTCCTCCAGATTCTTAACTAAGCTTTCAATGATATCATGCATGGGGTTTTCAAGAAAGAATGGACCACTTTTCTAAATCTTGGTTTGGAAAAAAAAAACATGTAGGTGACACCCTTCATCACAAATTATGCAGTCCTGCAATCAAGCAGCTTTTAAAAATGCATTGCCTAGATATTGGAGCCAAGTTGAAAAAGACAACAGAAAAAGGAGGAAAAAAAAATCTCTCCATTAAACATTTCCATGTACCTCCTCCCCATCTCTTTCACAGAAAATACATGCCAGCAAAAAAGGGAGAGATTTGGCCGCAGCCCATTAATTTAGTACCTTTTTGCACAGATAGGCTTTTATCTCTTTGAAATATTACACCTATTATCATCATCATCCTCTCCATCATCATCTTTTACGGCTTGGAAGTTTTAGGTATATTCATTATTGGAATAAGTTTTCTAAGATCATAAATTTTTGAAGAATTTATTCTTTGCTTTCTTCTCTTCCTGGCCTTCTGATAACTGGGAAATTAATTCATTTTCTGTTGGCTCAGCAGGTGAATAATACATCTCTGGTCATATTCTCATCTTCCCCTGCCATAAACCATATCCTGTTTAATTTCATGTTCTAGAAGCTTTTCAGAAACCTATAAAGTATTGCATGCAAATAGTGTGAAACCCAAAGGAAAAGTTCCACAGATTATCTCCAGACAACTAAATGTAGGTGCTTTATCACAATTTTGTGGAAAGGTGACTCACTGGGCCAGACTGTGTCCAACTAAAAGGAGCATAAAAGACCTGTAAGATCAGAGATCTTGCTGTGTTGTTTCCCTCTAATTTGTACAGTAACTAGGAGCCAGTGTGAGTTGTTTTGTTTTGTTTTCCTGGCTGATGTCTGCTTGCTGAGCACAAAGTCACAAGAGAAGGGGCTAAGGCTGCCTCTGCCTCACTCCTCAAGAGACAGATACTAGGTAAAGTTTCTTTCCCGGCCAACAGCTCAGTCTCATCTAGCACTCTTGGAAATGGCCAAACTAGTTAGGAGTTCATGATGCAAATGAGGAAACAGGAGTGCCAGGGGGAAAACCTGGTGATGAAGAAGAGCAGGGGAAAAAATTCTAACTACCCATCTTCAGAGTTAAGCTACGGGCTCAAGAAGTCAGAACTCCACACGCTATAAAATTATGTCATAGGCACTATCTTTTTGATTTAACCATACATAAAGAAAAATAATACCATTGCCAATAACATGAACATATAGAAAGCCTGCAGTTTGTCCAGTTTATTGCAGAGAGTATGAAATCTATGATTCCTTGCGTTTTGAGCATAAATAATGTTAATAACAATATCCAAAGCCATAATCTACACTGATACCCACTTTTGCCCTCACTGCAGAAAGAATGGAGTTGACATAAACTGAATTGGTATATTTAACCCTACAAAAATATATAATATATCTTATCATATTTACAATTTAGAGTTGTAAATTACTGTAAATGCTAACTCTGTAGTCCAAGAATAATTTCTTTTTTTAGAATCCACCCCAAAAAAAGTTAGCCTGATTTTAGCAATTGGATGCCTAGTATTTGCCCCTCAAAAATGATTCTAATTCTATAATTCCTGAATATGTATACTTTAGTTGAAATGTACAAATATCACACTGTATATTTTATTTTAATTTTTGCAGGATTTTAGATAATGGGCTGTGTGCAATGTAAGGATAAAGAAGCAACAAAACTGACCGATGAGAGGGATGGTAGTTTAAATCAGAGTTCGGGTTATCGCTATGGAACAGATCCTACCCCTCAGCATTACCCAAGTTTTGGTGTGACTTCAATTCCAAACTACAACAATTTCCCCACAGCTGGAGGACAAGGATTGACAGTCTTTGGTGGTGTCAATTCTTCATCACATACTGGTACATTGCGCACAAGAGGAGGAACAGGTAAATAATAACAACAACAAGAACTGCATCAATTCCCTTTCTAAAGCATGTTTATATTGCTCAATAAGTAAACATAATCAGTGTAGATTTCTTCTTTAAATCCCTTTGCCTTTATCTTAGACATACTTCTTGTATTTGATGAAAATATTATTAGAGTTCACCAGTGCATTAATTCAGATATGCACATACTTATTATTCATACTCCAGTGTCATTGTTTGCTTCTCTGCTGCCAAAGGTCAGTCATATAGGTTTAGTAGGTATTGTTTTCTCATCATGTATGTTCAATATACTGAGCCCAACATTCTCATGGAATCAGCTCCTATAAAAGTTTTGAAAATATGTTTCCTTCTAGATTTAAGGTTGAATTTTCTATAACTTCTAAATCAGCATAAAGAGCTTAAAGGCTATATAGATAATAACATTTGAAATTCATTATTTTTGTTGCTGACACCAGCCATGAAATTAATAGTTGATCCTAAATAAAATATCAGTGTATGCACACTAACCCAGTGTATGCACACTAACCCAGCACACTAAGCAGTGGTGTGAAACCAGCAGGCCAGCACCTATAACACACTTAAGCCATTAACCATGATTTACAAATCACAGTGGCAATGCTCCTGCAGCATACTATGCCAAACAAACCATATTATTATTTTGTTTGGTGCATGATCTTATTCCATAGATATCCAGAATAAAGAGGTGGTGTTTGTTTCTTATGTTTATGGCCATCTAATGATGTTGTGAACTTATGATGCTTGTAAGCTCATTATTAAGTTGCATTATTGGAAATAAATATAGTGCTGGTGGTTGTCAATTTAATTTGCAGCATGCCAAGATATGATTTATTAATTCAAATTTATATTCCTCTTGAATATGCAAAGGAAAAGAGGGGAGAAAAAGAGCCACACAGATGTGGTAGTAATAAATGTGACTAATACACTAAATAAATGAAAAGCCTGACCCAGCACCAAAACAAGAATCCACTGGTACATTGGTGTTCCTGCAAATCATATTAGAATCTCCAGTCCTGCTGGACAATATTAATCAAAGATAATACATACAAAGCGCTTTAGAAAAAGATGACATTAGAATTTATATAGTGCATATATAACCAAATGTTTTGGGCTCCCTATGCAAAATGCTGTATGAAAAATAAAATGAGAGGTTCAAATTTATCCTTCTTCCATTAAGAAACAACACTGAAATAATGAATTCATTTGAAAACACTGCAATTTGTAAAAGTTGCATTCACTTTTATTATCTTTCTATAGGTGTAACTCTTTTTGTAGCTCTATATGATTATGAAGCAAGAACAGAAGATGATTTAAGTTTTCATAAAGGAGAAAAATTCCAGATACTTAACAATTCGTAAGTTCTGTTTACTATATGGCTTCCTTTTTAATGTTTAGATCTGGGCTGTCAAACTCACGGCCCGTGGGGCAGATGCATCATGCACTGGCCATAGCAATGCCCAGTTTACCGAAGGGGGAAGAGTCGTGATATGTGACGATGCGAGTTTGACACCCCTTGTCTCGATGGTTTGTTCCCTTGATAGCAATTATATATTAAATGCCAATTCCTGTGTACAGAAATGTTTAAAATGTGTACAGTAGCCTCGACTTACCATAGTTGAGCCTGAAATACTCATTGCTACACAAGGTAGTTAAGTGTATCTTGTTCCATATGACCTTTCTTGCCATCGTTCTTAAGTGAATCACAGCAGTTCTTAAGTTAGTAACATGATTATTAAGTGAATCTGGCTTCCCCATTGACTTTGCTCGTCAGAAAGTCACAAAAGATGATCATATGACTCTGGAGCATAGCAACAGTCATAAATGCTTATCAGTTGCCAAGCATCCACATTTTTTAAATGTGACTATGAGGATGCTGCAACAGTCATAAGTGTGAAAACTGGTTATAAGTCACTTTTTTCAGTGTTTTTCTAACATCATACAATCGCTAAACAAATGATTGTAAGTCGAGGACTAGCTGTGACACACATTAGGATCACCTGTTTATAACTTTTTAAGAGAACATAGGTTTTTATTGTGAAAAATGTCAGTTGAATTAAAGTAACTAAAGATTGTACAGAACTATTTTGTGATATTGAGAGATGTTCCATATCAGGCAGGACATTTAGATTATTGATCATTTGAGCTAATAAAAGAGGAGACAAAATAGTCACTTGTTAATTATGTAAAGAGCTGGAGCTATTGCTACTGTTATTTTGACAAGTAACAGTATTCACTGTTTATCAGTGAATATCTGAGTAGAAATCTTATAAATAAATAAAACCAGTAATATTGTAGATGTTTGATGTATGTAAAGAGGGATGGATGGGGGGGAGGAGTTAGATTAATTTTCTCCCTATATCTTCATGTATTTCTAAATTTATTGCCATTCATCTAAATAATGTGTTTCCATCAGATCACATACAAAAAAACATCCTTATATTATCTCAGTAGTTGATGAGAAGAACTTTTGAACTGAGTTACTTCGCTGGTCATTGGCCATTGATTGATTGATTGATCATAGAACAAAAAGAATCTGGTATTCCAGAGAAGGGACTGACAAAATCTGCATTATGATGCAAACTTCATGCCTCAAGTAGATTTTATGATCTAATGTTTTGTTGTTTTGATGTTATTATAGTTAGTTATGGATATCTATGAAGAAGAAGAATCTGGACCCTTCCATCTTTCATCTTTCAGCTGGTCTTTACTGACTAGGATTAATATTTCTATTCTAGAATGGAAATTAAAATAAATGTAGAAACACTGAAAACAAGGCCTTTAAGAATTTCTAAAAATGCAGTGTTTTTTTAAAGTACAATATTAAAATATCTCTTAAATGCATGTTGTGCTTCTTCTCGTGTATATAATGGCAATTCCATCCTTGTAATATTAATAAAAATTCTGTAAATCAAAATAGTTATTTTTCCAAAGATAACAGCCAGATTATAAAACTGAACTTTAAAAAAGGTAATTTGCGGAATATTCCATGATTCTTTATGCCTAAACATTTTTGCTAGTTGTATAAGCATAGTTGGTTGAACTAAAACTAACTTTAAGAAGACCAGCATTTTCATAATAATATTTTGCTTATAAATTTTTATTTAATGTCTGATTTTCTTTATGCCTTGAAATGGTCCTGGTGAAGATAAAGATTACATACTTGAATAATAAGCAATTTTATTACAGTTTTCTAAATCTGTAGCAGTAGGGCTATCCATATATATATAACAGTACATCGAATATAATTTATTGGGGATATTAAATGCGATAAAATTTCTATATTTATACTATCAAAAATGCCCAAATGATGCCTAATCATTTTTCCCTGTGTTATGCTGGATCTTTTTTATTATTCCAGTTTCTTTTTCAAAGTTCAACTTTTAAACATTTTCAGTTTTTTGTCAATCATTTCAGAGTGCAGTAGTTTGAAAGTCAGTAAAATTACACAAGCAGGCAACTTTTCAACAGAGCTATAGAATCCACCCACACTGATACATTCTTTTAACATGGAAGCAAACACAGCAATACCAGTTAATGCTTTCTTTCTCTGTTTTCTGAATGAATCTCTGTTATAACATGGCACAAACTGCAGTGTGTTATGGCTGTTACAAAAGATCTCCATCTAGTGGAATTTCTAGGCAGTAGTAACAAAAAAATATATATACGTTCCATTGTCTGTTTCTTTAATTATGAATGGTCAAAAAGGATGCATTCTTTTACTGAACCAGGACCGAGGTAGGCATATTATGATGGCTATCTTTAAACCAATCTTGTGTTTTTCTAACTCTTGCTTTGAAGGGAAGGAGATTGGTGGGAAGCCCGATCCCTGACTACTGGAGAAACTGGTTATATTCCCAGTAATTATGTGGCTCCAGTTGACTCCATCCAAGCAGAAGAGTAGGTATCTTTTTTTAAAAGGATTGTTTTGGACAGTTGAAACTGGTGACTTTCAAGGAATTACCCATTACATTAGCTTCCTTTTTCAGCTAGATACTTGGTAATTAAAGAAAAGATGAGGGGAGGGGAAATGAGCTAGCTTTTACCAGATCAGTGTAAAAATATCCAGAATCTTCTGGTCTAGAAATATGTCCTTTATAATGTAGTGGATTTAAACACACTGAGATTGTGAAGGTTTTATTCTAGTTAACTGACCAGAGCTAAATTCATAATAAAGGTAGATGGGACAACATTTATTATTTCAGTTTTGAATATCAACACTAAATGAAATATTGAAGCTTTCTAAAAGCAGTATTTGAATAAACATGAACTCCTAGCCCAACAATGCTCATCTATAACTTATCAGAAATACTTTTTTCAATTGGATTATGCTATGCAGCATTTTACATTTTACACCAGATCGGGTGAACTGGTAGCAAGAATTTGGCGTGGGTCGCCGAACCAGGAGTAAGTTCTGGCTGGCCATGCCCCCCACCCGGTCACCCTTCTGCCCGATGCTCGCTCACCCTCCCCCGCCTGCCTGACATTTGCCTAAAGTATTTCTTTCTTTTTTTTCCCCTCCGGATAATCAGCTGTAGATAAGATCAGCTGTGCTGGGATTCCCCTTGCTGAGGCCCAGGAAGGCAAAAAATGGAGGGAGGAGCTCAGCGCCCTCCTCCATTTTTTGCTTTCCAGAACCCCAGAGGTGCCTTAGGGGAGCAAAAACGCCCCCCAGAGGCTTCTCTGAGGCTAGGAAGCTCCCAAAACGGAGCTTGGAGGGGTGCTGCGTGCTCCTCCCATGCTCTGTTCCTTTTCTTCCAGAGCCCCAGAGGAGCCTTAGGGGAGCAAAAACGCCCCCCACAGGCTTCTCTGAGGCTAAGAAGCTCCCAAAATCAGGTGGGGGCTGCAAAAAAGCCATGCCCATCCAGTCACATGGCCACGCCCACCAAGCCACGCCCAGAGAACAGGTAGTAAAAAAAATTTGAATCCCACCTCTGATGTAATCAATTGTCAGTGGACCTTTCAGAAGGTATGCCTATCAGTGTGCAAATTCATGTGATTACAGTTGCAACTTTTTATGTGTTCATCATGTCTCAATCATATTATTAGTGTTGGCTCCTTCTGCTAGTATATAATCAGAAATCAAATTTTTACTGCTGGGATAAGTCTGCATGTTAGTGTGCTGAAGACACAAGAAAAACTTGAATGATCTTCACAGATGGTCCTTAGGCAAGCTTAAGTGTTTTAAATCCTTAAAAAACAATTCCACTTCTAGTTTGAAAACTTTTGTTTCTGGCATATTTGTTCAGATGGTACTTTGGGAAACTTGGGCGAAAAGATGCTGAGAGGCAGCTGTTGTCCTTTGGAAATCCACGAGGAACCTTCTTGATTCGTGAAAGTGAAACCACCAAAGGTAATAATGCCTATGTTTTAATTAAGAAACAGAGGGAAAGCGTCAGTGAAGGTAATGAGACATGCTCAAATGAAACAAAAATACTATAAGCAAATTAATTTTTCATAATAATTTAAATTGAAATTCAGCAGAACCTATTAGATAAACATCACATTCAGTTTATAAAATCTGTGCTGGGTGTGATTGTGTCTTAAGTAGAGAAAAATAGCATCTAACGTGAGTTGACTTTTCAGAAGCCTTCATTTTTTTTTAAATTGTGCTCTAAAAATCGAAAGTGGCAAACGATAGTAAAGAGATCCAATTCTGAATATGATGAAGAAGGAAGAATTGTAAAAGAGCCTCTAAATCGTTAAGCAGTTCGGAATTACTGTTAATGCTGTGCCTTTAAAAAGCTGTCCTTAATTTCAAAAAAAATATGCTGGATACACGATTTATATAGTAACATGCTAGCAAATAATTTAAAATATTTTTTGTTAGAATATTCTAATTTATTTATTTATTTACATGTACTGTAGCTGTTAACTTTTCTTGTTATAGGTGCCTATTCATTGTCCATTCGTGATTGGGATGATATGAAAGGTGATCATGTCAAACATTATAAAATCCGTAAGCTTGACAGTGGAGGATATTACATTACAACCAGGGCACAGTTTGAAACTCTTCAACAACTTGTTCAGCATTATTCAGGTAACCTTGAAAATTCAGTTTCAGTTTCAGTTGTTAAATCAATTCAGCTTCCTTAAAAATACTACTGATATAATGCCTCTCTTATTATCTTTTGTTAAACAGAAAATGTTAACAAAGTTAGAATCTTCTTTTTCCTTTCGGTCCTTAGTTTGGAGATAAATACTTTAGATGAATCTGTCATATTATCTGAACAAATAAAGACTCGTGATTTTAAAATATGACTTTCACTATATAAACTCAGAGCATTTCTATACTCCCTAAGTTTCATTAGCAATTTTTGCATACCTGCATCGGTTTTCGATATAAACCACTTTATCTGAAAAGGATGTTTGGGGTAAGCTATTAATATAATGCATAAATTGATTTCCTGTAGTCACATCGTAATATTGGATTTCCCAAAATTTACCATTGCTTTCATTTTAACATCTTAAACTAAATTTTAGAACTCTGGGAGTGTGGAGGCATAGTCATGAAACTAAAAAAGGTGAATAAGTCCTTTTTATTGAGATTTTAAATATCTCTGGGGCTTCCCTTCTATTTCCTATAAAATTAATTTGTCTCCCCTACATCCCAAAATTCACAGTCTTTCTTAGGAAATCGAAATCCTTTTTCTTAGAAAAGATACATTTTGATGTTTTAAAAGATACATACATTTTACCCATAGGTTACCTCTAATTAGGGTCATCTTAATTTATGGTTATATTGATTTTAATGATACTCAAAATTGTAAGTCTTTTTGCTGTAACTCGTGGCACTTAAAAAGAAAGATCTCCATCCACCTATCATCAGAATACCTTATAGGGACTAATCACTTGCTTAGTTCTTGAATTTCATGTAGTTGTTCACATATTTCTGTTGACAAATTATACAGTTAAAGGCTGTTCCCTCATTCTCTGCAATGTTGGGATTGAAACTGACAGTAAACAAATCAGCATCGTATATAAAAAATTGTTCTTGTCAGCTCATGCCACCTTAAGTAAGTGACAGAACATTCTTCCTTCCTTCCAGTGACCCTTATCATCACCTCATTATGCTTGTATATTCCGACTGAGTATATCTTGTACAATTTAGTACAAGCATTCCACAAATATTATATTCCCCTTTTCCTCTGTTTGACAGCTAATGCTGTAAACTGTGCTGAAATAGAAAGCCTTTAGTTCATGCTCATTGCTTGATATGGCTAAGATCCAACACTTAGTCCTATATTTATGCAAGGATAGTTTTGTTGTTGGGGTTTGTGTGAGTGTGTGTGTGCATGCGTTTGAGTAATTGTTGTCTCATGACAACAGCCTAGACTGCTCTTTGCAGTTTTCTTGGCAAGGTGTTTTGGAAGTCATTTGCTACTGCCTTCTTCCTTGAGCTAAGAGAAAGTGATTGATCAATGTCCCTAACAAGATTGCAATTCATAGTTTCCTGGTTTTAGCCTGCTACTTTAACAACTATATCAAACTGCCTCTAAAGATTGTATGTGGTACATTAAAATTACAGAGCTGACTGCCTGTCAGAATTGTTTTTAGGTAAATAAAAATCCCACATTCCTAGAAACTTAATTTTTTCTTCATCTAATTAACAAATATTGATACTACCATGATTGGTGTTACATATAAACAAATTATAAAACTACAGTCTTAATTCTTTTAGATAGTTGTGGATCATAATACTTAAATGTGTTTAATATTTTAAAGTAATATATTTTCTAAGGTCCTTAAAGATGTTCTTATTTTTTTCAGAACATTAGAATTAATGGTAATTAATGGTTGATAGGAGGTGGGGGAAAATTAAACTTCCTGTATCTTGAGCAGTAATCCATAGTTTTTATTTTAGCACAGGGGGATATCCAGTTTCTTGCAAGTAGGCTTCTTTTCATTTAACAGTATTGTTCCTTCCCCCTGAAAGTCTCTAATTGCCCTCTCCCAGTTAAAAGGTTCCTAAATATTTCTGAGAACACATAGCATGCTAGGAAGGGGAAATCTTGTCTTCCTCATTTCATTGAATGTAGGTGGTATTAATTGGCTAATTACTATCTACTCTTATTCACTGTTGTAAAATAAGTAAAAATGCATGTCTTTAGGATAATTCATTTTTTAAAAATAGCCTTATGTCTTAGAATGGTTGAGTGTTACTATGTGCATGCATACAATATTCTGTGCAAAGTTCTTAACATATCAGACCCTTAGAAATATATTTACTTATTCTAAGATGACTTTCCAAGAAGGTTCAATATTTAAACTGTTTTCTAAATTGTTTTTGAAAATCAGTTTAGCAATGTTTTTGAACTATTTTATCTTTTTAGTAACTTAATGCAATATTCATTCTCCTATATTCAGGCACTTTTAAAAATTCTTCTCTTTTTGCTCATCCAAGGATGCATGCTAACTAGAGTGTATTTATAAATTTATGTTTCATATATTGTTTAATACATTAATTAATACTGCATGAAGCTCTTAGATGTTGTCTCCTTGCTCTCTATTGCATTTAGAAAGCTATTTGGCTTCCTTGTATTCTGTCCACTTGCATCTTTTCATTTCTAATATCTTTGTTTCCTTTTTTAATCTTACTTTTTTTTCTATTGTTATAATATTGTAGTAATCCATGGCATAGTTTTGTCACTAGTACGACAAATTTCTACTTTAAAAGTATATGCTTCTCCAGGGGTATCATCCTGGATGAACTGTTATAAACCTGGTACAATCCACTTATTCAGATAGCAACACCTGTAATTTCCTAGCAGTATTTCTAGAAGATATCAGAATCCAGAATGACAATCTGGAGATTTGCCTGAAAGTTTTATCAAGCAATCTATAATTACCAGAGAGCCGTGAATGAATAGGAGACAGTCCTTAAAATTAATGATGGGCCTGTTGAGGGTATTTGGGCAAATATATCATCAACTAATACACTGGCAAGAGCCAATGGCGTTTTACTAACTCTGTATTTGCATTATGCCGTTACAGCTGTTTTTACAAAAGAAGTAGGGTTTCCTCTTCAGATAATAAATTCTTAGCGTCAACCATTGATTGTTTTCTACTTCATTTCACAAGCTACCTTGGTAAATCACCACCAGCTCTCCTTGCCCTTTCAAACATCTTCATATAACATGAAAAAAACAATGAGACTTGAGATTGAGATTGACTGGGGGATTGTTTTGTTCCCATTGAAGCATTTAGGCTACAGTAATGAATAAAAACATTTTAGGATAATAGTGTTAAAAGTTTATACTCCACCCAAAATGATTTGAGCATGCTCAGAAACATGTCACAATATCTGAGATGTATGTTATGGCTCTATTTCTGTTAACCCTGACCAGCTTTCTCCTGCTTTTAGCATTCATTAATCTCAGGCTAGGTGTGATAGAAATGATACTGTCCTTCAAGAGTCACTCATGCCATAATGCAATTTGGAAAAAAAGAGAATGCTTGGCTCTTGTTACAAAAAAGACTACGAAGGCTAAGAACCTTTTGTTTAGTCACAGTACAGTAGAAGAGATAGATAAATCAGCCTATAGAATCTCCAGCAAACATCTTCTGGGACATTGGGGAAGGGCACAACGATGAAACAAGAAAGAGGTAACCTTAGGCTACCTTAATATTTTATTAGAATATATGATATGCCCTACATATTTTCAAAATAGTACTGTGATGGCAGTAGTTGAACTGCCAACAAAATACCAATGCTAGACTGCTAACAACATGAAGCAGCTGTGTTGATTCCGAGTTTAACTCAGACACAATTAAAATCACTAACTTAAATCTATAAAACTGCACCAAATGTAAACCTGATAACTGTCATAATTTTTGCTGAAATGTTTTCTTTGGATTGACCAGACAAGAAATAAAAGCTTCATTGATTGTGAAGTCCAGATTATATATTGCATTTTCTTGATGCCAAGTCTGAATTATTTTTGGTATCAGATGAAAACCTTTCTATTTGTCTATATCTTTTAGATTTCAATTAAATAATCTTCAAGAATTGGGATTTATAGATGATGATTTATTTGCTGCTGACTTTTTATGTAAAAGTTGAATACTACCAACTTTTTATGTAAACCACACTATAAAATGAATGATCAGAATGAAAATATTGGAAATAGATATGCAAACTATTTGCATCTAA
The DNA here is from genome assembly GCF_049901715.1 of Pseudonaja textilis. Taxonomy (NCBI): domain Eukaryota; kingdom Metazoa; phylum Chordata; class Lepidosauria; order Squamata; family Elapidae; genus Pseudonaja; species Pseudonaja textilis. The sequence goes on from NC_141990.1 coordinate 99,135,326, forward strand.
GACTCCCTTCAAGGGATTCCTATGCTTGCGTTGGTTTTTTGCTTCTGTGGTTTACTCTAGCTGACTTCCTCCCTGTATCTTCCTTTAAATGAAGAAAACCTAGTCTTCCTTCTCCAAATGTTCACCAGTTTCAGTGAATCTATTCATATTAGTCCCTGCAATAGTTTGGAATATCAGAAATAGAGCAGCTATTCTTAAAACAGCAGGCTGAGTGTCAGGAATTATTCTTATGCTGTGGCAAGAGAAGCATTAGGCAGTGTAGCAGTAGGATCTCCATATATTAACCAAACCCAGGACTGAAATAGCAGTTGGATGTATATACTATACATCCTTCCAGAACTTGCCAATCAAATCTGCATTTCATTTCCTTAGTTCAGCTGCAGTTGCAATATATAGCTACAGAACAAACTTGAAAGTACTGTCTCTCTAAGTCAAGGTATACACTATTTTTTCCACTTTGCGGAAATAACTGTCTGATATCAGTATATTCCTGAACTTAACAGTGACTGGCACTCTGCCTTTTCCTAGAGTTTTTAAACAAATACTTTAAAGATTTCAGGGCTTCTTGTTTTTGATGGATGTTCAATATTCCCCTCTTTTTAAAAGAAATATCAAAATGTAGAAAAGGGTAAATTTATTCCTAAAGAGTCAATTGAGTAAATTTTATTTTAAGTGTTACTTAAACATTCCTGATTTAAAACTTAATTTCTGCTTCTGATATCCATGTGCACACATGTGTAACCATGATACCCATGTATAACAGATGTGACCAAACTCCACCCTTCATTTTTGCATAGTACCTACGTAGCAACATTTAACACCTAAAGTTTCATACTAATGTGAAAAAGTACACACTATTGAATGTTTTTCTTTTTTAAACATATTTCAACATATAGGTATTTGATCTTTATTTCAATAATATTGATAGAGGAAAGGGATATAACAAATACATAGATTATTTACATTTTGTAGTCCATTGTATAATTTAAATAAACATAATTGCTAATTGTATATAATTATATATACAATATATATACGATTGTATAATCGTATATAAACAACATCATGAGAGAGGCTTTGGGAGAAACCAATTTTATTTAAACCTCATTTAAATGCTTTTTGTTGTTGAAGTTTGATTGCTATGCCTAAATCAAAAGTGCTCTGAGGCATTCAGAAAGAAGATTATATATGTCAATGGATTTGGGAAGGAATATTAAAAGATTCTCTAACAATTGGACATCAATCATACTACTGTCTGGAAGATCATCTACAATGGAGAAGATTTCCAACAACTGCCAACTTGGCCAGGGCAGGCCAGCAACCTGAGAGCAGAATACACAAGGTTGATAGTAGTCTCTAAGAACCTTAACATTTCATCATAGGACATACAGATAGCTCTCCCCAGTGTGCAAGAGTCTACTATTAGAAAGAACCTGCACAAATTAGATCTATCTGGGAGGTATGCTGGAGGAAAACCTTTGCTACCCAAAGACACAAAAGGGCAAATCTAAATTTGGCACCTAGGCAAAGAATGAGATTTATGGAACATGTACTCTGGATAGCTAAGGCAGAAATAGAGATATTTGGTCATAATACCAAAAGTCATATTTGGTGGAAGCCAAAGAGAACATTCACCGGGGGGTGGGGGGAACCTGATACCATCTATAAAGCATGGTGGTGAAAATGTTAGGGTTTGGGGCTGCTTTGCTTTATCAGGGCCTGGGCAACTCACTGTTCTAGAATTCACTATAAATTCTTCCCCGTACAGAGGTTGAAAATGTGGGGCCATCTATCAGAAGACTGATGCTCAGTCAAAAGCCAGTGACCCTAAACACTGAAGTAATTTCACCAAGGAAGGGCTGAAAAAAAGAAGTGGAGGGTTCTGGAATGGCCTGGATCTAAATCCCACTGAGGTGACATGGGGTGACTCAAGCTGTTCACGCAAGAAATCCCGCAAACATTTCACAGATGAAAAAATTCTGTATGGAAGATTAGGAAAAAAAAATCCCCTCAGTTGATGTCAGAGTCTGGCAGACAGTTACAAGAAAAGCTGTATTTGAGATTATTTTTACTTTTTCCACAGAAGGGAATGGCATATCTATTAATTTTTTTAGTGAATAAAGGATCACAAAGTCAGTTTTTCATAGCTGTTTCAGTTACATTTCCTTCCTATACTGTGTAATAAAGATAAAATATTTATATGCCCATATATGTTTAAAAAGGGGGAGACTTTACATGGAGTGTACTGAATTTTTTTCACATGATTGTATATGTTTCCCATTTCTTCTCAAGTCTAAGATCCAATTAACCTTAAAATACAACCAAATTAATACTGGTGCTCCTGTTAACAGTGGTAATAGAGAAGAATAGAGGAATAGAAAGGAATAGAAATATAATGGAGAGAAAAGAAGAGGTTGGAATAGGTCATGCCAACATTTGAATGCCCTTCCAATCAATTAAGAAAGAAACAGTAACCGGGAGTAAAGTTGAATGAGACCAGTGATTTCTGTTAAAGAGTCATTCTTATTAACACCTGATGTTTTGGGGAAGCTTTGTAAAAGACTCTAAGATAGATGCAAAGCAGAAATCAGGATTAGGCTTAAGAATCTTGTCTCATCTTTTTACATTTTGTAACCACCTCAGTCTCCTATTCAAGCTAAGCAAAAGAAAGCAGTGTGGCATCTAAAATACAGAGGACTCGGAATTAACGGAAGTACAAATTTTAGGGATTTATTTATTTATTAAATTGTTATGTCACACATCTCCCCTATAAGGTGACTCTGTGTGGTTTACAAATTATAAAACTAGTAGAAAAATAATTAAAATACTAAGACATTAAAACAGAGGTCCCCCAACGTGGCAATTTTAAGACTTGTGCACTTCAACTCCCAGAATTCTCCAGCCAGCCTTGAAGTCCACAAGTCTTAAAGTTGCCAAGTTTGGGGGGCCCTGCATTAAAACTACACAGATTAAGATTTTAAAACTATGCTAAAGCCAGAACTAAGATATGGCTGGGACGGGGATGGGGTCTTATTATCCTGTCAGCCACCTCCAGTGTTGAGTGCCCCCTTTGGGGTCCCAGGCCAACCAGCAAAGCCAAGTTTTCATAGTCTTCCAAAAGGATGGAAGCAGTTCTCACCTCCAGTGGTATGCAGGATGATTAATCTTCAAGCTTATTTTGGAATGCTACTAACAAGACATTTTAACTTGTTTACTAGCACTATTTTTGTTTGTTTTTTCTTCTGTGCTTGCTATGTTTGTTTGATGTTTGTTACTCTTTTCTTTCCCTGTGCTTTACTTCTCCTTCATCAGAGAGAGCTGCGGGTCTTTGCTGCCGCTTAGTAGTCCCTTGTCATAAAGGAATGCCAAGGCTTACTGACCTGTCTGTCAAAACCAAAGATGTCTGGGAAATTCCACGAGAATCACTACAGTTGATCAAGAGACTGGGAAATGGGCAGTTTGGGGAAGTATGGATGGGTATGCTGAGAAAATATTTTAACTTATTTAGTCAGCCCCCAGCTATTGGGGACAGGTACGGAAGATGGAAGGTGGAAGCAAAAGTAATAGGGATCAGCAACGGGAAGAACAGATGTCTTCCGTTACTTAGAGTAATACGCTCCTCTCTGAAAAACTTATCATTTTAAAAAAAATGATAAAAAGACAAGTGATGCAATGGGTTTAGTTGCTAGCTTTAGCAAGCTGCCTTCAGTTTTCAAATATACTAATCAGATAGTGTAGCTATGGAAATATTTATTGTGAGTCGGCTGTCTAGAATCAAAACTGTTACTGAATGGTAACTAATGAGGGAACAAAGCACCTTCCATCTTTCCCTGTGCATGCAATTACTCTATGAATTATAAGTATTTCTTTTATTAATTTCCTTTTCTGTAGAGAAAGCTGATGGTTTATGTTTTAACTTAACTGTGATTGCATCGAATTATACTCCACAAACTGTCGGATTGGCTAAGGATGCATGGGAAGTTGCACGAGATTCATTGTTTCTGGAAAAGAAGCTGGGTCAGGGCTGTTTCGCTGAAGTGTGGAGTGGTAAGGCAGCGAAAACTGTTCTGGTTTGGGACGGATACTTAAAGCCATCAGGAAAGAAGTCAATTTCAGACAAGAAAGGCATTATGAACACAAATTCCAGTGAACTAATATTGTCACCTAAGAGAATGCTAGGCTTATTTTCCTAGTCCATACAAGCACAGAAAGAAAACATATGTTGTCTTCTGTGTTATATTGTAAAAAAAAAAATGCATTGTTGATTCTAGAATTGGAGATTTCCAGTTCTCAAGTTCTACTGTTATTTATATGGTCCAAGATCCCATTATTGTGCGCTGGTTCATTTCTTGGAGCTCTTGTTAGCGTTTATGAGACCAGATAAAGTGTCTAGTAATCAGGGATGCAAATCCTTTTGATATAGTAATCAAGATTTAATTTCAAACATGGATTTTTTACTTTATAGCAAAAAAGCTTCTATCTGCATATAATTATTGGGACAGTCTTTTGCTAGTTACTAATAAATAGCTGAGCCACATGGCTATAGCTTTCTTTTAGTATGCAAATTGTCAACTCTATAGCATATGTGAAAACGAATTCATTATATTAGTTAACATTTGTCTAGCTTTCAATCTTTTTTTCCTCCCTCAAAAATAAAAGTTCCTAGTTTTAGAATATTAACAAAAAATAGTTCCATAGATGATTATGAAATAAAACAAATTCTGAGCTGTAGACAGATCAAATCACATTTTTAGCTGATCTATGAATTTTTTTATTCATTAGCATCCTCATAATTTCTAGAGGAGAATTAATTTGGACAAGAGTCCATGGAATCCTTGCCTTCATGTTTTACTGTTATTTATATTGTAAAGAATACTATGTTGTGTGTTGCTTTGGCCCTATGTGCAGTCTTTCTCCAGTAGAAAGAGGTTTGTTTATGACTTTAAAAAAAGGATAGCAATTTTGGCAGAAGAATATTTATCAATACATTTCAGCCCAATAAATTTGTTCAATAATTTGGAATCTTCTAATGAACTTGAATTCATCCCCCCCACCACATCCCCAGGAGCTTGGTGCTGTGCTTTGTGAAATGCATTTGACTCAAGTACCTTGTTCTACTAAATCACCCAATAAACTAAGTCATTAAGATAGGTTTTTCATGTTTGTACTCATCCCTCTTTCAACTGTAGAGGATGAACCTAACTTGAAGTAGTTGGATCACCAATTTTCTGCAACTGCATTAGTGTTCACTGCTTCTTATATGTAACATTTATGGATTAATCTTTCCAACTCATTTTTGGTATCACAGCAGCCTTCCCTAACTTGGTGCTCTTCAGATCTGTGCCTTAAGGATGCTGTTAGTTGAAAAGCAATGCATTTGGAGGATAATCAGATTGGGAAAGGCTGCTTTAATATCTGCAAATAGCATTCTGTAGTTTAGTTCTCAGTCAGGAATGTGTAAAATTTATTTAGTCATCTATCCATCTGTTAATAGGTACTTGGAATGGGAATACTAAAGTGGCAATAAAGACATTGAAGCCTGGCACTATGTCCCCAGAATCATTCCTGGAAGAAGCCCAGATCATGAAAAAGCTAAAGCATGACAAACTGGTCCAACTTTATGCTGTGGTATCAGAAGAACCCATCTACATTGTCACAGAATATATGGGTAAAGGTAAGATAAGAAGCATGTGTACTTAATAGATTGCAGGATGCAAATTAAACTCTGCTATTAAGCCTACCTTGTATTTAATTAATTATACAATGTTGATACCATTCATTTCATTCATTCATTTCATTCTTATCTATAATTATACCCTTTTCTTATCTAGACTCTTACCATCAAACCCATAAAATCTTTGAAAGTAGCATATATGTTTCTGTGTCAGAATATAACAAGCAGATAATGTTTTGACAAAATGTCCTATGTTAATTATAATAATAAGATAATAAGGCATTAGAACATGCCACATTGCCTCTAGAATTCATTCCAACTCTTAAGAGCCATTGCAGTGTAATAGTTATAATGAGTAGGAAGAGGGAATATAAGGGTTAGAATATTGATAAGGTAAATGAAGGTAAAGAATAAAGAACTAAAATTTCCTTGTAATACTAGAAAGATCTCCCCAACCACACAAAAAGTTTTACTGCCACCAAACAATTAAGACTTCCTCTCTCTCCTCAAGCCCTTGCCATTTTAGTTGCTTACTGAAAGACAAAATCTATTTGAGCTACAATATCCAAAAACTTGTATATCCTTTCTGAAATCCTTTCACTTGTATCTTTTTTCTTGTGCCTCATTCTGAGTAAAAATCTAGCAGAGATTTTGTATGTTTTATATCCCAACTTTAAATTGTTGAAAAGAAAATATACTTTCTTTTATGCATTTAAATTGTATCTTCACATTAGTGATTCAGTGTTCTGTATCATTTAAAATCACTCTGAACGTTTAAAGCAATTTTTATTTTTGTTTTTAGTGTTTTTTATATTTTGAGTGACCAGGTATTCAAAATATTAATTCATTTTTGTAAATATGAATGGTTCTATTATGATTCAAAACATTAAAGTTTGTATGAGTAAAAGGAATGAATGTTCCTTCATATATTCCTTCGGAATTTATATTGGACGAGAACCTTAATTAAATGTTCATATATTCCTTTGCCTGTTGTATTCAAATTTTCAAATACCCATGATTTGAACTCCAAAAATTGGCATCGTCTCTTTGACTGGAATCACAAAGATTTGAGAGGGCTGAATGGAATCTAAGGAATCTAATCCATAGACACTAAAAATGACATTTTTGGAAATTATTAGCATGATCTAGATAGAATAGTTAAGGCCTTTCCAAACAATACCAGAATTTCCCAGTTTTTTTATATTTCAGTATTTTTTGAGACTATTCATAATAATTTTATTTTTTATTTCCTTCAGTTTTTTATGGCTTTATGATTACCTTTCACATAAATATTTCAAAACGGTCAGTTTTCTTCTTTTCCATTCTTCTGATCCTATTTGACAATTCGTACCAGTCTGTTACCACAATACCTTAAAATGTTTATATATTATTGCATCTTACTCTCCCTTAAATGGCAATGGTTATTGATTTTCACATCCTAAAGTAATTATATTTTGGTTTCATGAATTTGCTGAGCTCAGCATTGCTGTGTGATCAAGCTACTTTCTCCCTCTAGAAATGCTTAAGTAAGCATTCTGAACTCTTTAAATATATTATCTACACAAAAGTTCTGTGCTGATGATAAAGTAGTGGGAAGAGTTCCTTTTAATAATTTACCCATGACTGGGCACTGCTGTTTCTTTAAATAATAATGTAGAACGCTTCGTTTGTCCTAATAAGGATTCATCTTTGTTGTGTTGGCCAAATTGATATTACAGAATGTACATTTTTTTTCAGCTGTTACTTACTTCACACAAATCAGTTTTCCAGGAACTTTATCACTTCTGTTCTGCATTGTAGAGAATTATTTTTGTTTGGGGTAGAATAACTATATTGAGAGGGGGAGGACCTGAATCCAAAGCTATGTGGGACTTAAGCCTTAACACCATTATCTAATGATGCTTTAGATAAAGGGTAGCAATAATTTTATGGATTGTAACTCTGAAAACATGTACTACATGTTTACTTATTTATAAATTGCATATGCCTTCAAAGATTAAAATCATACAGTCATAAAAAATGTCAGGTTAATATAACATTCATCCTACTGAATTTTAGGATTAATCCAGAGGCAATTTTCAGTGATTCCATCTTCCATGTGTAGCCAAAATATTTCAGCAAACCATCAACAGCTGCAGCAGATTTAATATATCATCCTACTTGAGAGGTAGGAACATATTTGATAGTGGGGCAAATATTCAATAGTGAATATCCAATAGTGAATCCCTTAAGTGATTCCTTAAGTGAGAAATTGCAACAGTGTTTTTGGCAGATCATCAAGAGGCAAAATTTCCCTGTTACATGCAATGGGGAGCAGGTGGCAAAGGAGAGAACCAGATAGATGGACTGGTTAAAGGTGCCAAGCTAGTAGATAGAAAGCAGTGGATTCTGTTCTTTCTTGCATCCAGCTGAGTGACTTGGGCTATCTCAGCCTTAAGAAGAAAGTAATGAAAAAGCTACTTCCAAAAATGTTGCCAAGAAAACTTCAGGGAAGTTGCCAGAAGTTAAGAATGATTACGAGATACCCCCTGCCCTCAAAAGCAGAGGGTGGGTTGCTTTTGAAAGTGTATTCAGCTTTAATCACCAAAACCAACACTCCCTAATCTCTTTAACACACATTCTTAGAACTTCAGGCATCACCCACATTACTATATCATTTCTGCACTTCCTGGCATCTATTGCTAGTCCCAAAACAAATAAAAAAGTTTGCCCCACTATCAAATATGTTCCTACCTCTAAAGTAGGATGATATATTAAATCTGCTGCAGCTGTTGATGGTTTGCTGAAATATTTTGGCTACATGGGGAAGATGGAATCACTGAAAATTGCCTCTGGATTAACCCTAGAATTCAGTAGGATGAATGTTATATTAACCTGACATTTTTTATGACTGTGTGATTTTAATCTTTGAAGGCATATGCAATTTATAAATAAGTAAACATGTATAGTACATGTTTTCAGAGTTGCAATCCATAAAATTATTATGATAGTAAATGATTGCTGATTTTAAAACTTTGAATTATATTTGTATATGGAGAATGGCTAAAGAATTATTAATACAACATTGGAAAAACAAGTCTATACCTCATACATTTAATTTGTCATCATATGAACAAGAGATTTGGGCAAAACAAGAAAAAAGGAGAAATGGTTTGGAATTTCTTTGATCATGGAATATATTTCCAGCTTTCCCTTAATCCACATTGCTTGGGAGGAGTAAATTTCTAATTTTTATTATTATATTAACACTGTTTATGAATGTAATTTTCAACTATTTTGAAACAATCAAACATTATTTAGGAACCTATTTTTATTTGTATTGCAGGAAGCTTGCTAGATTTCCTAAAAGATGGCGAAGGAAGAGCTCTGAAATTGCCAAATCTGGTAGACATGGCAGCACAGGTAAATATGAATATGTCATTAATTCAAGGTATGCTTGTGAAAGCAAGTTGTATTTATTAATTAGTGTATGTCATGTATTGTGAATTAAACAGGTTGCTGCAGGTATGGCTTATATAGAGCGAATGAATTACATACACAGAGATCTGCGTTCTGCAAACATCCTGGTGGGGAATGGTCTAATATGCAAAATTGCTGATTTTGGATTAGCAAGATTAATTGAAGACAATGAATACACAGCCAGACAAGGTAGGATGTGTGGCAAATATAACCAGTTATATTTGTAAATATTATGTGCAGAAAGACATGCCCTCAAAGTGGGTCGCTTTCTGTTGCATACTTGTTTTAAATGTCATTTGCATTTAATTTTTGAGATAAAAATTGTAATTGCCAAGTCCACTGGATAGGAAAGATATTTATCATTATTTTATTTATGACCTCTCTGGCAAATTTGGAAATAGTAGTAGTCTTCAGCAAGAGTGATTGCAATTATAACCCCAAACATTTAAAACAAATAACTCCAAACATTTAAGCAACAGAAATAATTTATTACCAACTTTCTTGGTCATTAGTTTCTGTGAATGGTGTGTGTGTGTGTGTGTTTAGTAACTTTCCCCTTAAAAAAATGTCTAGTGCCATATTGAAAATATCTTGGAATACATGTTCTATCATAGTGACTTCATTTTTTGTGATAAACATGAGGAATCCTAATTATTTGTACTGTTAAACACTAAGTCTTCATAGGTTGTTGGCCAATTATGGTCTCCACAAATGGAACTAAGTGATTTCCTATTAAAATAAATTTAAAATACATTTATTGTGTTCTAGCAAATTCACCCATACAGCATGTAATAGAAAATCTTTTCATAGTGAAAACTATAATCAGTTTGAAAAAAATTATCTAAGTATATTAGAGAAAATCATAGGTACATTTTTAGTTTTCATGTAATATAGACCACATTTAAAAATTAAGAGTTTCTCTAAATATGTTCTTTATATTCAAAATATAGCAATCAAATGCTTTTCTGCCTATGGAGATTCTCAGTCATCCAGGTCATGGTTGTCCCAAAGGTGCTTTTTCAAGAGGCAACTGGACTTTCTGAAGAAGCTTCTTGAATGAGAAGCAAAACCCCTTCAAAGAAAAACGAGAAAGTCCAGTTGCCTCTTGAAAAAGCATCTTTGGGACAAATGCTTTTCTGCTGCTCTTGGTATCTTAATTCTTAGAGGCTCTGGCATGCATTCTCCCACCCCACCCCCCACTTCCATGATCTTGTCACATAGATTTTCCATTGGGGTATAGCTAGAGGACTGATTGTTTATCTAACTAGCTAGTGTTCCTGTGGGGTTTTGACATGCAGGAACTGAACACTGGCTGGAAAAATGTGATACAAGCTGGCAGTAGCTTCTAGAGACAGGATATACTCACCCCTATGAAGACCTGAAGGCTGAATTTCAAAAACAGACTTTTCTTTTTCTTACAGTATTGTGTACTTGACATTAATTGGGCTGACTTCCTGCCTCTTCCATCCCCCAAAAGCTTTCTTGAATCCCTGAAGACATGACTAAAGGAAGCAGATGGTGTTAAGATACCCATCCCCTGTTAATTTGCAGATCATAGAATTCTGAGTTTAGTCTGATTATTTTTGTATTGATTTCTAACAGCTATGCTGACTATAGGTGAGAGCCAATAGGATGATCAACATTATTTTCCATAAATCATAAGCAAGAGATGGATGTACATTGGCCAATAAAAAGTAATTTGTGAAAATTCTATCTCCAGTACCACAGCCTCATCCCAGATTTGGAAACCATAAATAAGTGATCAAGTCATGTTAAAATATTTCTAGATGTTTCCTAGAAAGGCTAAAAGGTTATAAAGATGGGACTGAAAGTGTTAAAGTATTGAAAGGCTATATGTTTGTACACTGCTCAGAAAAATAAAGGGAACACTTAAACAACACAATGTAACTCCAAGTCAATCACACTTCTGTGAAATCAAACTGCCCACTTAGGTAGCAACACTAATTGACAATCAATTTCACATGCTGTTGTGCAAATGGAATAGACAACAGGTGGAAAGCATAGGCAGTTAGCAAGACATCCCCAATAAAGGAGTGGTTCTGCAGGTGGTGACCACAGACCACTTCTCAGTTCCTATGCTTTCTGGCTGATGGTTTGGTCACTTTTGAATGCTGGCGGTGCTTTCACTCTAGTGGTAGCATGAGACGGAGTCTACAACCCACACAAGTGGCTCAGGTAGTGCAGCTCATCCAGGATGGCACATCAATGTGAGCTGTGGCAAGAAGGTTTGCTGTGTCTGTCAGTGTAGTGTCCAGAACATGGAGGCGCTACCAGGAGACAGGCCAGTACATCAGAAGACATGGAGGAGGCCGTAGGAGGGCAACATCAGCATCAGGACCGCTACTTCCACCTTTGTGCAAGGAGGGACAGGAGGAGCACTGCCAGAGCCCTGCAAAATGACCTCCAGTGGGCCAGAAATGTGCATGTGGCTGCTCAAACAGTCAGAAACAGACTCCATGATGGTGGTATGAGGGCCCAACGTCCACAGGTGGGGCTTGTGCTTACAGCCCAACTCCATGCAGGACATTTGGCATTTGCCAGAGAACACCAAGATTGGCAAATTTGCCACTGGCACCCTGTGCTCTTCACAGAAGAAAGCAGGTTCACACTGAGCACATGTGACAGACGTGACAAGGTTGTGGAGAATGTTCTGCTGCCTGCAACATCCTCCAGCGTGACCAGTTTGGCAGTGGTTAGTAATGGTGAGGGGTGGCATTTCTTTAGGGGGCCGCACAACCCTCCATGTGCTCGCCAGAGGTAGCCTGACTGTCATTAGGTACCAAGATGAGATCCTCAGACCCCTTGTGAGACCATATGTTGGTGCGGTTGGCCCTGGGTTCCTCCTAATGCACGACAGTGCTAGACCTAATGTGGCTGGAGTGTGTCAGCAGTTCCTGCAAGACGAAGGCATTGATGCTATGGACTGGCCTGCCCGTTCCCCAGACCTGAATCCAATTGAGCACATCTGGGCCATCATGTCTCACTCCATCCACCAATGTCACGTTGCACCACAGACTGTCCAGGAGTTGGGGAATGCTTTAATCCAGGTGTGGGAGGAGATCCCTCAGCAGACCATCTGCCACCTCACCAGGAGCATGCCCAGGCATTGTAGGGAGGTCAGACAGGCACGTGGGGGCCACACACACTACTGAGCCTCATTTTGACTTGTTTTAAGGACATTACATCAAAGTTGGATCAGCCTATAGTGTTTTTTTCCACTTTAATTTTGACTGTAACTCCAAAAACAGACCTCCATGGGTTGCTAAATTTGATTTCCATTGATAATTTTTGTGTGATTTTGTTGTCAGCACATTCAACTATGTAATGAACCAAGTATTTAATGAGAATGTTTCATTCATTTAGATCTAGGATGTCTTATTTTTGTGTTCCCTTTATTTTTTTGAGCAGTGTATAATACAAAATGGTTAATGGAATTTTCAGTGAGTACAGAAATAGCTGAAGGTTAGGTAAAATAGTGGGAACATTGGATATATTCTGAGGATCTGCTGTGTGTTAGGGTCTTTGAATTTATTTGTGTTAATTTAAGCTATGTACAAATTGTCATTTTGGGGGAATATTACAAACAGGTTTCTCCTAACACTTTTATAGTTATAACACAGTTACAGTAACTTTGATAATGACAAACATAAAGGAGGAGATACTTATGTTTTTTTGTCCTGTGTGTGAAATGGCAAATTGGTAAATATTGTTTGATAAAAGACTTGGTATAAATGGAAAAATGTTTTCTCAATTGCTTATTTGGATAATCTCTATATGTATTACTTGCTTTTTGCTAATATAGCTGTAGGGACAGATATGGTTTTGTAGTAATTTCAGTTAAATCCAGACCGCTGATAATTGAAAGAACCCTGCGTAATAAGAATGTACAAAGCATTTTGAATTCAAAATGGCTGTTTTGACAAATGAAATAAACCACTTTGTACATAGAACAGGTTTTAAGCAGTTTTGAAATATTTAAAGCATTTTAGAAAAGTTTCATGATCAAGAGAACTTTTCTTCAAGCTTTCAAAATGTTCCGAGTACAGGTAATCCTCGACTTTCAACCACAATTAGAACCAGAATGTTAGTCATTGAGTGAAGTGGTCATTAAGCAAGATGCCGACATGACTGGTTCATGCAAGACCACCAACCTGGCACTACTGGTTGCAGTTATCTAGATCATTAAGCAGACAGAACTAAAGAGAGCTGCTTATTAAGTTCAACTCCCTATATGCATGGAAGGGAATTTCTTTGAAGCACTGAAGGAACAAAACTAGGATCTTCAGATTGTGAGCTCCATTTCAACTCAATGGAAGACTTTCCCTTCTGTTGACTTTCTCGGGGAGGCAACCGGTCATAAATGAAAACTATAAACAGCCAAGCACCCAGATCATGTAACAGTGATGGTGAGGTGGTGGTGCAACATTTTGCAATGGCCAGAAGTGTGTTATAGGCTGTAAAGCACCCATTTTGTAGTTGTCATAATCTGGACAATAGTTTCACATCCACGATAAACCATTTTTAATTTGAAAAGAAATTTGCTTTGTCAAATTGTTTCAAATTTGAAACAATACAAATTCAAACAGCTTTACAGATCATTTTACCTAGGAATTGTATGAATCTTTGTATTCATTCTTCGGAAAAAAAATGGTAATTGTTGTGATCAAGTTCTGAAAGATATAAGAAGCTTACATAAAAACTTATTTTTTAAATTGCTAACTGTATCATGCTCTTTCTAAATGTCTTATGATTCTAGATGTAAATTGGATACATTTTACTCTTGATAATGATGTGTTTTCCCAGATATCGGAACTGCAGATCAGCTAAGCCAACAGACATGTATCTTTGATATGTGAATAGTTTGTAATACTGAATCATATCAGTCACTGGTACCTCCTGAATTTTAAGTGAGCATTTTATTCAAGTGTTCCAGCAGATAATAATGTTATTGTTGTTTTTATTGAAATTAATTAGTTTCCTACTCCTAGGTGTATCAACATTTTTCTTTCCTCTTTCAATTCATCGTTTATATTTGACACAAAGCTAAATTCTCTAACAGAGTGGAAACCCAGGTCTAACAGGGTTGACTCACTTAAACCAAAATGATACTTATTACTTTGCTGACCACAATTCATCAAAATAATAATAATCTGCAAGAACTATTATCTGCCTGCAAACAACAACTGGTGGTACCACAAAATAGACCAAGTAATAGAAAATGAAGATGCTAAAATGCTCTGATGCTTTAGAATTCAAACAGACAAGCATCTGCCACACAACATCTTGGACTTAACAATTAGCAATAAAGTCAAATGTCTGGATAGTGAGCATTGCAGTACTTTAAGATGGCAGAATAGAAGAGAAAGAATTGGAGAAGACAAAATACAAAGATCCTGCAAATAAAGTAGAGAGATTGTGGCAAAAGAGTGCAGACCCCTAACTTCTGGGGCACTATTGAATACCATTGCCATTGACACAATCACCACCAGTCAATTGCAAAAGGCAGCTTTATTTGGAACACTTTACACCTTTAACAGCATCAAACAATAATATCTGCATATCCCAAGGAAAGGCAATAAAAAGGCCAAATCCAGTCCAAACATCTGGCTGACTGTGCAACCAGCCATAATAAAGATTTAGAGCTATATCAAAACACTTCAGATTCTAACCAAATCACAGTTGGAATGTAATGGGGCTGTCGACTTAATCTACAGGAAAACAATTAGAATGCTTAAGTAATTGAGCAGTTAGGTCTTAGAACATGAATATGGTTTCCATGAATACAAATACACTATTTGAAAGTTCTGCCTTTCATTTATTTGAAAACACAAATTTATTTGAGAAATATAGAAACAGAAAGGTTAGCATTGTGTTCCAAAAGTTCAGACTTCAGTGTCGGATAAAAAGGTTTGAATTATGTTTCAAATGGGATCATTTATTAAAATACGCGACAAAGGTTTCACAAGAAGAATGCAGTTAATAACTTTTTTGATATTTATTTATTTTTCATTCTCCTATATAGGTTTATTAGCCATTAATTCACAACGAAAGGCTTACTGATGATTTCTGTGTTCTCTCAGGTGCAAAATTTCCTATCAAGTGGACTGCTCCAGAAGCTGCATTATATGGAAGATTTACAATAAAGTCTGATGTTTGGTCCTTTGGGATATTACTTACAGAATTAGTAACAAAAGGGAGAGTACCATATCCAGGTAAGAGGAAAATAGAAATTAAAGAAAAGAAAACCAAAGTGAAATCAAGCACTTTAACTGATAGATCCAAATAAGTGATAGGTCCATGATATTTTGCATGAAAAATGCTACCTTTGTCTATTTCAGGATTCAGTCAGGAAACATTGATCATGTAAAATCAATTACATAGAGCACACATGATATAGTGGTGGTTGTTAGGGGTGCCTGTCCAATAAGACATTCATAATAAACATTTGGGGAAAAATCTATTTTCCAAATAAATAGCTCACATTCAGATAAAAATTATATTGCAACCCTACTCAAGATTCTATTTTTTACATCTCTTCAACATTGTTTATATTTCCTATAAGGTATGAATAATCGTGAAGTCCTAGAACAGGTAGAAAGAGGATACAGAATGCCATGTCCTCAAGATTGCCCAATATCTCTACATGAGCTCATGATCCATTGCTGGAAAAAAGACCCAGAAGAGCGGCCAACTTTTGAGTACTTGCAGGGTTTCCTGGAAGACTACTTTACGGCAACTGAACCCCAATACCAACCAGGTGATAACCTGTAATTTGCAGGGCTGCGCAAACCAGTTGCCAGGTGTTACATTTGCAATTGACATAGGTTGAATGGTTCAAGGCTGTATCTTAGAGCACCAAATATACTGAAGCCAGAAGATGAGAACTTCTAAAACTATGTGTCCTAAAAATCTGAATTTCTCCGAACAGAAAGGTGAACACGTGGGGGTTTTTTTCTTAATCAAAGACTTTGAAACTACATTGTTTTAATGTTATGTAAACTGCAAAATCTTTGTTCACTGTAAATAATAATTCAGTGCCAATAATTTATCCTAGTGCTTTCCTTTTTTAAAACAAAATGCAGAATTATGTGATTTTAACTAGTTTTCTCCTGATTCAACGAAAGTATTATTTTCCAGAAGTGGCCTCTTTTTGTCTACATTTTTTCATATTCTAACAAAATAAAATCAGGACCAGTGTTTGGAGGTTTGTTTTGTTTCTTTTATATATAGAAATATGTAAAATATATACATACCTGTATATATAGTCCACAGGTGCTATATAGCTAAAGGAAATTCATTTCAGAAACAGATTCCATAATGCTAAAGCACCCAGAAAGACTTCACTGGGGACATTGAACACTGGTGATGATTCTAAAACCGGTGACTGAATATTTGGCTTTTTCCCAGCATGACTTTTTAAATTGGATTGCACTTTTTGGTTTTACTATATAACTGTAGGTTGTTATAAGTTTTGATCTTTCAAAACTCATGTACAACATTTCAACAACATTTGCCAAGTGTGTAGTTTGATTTTGGGATCAGAATTAAAACAGACTTAATTAATGAAAAGTACCCCTGCCTGGACCGGAAGGTTGAAACTGCAAGTGCTTTTGTGTATCAAAATATGTAAACTGAATTTTCTGATTTTTTTAAAAAATAATAAACATTGTAATCCCATGCAATAGTCTCAACCTCATAGCCTTTTAGTCATATCAAGATGCTTTTTCATTCATCAAGCTCAGCTAGAATATCTTTTCTGTGTACCATTTTCCATCATTATATAGGTGTTTTAAATGTCCTGTACTGCTAATGAAATTATTTTCAATATGTCTGCAAGTGTTTCAGTAGAATTACTATGCACTTCTTTTCTGGGAAATGAGAGCAGTGGGATGCACAAAAATATTACTTCTTCAGTTGTGTCTATCAACCTTGAATTCTTTCCTTCTTTCTTTCTAACCAAAAAGAAACAAAAACCCCAGTCCTTTCGACTTATAAGTTTTTTTAAAAATAATGCTATGATCTTAATTACATTTTGTTATTGTTTTATTTGCAAGTTTATGTTTTTTAAATGTTTAACTGTCTTAATTTAGTAATTAAAAAAACCATTTTACATTTGGATTTTCGTTGATTTGTTTGAATTACAGGCAATGATAGATTTTGTGGTAGAGGAAGCACCTCTTTGGTTATTTGGCTCTTGGGCATGGTTGTTCCTAGACAGTGGTGTGATTTATCTAGATTCCAACTTCAGAGGATGTTCGAACGTTGTTTTCTCTTGTTATTATTCCAGAATGACATCTTTAATATTAATCTGTATGTTTTCATGAGATGAACTGGGGACATTGGATAGAATTCTGTGTAAGAGTGCATTTTGCACAATAATTAACCTGGAAATTCCCCCCAAAAATAGTTGAAGCAAACCAATGATAAAGTAAGATAAAGTACTCATAGGAGCAATCATGCAAATCAGTGCTTCTCAAACATTATATCAAGCATCAGTTGGCCTTTCAGAGTATCACTAGGGGTCACTGGATCTTCAAAAATGCAAAGAAAGGTCTCCATTTGACAACACTGCTATCAATCAGCCTTCATTTTAAAAAACAAATGCTTTCGTGTAGTCTTCCATTGTTACCTTTTTGGCAGAAAAAGATATAATTTTTTTCTGTCAGAATTTCTGTGATGTTATAGTATAGATTATATCTCACATTTATCACTGCTTTATTCTTACAGAAGGAAGAACTAGGAGGTTTTTGTTCATACAACTCACATTATTTATTTGCAAGTAATGAGTATTATTAAATTGTTGTCTCCAGAATTTGCCTTTGCATACTCAATTGCAGACAAAGAACTTAAAAACAGTTTCATAGATGCCTTTGTCTTGTTGCTAAGATACTGGTGCAAGAAAAATGTATATCTACTGTAACCTTTGTGGAAGAATAGGAGTATCCACTTTAGATAAATATGCCACTTTAATGCTGTAATTTCTAAATGTTGCATTAAGTAGAGGAAACCAGTGGTTAGTTGTTTCATAGTCTGAGGATACAAATCCTCAGATTCTTAAAATGGAAGAATTCAAAAGATTTTCCTATTCTAGTCAAATATGTCGCCCACTTAGTTCTTCGTCACAACGTCGTCACGTGATATATCGTGATTTTTCTCCCTTCCCTAAACTGGGTGTGGGCATGGCCAGCTTGTGATGCACCCGGGTTTGACAGCCCTGCCTTAAGGGAAGAGATTTAATATACCTGAAGGTTGACAAATCAATCAAAAGGCATTGTCCATTTACTTTGTTTTGCCCTGCTCAACCCTTTGTTGTTGATGTTGTATGTGGAAAACATGGAGGGGAAACAAAGGAATGTCAAATGGAAGGCACTGTCTGAACCACCCTTAAAAGAAATTGGAAATACTTGCAGTCCACTTTGTGTTGAAATTGAAGACATGTATGTCGATTTGGTGGGATTACTAAGAGTTAGCTTTTCATTAAATGTTAAAACTTTGTCTGATTCCTGACAAAAAAGTATTCTTAGCCTTAGCCTTAGTGAGGGGCAATTCTTCAATAAGACATTTAAATGTGTCTGACTTTGAGCCAATCTTGACTCCGTTTGGACAGGTCCCTGCAGTTTTCTTGGCAAAATGTTGGAAGTCGTTTTCCCTTGCCTTTTTCCTAGGGCTGAAAGAGAATGACTGGCCCAAGGTGTCCCAGTTGGTTTTGGGCATTAGGCTGGACTAGAATCCACAGTCCTTCTGGTGCTTTAATCATGATACCAAACTTGTTCTCGACATGTATGTAGTGCTGCACTATTTCACTTACCATAGATCAGTATACCATTTCTAGTTCTGTTTTCCCTGTAAGATTTTTTTTGCCTATTAAACCATTTTTAATGGTGACAAAGATAGCATTTTTCATTTGTTGTTGACCAATTTCAAAGAAAATGAGACAATCTATTGTGAATTAATTTTCAGCATTTTACTACAGCAGTGAACTGCCATAATTTCTAATGTGATCATACTGTGCATTTTGTCTGTGGTATTAAAAATCAAATCATCACTGTTGTATGTAAACTCTGACAAATGGAATGATTATTAGTTGTTTATTACGGTAGATATTTACCTGCCATTGCACTCAGACCACATGGCAATAAACAATATAATATAATTATAATAAAATATTCATACTATAAGATTGAACTAAATCAAAGAAAAATAGTATCATAAATCAAAGGCATCTTCTCATCTCCCTGAGGCAATGTGAAACAATTCAGGTTTTTGAAGCTTTAAAAGGGTCAGTAATGTGGGAGCCAATCTAATCTCCAGCAGGAGGCTGTTCCTTAGCGCCTCAAGCTCCCTCATTTCACTGAAGTAGAAACAAATTCACCGGGATAAGTAAACTGGAGGTTAAATCCCGCTAAGGAAAACAGTCCTACTGAGACTTTGATGCCAAACCTTGATTAAGAAAATCCAGGAAGACGCTTTTAACTTCACTTTGTGGGGGAATTACAGAGCTAACGTTAAAGGAATGCAAAAATAGTAAACTCTGCTTTGTCTTGGGAAAGAGGAAAGGGTGAGAAACCCAAAATAATCCCACCTTGATTCTTTTTAGAATAAGAGGATGCAGAAGGAAATTTAGTAAGGCTTTCAAGAGTCTGTTGTTATACCCTCTAGCAGTCGAGAAGAGTTCCAGTAGTTCTGTGGTGCCTGCTTCCTGAAAGCCTCATATTCCTTATTCCTTATTTTAGAAATGGCAGTTTATCCTTGAGGAACTCAAGGTTGCAATAGAACCTGCCGAAGCATTGTAACAATTTCAACAGCCAGTGGTACAAGTAATTCTGCATTTGGGACACAGCTTACCTCAACCAGGAGCATCTCAACAGCTACAGCCAACGTAGTTATTTCTTCACTCTCATAAGAGTTTTCTGAGGAAGTTGGAAGAACCCAGAACCAGTTTCTGACTTTCACAACTCATTGTAAATTGTTTAGGGAATGTCAGCAAACATAATTTTTATAGATCATTTCAACTTTCGTTCCTAGTGCCCTCAGAGTGTCCTCAGCCAAATGAGTTATGTTCCTCATTGAAGGCATGGATCCATTGCTGGATAAATATGAGAACAGTATGCAAAAATATATAGCTGCATTTAACAACTCAGGACAGTGACAGGAAATGAGAGATTTGCAAGCTGAAACAAGGCAACCACCGAGTTTGAGAGAGTATCAGATTTGCAATCACATGTTAGGGATATGGGGTGGAGTGATCTTACTCTGATTGATCGGTTCCAAGAAAAACATGATGAACTCAGGAGTGAATTAGTGAAACAAGGCACACCATAGAATTCAGACAAATTGTTACAAAATTGTGTGTTAATTCATAGGTGAATGGAGAAGACAAGGCATAGGAGGGGAAAGGGAAAGAACTTTTGTGGACTCTATTCACCTCTTCCTCCCCATAGCCTTGGAAGTAAGTGCTGGACAATCTATGCAAAAGGAGCAATAAGATTATATCCATAACAGAGAAGCGGAAGAAGAAAGATCTTGGTTTGCATTTCTGTAGCGGAGCTCCAGGACACTGAGTTAAGGTTTGCCCCATTAAGGTATTGGCCCCAGTTGCCAAGTGCCACACTCGTGGAACTGCAGACCACAAAACAAGCAAGTGCCTGAGCCTCAGCTTTTGAAATGTTTGCAGGGTTCACTCTCAAGAGCTCAGCAGATTTGACCTCAAGACAGTTAAGAAGAGCTTTGGCCGCTGACAACAGGCAAGTATATTTTATTATCCCTTTTATATTTTGTGCATACTCAATTCTCAATTCCTCTAGACTAGGGCTGTCAAACTCACAGCTGGTGGACCGGATGCATCATGTGCTGGCCATATCCATGCCCAGTTTAGCGAAGGGGGGGAAGTCACATCATGTGACTACGTTATGAAGACGCAACTTTGACATCCCTGCTCTAGATCTGGGTGCAATAGCTAGATTCATATGTGAGCTCCCAGTGCAAAGAATATAAACTGTCCACACAATTAGTAGAGACTTATGTTTGTAGAAATGAATGGTGGACAAGCTCTTCAAATTGATTGTATTGTTCAAGTGAACAGAATTGGTGGATTGGGAAGAAGATGTTGCATCACTGGAGTTTTTAAAAAAGAGATTGGACAACGATTTGTCTGAAATGGTATAGGATTATCTACTTGAACAGAGGATTGGACTAGAAGACTTCCACAGTCCCTTCCAATTCTGTTCTGCTAAGGGGATTTGATCATGCAGAGCGAAATTATTGAAAACAATGAAGAGAAGTCACAGTGTGGCTTTAATTATGAATTGAATAGCTAAAATGTTTGCCCATAAAGCGGTTAGAGAAATTTGGTGGCTGAGGTTAAGAGTATTTCTTAAGGTCTGGCCAATTTACCTTAGCTCCTCCCTTACTTATTAGGAGTGTGGGATTCTGTTTCAATGGGTTTTATTGCTGATCTTTCTCATGAACAGTTTAATAGCAATAGCACAGACTTATATAGTGCTTTACAGCCCTGTCTAAGTGGTTTACAGACTCAGCATGTTACCCCCAACAATCTGGGTGCTCATTTTACCATCCTCAGAAGGATGGAAGGCTGAGTCAACCTTGAGCTGGTCAGAATCAAATTGTTGGCAGTTGGCAGAGTTAGCTTGCAAAAATACTGCGCCACTAATGCTCTTTTCTGCTAACTAAAAAATGCTAGTTACCATTTTTTGTGATAGACAATTTGTTCACTAAGATAGCTCATTTTTATTACCTGCAAGAGCTTTCCATCAGCCTAGGAGATTGCACAATGTTTTTTGTACATTTTTATGTACAGGGGCCTAGTCAATTATGTGATCCTAGATTACAACTCTCAATTTACAGTACATTCAGTTTTGGAAAGCCCAATTCCAGCGATTAGACATTCACATTCATTTGTGATCCAACCTCTAATGGGAAAAGAGAGAAGGTAAACTAATTGTTCGAACAGCTACTTAAAATGCTAAACCTATTAACAGAGAAGGTAAAAACAATTGCTAGAACAGTTACTTGAAATGCTAGGTCTATTATCAGCAAGACAATTGGATTGAACTGTTGCTTTTGATGAAGTTTGTACATCACATCTTAATACCTTTCTCTGCAATAGGCATGTTTCTCTTTCAGGCAGTCAATGGCTATTGCCACCTCTACCTTTCGTACCTTTCATGATGCCAGCATCTGAGGTTCCTTGAGCCTCAGACTTCCTGCAGGAGAAGCAGGCTACTCCAATCCTTTCAAGGGCCAGATTTAGGAAAGGCTGCGTACAAGCAGACCACATATGCACATGGGCAAGATTGCTTTGGGGGGTTTGATGTGGCTTTCCATTACATTTTTACCTTCTGCCCGCTCATCTAAAAAGCTGGACTCAAAAATGTATCGGTTCCTTCCCAGTTACCTAGCAAATGAATCCCATGGCCTTTTTTTTTTGCCATTGTCTACTCCTGTAAAGATTCCTCTGGTCCTCCATTGTGTCTTGCTGGCTTATGATAAGCCCCTGTGCTCCTTATTTTTGAATGAGAAGCAGTTCCTCCCCTTCCCAGTCCTATATTGGTGCACAAAGAAGAAGAATATGAAGTGGAATGTACTTTGGGTAATGGAGCCAGGAAGAATTATTTGGAATATTTGGTTTACTGGAATCTTTACCCTGAGAGATAATGAGAGATGACCAATCAGATGACCACCCCTTCTACAGCAGTTTCATTGAAAATTCTCACCCAATTCCCATGCCTGTAATATACCCAACTGTCAATAGGAAGTGAGCCCAGGACCAAGATGATTCTGTCCTTTCCACCATGTTGTACTTTCCAACTCAGGCCATCATTCAACAGGAAGGGAGAGAGGACACTCCATCTCCAACTGACTGCATGGCAAGACTGGGGACTCTGGGGAGCTGCCAAGTGAGGAAAAGGGGGAGTAAGTCTATTGGTTCCCATAGCAACAGGCTAGTCTCTTTGTATGCCAGAGGGGAGACCGAGTGATCTTTCTGGCATGGAAGAGGAAGCAAGGAACCAAGAACTGCTTTTTCTCTAAACTAGAGATGGCCCTGTTTTTTATTCTTACCAATAAACTTTTCCTGAAAGTCCAGGGCACAGCTTCCCACTAGTCTATAGTTATCAGGTCAGTGGCAGAGATTTACATCCATTTCCCTTTAGTTCTGAGTATTCTTTCAAATCTGAAACAGTCTATTTGACAGAATAGCCCGTTTCAAGCTCAAAGTGTTTTGAATTTTAAAACATCTTTGCACATCTCAACACTCCAGTACCCCCCTATTATCCTCATGCTTGGAGACACTCAATAATAGTCATTAGCAAGACATGATTGGTTTTAAGGCAACCTGGGAGATGGTGGTTTTTCTTCAAAAATCTCAGGCCCCCAAATTAATTGTAGCGCTGTGTCTTGGGAAAATTAAAACAAACAGATTATAACTGCAAGATCATCAGAAGCCATCATCAAATGCAGCTTTCAGTTCTGCACAGGAAGCAAGTTAAACCTCATGCTTATCAGGCATTGATGTCGTTGGCTTTTTTTTTCCTTTCCATTGGCCAGAACCCACCTTCCTACTGCTGAAAGTCAGTTCCGGGCTTCTTCCTGCTGCAACAGTGATGCAAACAAAGATTCCATTTGCACAAAACCACACGTGTCACTTGAGGAGGAACCCAGTGCAAGGAAAGTGCTTATGATGCCTCCGTCTGATATGCAGGCTCCTCAGTTTATTTCATGTGCGATATTGAAACCACATCTTGTCATGGTCTGTAGTCTCACCTGAAGAGTTGGCAACAAAGGTGTTTCCAGATGGAAGGACTCCTAGCCTACCAGACAAAAAAGTATTGCTCATCCGTATCAACCTTTAATGGGAAGAGAAACAAATACTGAAAGCAAGGAAGGGAGGAGCATAGTGGCCCATTGTTAGAATAGACTACAAACAGAACGAAGTAGATCCTGCAAAGTGTAAATCATTTTAACGTAGAGATTTTAAGGACAAATGTTGGTTCTTAAGACAATTGTGTTTCTCTTCCACTTGGCAATTTCTCCTCTATCCATAGAGTAATTTGTTAGTATTCCCTCTCTATTTTTTACCCAATTATATTATTATCCAGGGGTGGGAGTGTGGAACAGAGCAGGAAATCTCCCAAGGGTCACCAAACCATTCTTCTGGATGTCTGTGTTTACACCATAAATGTCTACAGGGAAAGGGCTTTGTGTGTCTGTGCAAAAGAACTCTAAGCTTTAGCTCATGCAAAGGCCTCCATGTGTTTTTGTGCTCAGATTCCACTTCTAGAGACATTTACTCTGTACCTGTGGATGTTGGGTTGGATTGTGTGACATGAATGACATCAAGGGTGTGTACTCTTCCTTTTTACTCAAGAAAGTTTACAGTCTTCCAAGATGTCTTACACTAATTTGAGCTTTGTTTCCTTATTTATTTCTTCTTCTTGGTCTATTTTTTTTTCCTTTGCTTTCACGCACACTAGTTTATAAAACTGCAGGGAGAGGTAGCTTAAATCTTGCACATATTTTCCTGAAGCCAGTCACATTCAGCTCAATTGGACTTTTAGAGAGATGTGCATAAGATAGTAGTAGAATATGGTTTGGTGAATGCTACTATGACAAGTACTTAATTGAAAAAGTGTCTTTTGAAAGATGATAAAATGGGTGGGAGGAAATTCTGAGGCATATGGGGCAAAGAAGGAGTAATAAGTGGAATTGTTTCAGAAAGCAAATGGATGAAATGATGATGTGAACATTTCATCAGGGACATGAGATTAGTGATTATGGATTTATACAGGGAAATAAAAGAACTGGCCCTGTAGTGAATGCAGCCCTCATCACAGATATATTTACTAGTAGATTTACATGACCTGTTTCACTTGCATAAGAACTCGTATTTAGATGAGCACATACACACTACAGCAACCCTGAATAGCGGGTGGGGGGAGGAACAGGTCATCTATATAACATCTTCCAACAAAATGGATATCCACATAACTTCAACAGAAAGTGCCTGCCCATTCAACCCAATATAGCAAAACCAAGATAAATTGTAATAAAGAGTAGCACTGCCATACCTCCAAAATACGTCAGAAACCAGCAATAGACTCTTACACCAAATGGCATCATCATAGCACACAAACGAAAACCTTCTAAAACATCCTAAGTAAACCAAAAGTCCCAGCAGCCCCAGAAGAAAAAATAAGAGTCCTCTACAACAGGGGTCTGCGACCTTGGCAACTTTAAGACTTGTGGACCAACTCCCAGAATTCCTCAGCCAGCTTTGTTACCCACAAGTCTTAAAATTGCCAAGGTTGGAGACCCCTGCTCTACAACATATACGTCTTCAGCTTACAGTCACAACTTACAATCACAATGGAGTCCAAAATTGTAAGCAAGACAATTGTTAAAATGGAGGTTTGCCCCATTTTACGACCTTTCTTACCACAGTTGTTAAGTGAATCACTGCAGTTTTAAGTTAGTAACAAGGTTGTTAAGTGAATCTGGCTTCCCCATTGACTTGGCTTGTCCATCACAAAAGGTAATCACATGAACCCAGGACACTTGACCACCAATATGAGTCAGTTGCCAAATGCTTAAATTTTGATCATGTGTCTACAGGGATACTGCAATGGTTGTAGGTATGAAAAACAGTCATGTCACTTTTTTCAGTGCTATTGTAACTTCAGCCACTGAATGGTTGTAACTTGAAGACAATCTGTATAGTGTAAAGACTGCAACAGACAAACAGGCAAAAGATTAGCAGAATGCATTCATGAGCACTTAAGTAGTAATCAGAAGACATAAAGAGAAATCTTTAATTTCAGAATATGACAGACTTAACCATAGTTTCAACTGGGAAACCATGGTCATCCTAGACCAAACTAAGTCCAAAAATGCTAGAGAATTCCTGGAAGCCTGGGACTCAGACAAATCAGCCATCAATAAACACACAGACATAAACAACATCTACATACCGTATAAAAAAGACAACCAACAAGCCAAACATAGGAACAGAAAGACCAAAACATCTACCCACAACAGTCAAGACCCAGATGAGTATAGATTAACATGGCAATCAACATCAGACTAACAATCAAGAAGTAAATAATACCCCGATTAAGGAACTGCCAAAAACCCAACAATAAACAGCCCAACCAAAAACCATCAGACCTCGCCCACCAATACAAGGTCCCTTCCAACTCTGTTAATCTGATATCTTAGACCTCCACTACAAATAGTCCCCCTTATTGTCTACCCTTTCTAACCATCACACCCAAAAATCACAAATTCATGTTTTTTCCATTTTCAGCAAAACGTCCATAAACCATTTTCAGTCACATTTGTCCTTTCTCCAATCAAACACATCAGTTTTGCGCTCTCAGCAAATTCTTCCATTGTCACCAATCATTCCTCTGTTGCTTTATTTCAGTATTTTTGCTTCTACCACACCTTTTTACAAAGTTTCTTGGAGAAAGCAAGCCATGAGCTTCTTTCTTGCAACTCTTGAGAACATAAGTAAGTGTAGAGTAAAAATGAGACGAATCACCTTGGAAACAAGACTAGCAGCTCCTATAGATGGGGAATGAGGAAGATCCAGACTATCCATCACATTCTTCCCAAAGAGGTCTCAAACCAGACTTCAGTCTTCTCCCAATCTGCCAAGAAGGCAACTGATTTGTCTAATACTCTAATTGACTCTGTCTAATACTCAAAGAGCAGTTTTTCCTCCTTTGTTCTGTTTTATTATTATTTTTAAAGCATTTAAAACAAAACATCCTGCATGTCAGCTGGTGCTCCATTCAAAATCCAAGAAAGAAATACTTAGACTCTTTTAATCAGAAAAAAGATATCTTTTACTGGAAATCAAGTGGTAGCAACAAAAGACTTCTGAATCTGAGAAAATGGGCGCATAAATCCCATATACAAAGTAATGGCAACATTCCCACCCCCAATAGTTCAATTGGCTCATCCAATTAAAAGTTGTGTATATCATCATGTGAGCATCTCCAGGTGGTGATGAGGCTTCTGTCCGTTGACCTTGACATAGTTTGATAAAGAGTTGCAGCTGCGCATAGCATAGGATAGAAACCTAAGCAAGAATGTACCCCCCCCCCCGCCAGCTTATACAGTTCTGGTTTGTAACACCTCCAGCTCACTTCCCATAACCATTCCCCCCTCCAACCCCACCCTCCACCCGTTACTTATGACAGCTGAAAGAAGCAAAGCAAAGGGAGAAAAATCTTGAAGGATGACACTGCAAAACAGATGAAAAGAACCACGCAGAAGCTGGGGAAGAAATATGCCATGATGCAAGTGTCTTTTTTTCTTTTTATCTGTGCCCCCTTAGTATGCTTACTCAGGATTAACTTAATCAAGTTTACTCAGCACAATTACTTGTACAATTCACTGAACAATGATCGAACCATTCAGGCTAGGTTTGCACCACATAATAGATTAAAACATGATTGGCTCTTTTGCCATCAGTAAGTCATGGCAACATAGCCACTGTGTCACTGAGCAAAGAGAAGGATCATATCTGTGATTCTGCTTACTCTGTGACCTTTGTCTATTGTTGAATGCAGTTTTTAACTGGTTTCAACTGCAGTAAAGAAAGAGATTTATCATCTGAACTTCAAATGTCTGAATTGTCCAACAGAAAATGATATATGCATTATTTGTTAGGGTTTTAATGCTTTAATCCTGCAACCAAACAAGACAGACACAGACTTCAAAGGGTAATTAGGACTGCAGAAAAAAACAATTACTACCAACCTCCCTTCTATCAAGGATCTGTATACTGCACGAGTCAAAAAGAGGGCTGTGAAAATATTACAGACTCCTCACATCTTGGACATAAACTGTTTCAACTCCTGCCCTCAAAACGATGCTATAGACCACTGCACACCAGAACAACTAGACACAAGAACAGTTTTTTCCTGAATGTCATCATTCTGCTAAACAAATAATTTCCTCAATACTGTCCAACTATTTACAAAGTACCTTATGATTCTTGACTCTTGACAAATATATCTTTTCTTTTATGTACACTGACAGCATTTGGACCAAGACAAATTTCTTGTGTGCCCAATCACACTTGGCCAATAAAGAAATCTATTCGATTCTATTCTTTCATGCTGGAAGCCATCCAGAGTCAGTTCATTATGAGATCGATGGCAAATACATTCAATAAATAAATAAAGATTTTTAAAAATATTTTGAAATTCATTTCCTCATTATGAAAGAGAACTAAATACACACTATTTGTAAGAACAGCACCTTTCTGCAGTCAAACACTAGACATTCCATGTTAATTCCCATGAAAAATGTTGATTGGAGCTTCAGAAGGGACAGCATTATCACCATGTAAAGCATTTCATTCTTTACCATGCTTCATGCCAGTGACTCCCAATTCAAAAAATGGGATCTGTTGAGAGAAGCTCACTTTTCTATAAAATCAAGGCATGTCTCATTGGGTAAAATTTACAGTGATATTAAATGCTGCTATAACTTTTGTCTTAGTACTGTATGAAGCAAGTAGTTTTTCCTTGCAATACTTTCCCTATTACCTCTTTCCCCATTATATCTCCTGAAGCATAATTTCTAAAGAATTTATCCAATGTTTGTTCTTCTTCTGTAAATTATCATGTGTCTTCCAGATAATGATCAATGAATGACTAATTGAAAGCAATGGGGAATAAGGAAAGCATTAGTTCATTGCTGATCTTAATTAAAGAGATATGTAATGCTGTGGGGAAAACTTTAATAAATAGCAAGAGAGGTTTTTATCATTACAAGAGAATTAATTGGAAATTGCTTATAAATCAACGGATTGTGTTTATTCTTTGTTTGTATCTTGTAGTATAACAAAAGGGGGGGGGTTACTTTAGCTTTTCTGGAAACATATAAAGGAGGCCAGGGAGTGGGTGGGTGTTGTCATTTATATTTGTAGTGAAACAATAAAGAAATGACCAAATACCGTATATACTTGTAAAAGTCCCTAAGTACTGCTTCTATAGAAAAGACCATTCTTTCAGCCTTATGAGTAAAATCGTTACTTGAGGCAGGAGGCAAGATGAATGGAAATGATTTTCCACAAACATTAGTTGGATTAGTATTGCCAGGATAGTTTAGGAACCACCTGTAATTTAGGAGCTATAATTGGCTGGAAATAGCACATCCTAAACCACAATCAAATATCATGGCTTACTATCACTTGTGAGCGGGGATGTGATGGCTCAGCAGTTAAACACACTGGAAAACTGACACCCTGGGTTTGAGACCCGAGCACCATACAATGGGGTGAGCTCCCGTTACTTGCCCTTGCTTCTGCCAATCTAGAAGTTAGAAAGCATGCAAATGTGAGAAGATAAATACTGAGTAGATAAACAAGTACCACATTGGTTGGAAGGTAACAGCATTCCGTGTTCCTTGGCATATAGTCATACTGGCTGCATGACCTTGGAAATATCTTCAGACAACAAATGTATTCAGCTGGCTACCTCCACTAAGAAATGGAGATGAGCACCGCCTCCTAGAATCAGAAACAATTGGAAAGGGGAAACCCCCTCCCCCCATTTCCACCCCACCCCTATCTTTCCCGTTTACCCTCTCATTAGAGCATGAACAACAGAGATCAGTTTTGCTTATGTTGACAGTCTAGGAAAGGCTCGGTGCAGGACTGCACCATGAGGTTATTTCCTGAGAAATATACTGACTGATAAATAGAACTTACTACCTATTCACCAGATTTATTCGCAAACTATACCACCTATTCCTCTGGAGCACCTTTGGTTTTACTTCCAATGGTGCCGTCAAAGACGTACATGAGAATGTAGCTCTTGGATTTTCCTCATAGAGGTCGGATGTCATCATCAGTCAGAGGGACAGGGGCAGGTCTAACAATCAAAGTTAAGAACCATTATACTTCCAGGCAGACCAAGCATTCTTTCTGACTATGTTTTTTTCAGTTTTGAGCCTGTGAGCTCATACTAGATACCCTAGTATCATCATTGATCTATTAGTTGCAGACATTCCTCAAACGTCCAGATTTATGATCAAGGCTTTCAAATAGAGCTTCAAAATTATTCCACCACTGCATACAGAAGCCAGGCATCATCTAAAATAAGATGCAAGCAGAATATCTTAAGGGTATGTTTATAACTGGAATTTTATTTGAAATAAGGAAGCTCAGTCATACAGTAATATATTTTACAACCATTTTGCAGTTACTACTTTATGAGATCTGTCTGCAAAATCTGGACAACCGCTAGACAGCAGCAAAGCATTCTGGCAGCCTAGTCTTGAAAATCTAAAGATCTAAGTTCCCATGGATTAGTTAAAACAGCATAAAATAGATATCAGTATTTGCATGTTCTCTTGCCAATCAGAAGCTACTGCAGAGAATTCAAAAGCAATTAGAAACCCCAAGCAAACCACTTCTGTCTCAATCTCCATATAATTTTTTAAAAAGATAAAAATTTGCACCCTCCAACTGAGTTAGAGATAGTTGCATGACATGAAGACATGTTTGTGGGATACATGGAATATATGTAACCAGTTATCAATCATTATGATAGATAGCTACCACCATGCCATTTGTTATCAATTCCCATATATCTAACTACAATCTAGTATATGAATCCCATCCCTGTATAAATGTCAAATACATTAGCATTCACACATTAAAATATGGTTCCTTTTCAGTGTCTGAACATTTGATTCCCCCAGGTCACACATAAAGCTAGCTGATTCATAAGTATAAAAGTCAGCTACGGTACTTCTACTGCGCAGACATCTGATATGCATTTCCCTCAGGACGGAAGGAAGGCTTAAGCTACTAGTTGCCTTATCAACTAATATATCAACTGACCATAATATATATGTCTTTAAAGGCACCCATGACATTGATTGCAAAAGGCTTTGAATTAACTCTATTTTACAGGAGACAGGAAGCAAATAAAAAGCGAGGAAGTAGGAAGGCTATATACATTTCCAGGTATATCTTATGGTGAGTGGCCAGACTTAAAATATGGGGGGCACCAGCCACCTACTCAGTGATCTTATACTGAGTGTTGGTGGCATTTAAAGTGAATAAATTGAGTGTGATGGAATCAGGGGATGAGTCCTGTTCTCTAGACATGACCATAAACTATTTTTATCTGAACAAAATCAAAGCATGTTTGGGGTCTTAGTTACATAAATTGTAGACATTTGAATTTCTTCTTATAACACTTTTATTTGATAATGCAGTTATTTGATAATAGCATACTCAAGTCATAGCAAGACATAATCGAGACAATGTTTGTCAATGTAGTCAATAACCAAATAATATAAATTAGATCTCCTGGACAATAATTTAATAAGATAGTTTATGCCCCTATCATAGATGCAAAAGAAGAGGAGGTTGATGAGTTTTATGGTCAAATTTAATCTGAAATCAGCAGAACATGCAAGCAAAATGTGCTACTTATTGTTGGAGACTGGAAAGCCAAAACTGGAAACAGTAAAGAAACAGTCGAACTGTAGGAGTAAGAAACAGAAATCATTTATTAGCTTTGGCAATCTGGTAATTTCTTCATTGCAAATACAGTCTCCAAACAACCATCTACCAAATAGAATACACAGAAATCCAACTTACTATATTATTAGTACAAGACAATTGAAACCTCCATTGTAACAATGAAGACCTGGTCAGGGCTAACTATGGAACAGTTCATGAACTCATGTACAAGTTCCAAGTTTGACTCAAGTACAAGAATCTCTACCATTTTTAAGGAAAGTATCAGGAATTCTTTTGAGGTTCGGAACTACATTGATAAGGAACCATAAGAACTGTGGAATGAAATAAAATAAGGTGTTAAGAATATGAAGAGATTACCAAAGATGAAGAAACATAAGATTCAAAGTCAATTGTTAGAATAGGATGGAAATTGCCAAGAGAAACCAAAGCCAAGAAAAACAAAGGTATCAGGAGGAATCTTAGTTATTCATAATATAATTAATTTCAGAGAGACATTGGAAGATTAAGAAGCATAATTACATTAAATTTTGTAAAGTTATTGAAGGGGGAAACAGACATAGAAAAATAAGAAAATGAAAAAGAGACTCCAACTTTGGATTATGAACCAAAGGATTTCAATAGACAAATCACACAAAAATGAAAGGAGTACAGGTTGTCCTTGACTTACAACACAACAGTTCATTTCGTGATTGTTCAAAGTCACAAAGTCATTGAAAAACGTGGCTTATGACAATTTTTCACACTTACGCCACATCCCCATGGTCATGTGATCAAAATTCAATTGGCAACCAATTCATGTCTATGACAACTGCAGTGCCATGTGATCACTTTTAGCAACCGTCTGACAAGCAAAGTCTATGAGTTGACCAGATTCACTTAACAAATATGTAACTAACTTAACAATTGCCATGACTCACTTAACAACTGTGGCAAGAAATGTCGTAAAATGGGGCAGAACTCGCTTAACAACATACATCTTGCTTAGCAACATACACTTTGGGCTCAATTGTGATCATAAGTCGAGGACTAATGTATATTGAAATTCCATATGGTAAAGATGTTTATATCCAAAATACAGAAAGACTATGGTTAAGTCTTACCAATACAGATAGTCCTTTACTTACAACAGTTTGTTTAAAGACTGTTCAAAGTTACAACGGCACTGAAAAAAGAAACTTATTACCATTTTTCACACTTATGACCATTGCAGCAGCCCCATGGTCCCGTGATTTACATTTGGATGCTTGACAAGTGGTTCATATTTTATGACACTTGCAGCATCCCAGGGTCATGTGATTCCCCTTTTACGACCTTCTGACAAGCAAAGTCAACGGGGAAGCCAGATTCACATAACAACCAGGTTACTAATTTAACAATTCCAGTGATTTACTTAACAAATGTGGTAAGAAAAATCGTAAAATGGGGGCCAACTCACTTAACAAATTTCTCACTTAGCAACATGAATGTTGGGCTTAATGGTGGTTGCACATTGAGGACTACCTGAACATAGTACTGAAGTGATAGTTCAGTCAGGCTTCCAAAATATTATTTAGACATACGTAGCCATCCTGTTCTTCCCTTTTAGAACAAACGGTTTAGGGCATATCAAATTTTCCAGCTTTCAGTTTCCAAACATTGCTCAAAAGTTGTGACGTGCCTTGGGGATTGTAAAGATATTTTGGTTACTTTTATGTAATTTAAGTGCATTGATAAGTAACTATATAATAATCATAACTTTTTAACATTTTGTTTGTTTCCTTACGATATACCCTCCTAATCTGCTGTCATATAACCTTGACTGTGTGTGTGAGAGAGAGAAAAACAGAGGGGGGGGGAGGGAGGGAGAGAGACCCATTTCTGCGGGTGAACCTTGGGCCCCCTGTTTCCACACCTCAACAATATCACAGTCTTTCTGCCACTCGGGGCTGCCAAAAGATTGACACCTCTTCCTTTAAACCAGGGTCCCCAACCACCGGTCCCCGAACCGGGACCGGTCCGTGGAACAATTTCTACCGGGCCGCCGGTTTGCTGGGCACTGCCATCTTGTTTTGATGAAAAAGTGCTTCCCATGAGCTTTTCCAGGTAGAAAGCGGCGTTTGGGTGCTGAAAGAATCCTCGTTCCTTAATTTCATCGAGGGGGGGGGTGGCTTCAAGCGAGGATTCTTTCAGCACGCATGGCAAGGTGAGCCGAGTGACCGCCGCAAAGCCGTCGCAAAGCCCATTGACACAGGTACAAAGGAGGAGTTGAAGGTGGCGGGGAGAAGCGGGGGACGGCTGGCTGGCCGGTCGCTCGGCTCGCCTTGCCGTGCGTGCTGATGCCGGTACTGGGCCGCAGATGATTTTGTGATGCCGGTACCAGGCCGCAGCACAAAAAAGGTTGGGGGCCACTGCTTTAAACCAAGGGTCTTCAAACTTGGCAAGTTTAAAGACTTGTGGACTTCAACTCCCAGAATTCCACAGCTAACATGACCAGAGGAAGAATTCTGGGAGTTGAAGTCCACTATCCTTAAAGATGCCAAGTTTGAAGAACCCTGCTTTAAACAGAGATCTCCAAACTTGGCAACTTTTAAGACTATGCTGGCTGGAGAATTCTGGGAGTTGAAATCCACAAATCTTAAAGTTGCCAAGTTTGGGGACCTTTAAAGCAATGTAGACCAATTGCCACAATTCCATACTTCTTAAGAGTTGGAAAGTTTGAAAAAACACCAAGTTATTTTTGTGGTGGTGGTGGGATAGTGTTATTTTATTTTTTTATACATTTTAACGATTAGCTTCAGTAACAAGGCTACTAGATCCAGACTGCAAACATCCAGATGACTACTAGATGGCAGTGCCGTTTTCTGTATCTCTTTGCTGCAGGCTTCTAAGCCTTGCATTTTTTTGCAACCCTGGTCTGGTAACTTATAAATTGCCCAAGTGCTGCAGATTTTTGTAATTTATACAGTTATGAGGTCGTATATACCGCAAAAAAATAATAATCCTTTGGACCTCTGGCATTTGATGGCATTTTCCCCCATGACGACAGACTGCAACGTTGCCAAAAGTGCCCACCAATGCCTATTACCGATTTTTTATTTGATTTGCCAATCGCTTACAAAACAATAGGCATAAGTGTAAGCATGAGTAAGAATACAGGAAATAAGTACGAAGAAATGGGGACAATAGGACAGGGACGGTAGGCACGATTGCACACTTATGCACGCCCCTTATTTATTTTTTTAATCTATTTTATTTTTATTTATTTGTCAATCGCTTACAAGATAATAAGTATAAATATGAGTAAGAATACAGGAAATAATTGTAATCTCTGTCAGATCCCGGATGGAAAAGTCTCATGTCGGTCGTTAAAGTCGCACAGCAGAGGGCTTAAACGGGCACCCGGCGAACTTTTCCCGCTCTGTTTCTCAAGTTCAAGGCAGGAGACGCACGTGTCAATAATTGCCGACATGAAACCTGGACGCCCCCGCTCTCGTTCCCCTTTCCAGCTCGAAAGCCAAAGGGGCCCAGCCTCGCTGCCTGAGCCACCCTCTCTAGTCAAACGCTCCCTCTCTCGGGCGTTATCAGGCGCACTTCCTCTCCCCTGATTGACGGCTCTCTGACTTTTTCAAAACGAGGAGTCCGACTCTGCCTTCCCCCCCACCCTCCCCGCGATTTGCATACACACACACACACACATCTATTTCCTGGTGCGGAGCCTGTTCGGCAACTTACCTGACAGAGCAAAGGAGGAGAAAAGGAGCCAGGAAAACCTCAGGGAGGGACAACCTGGGGGAGAAGAGGAGGACGGACGAGACCAGGCGGCCGGGTGGTCTGCCCTGCCCCGCTGATCTCCTTTGGGGTCTAAAAGGTGAGTTGTTAAAAGCTCCCCTCCTTTACCTATTTGGCTGTCGCTGTCGGCCCACTGTTTTCTCTGCTGCTCTTGTTTTTCTCGGCTGGGGCCCAAGTTTCCCTTCCTGGCTGCTGATTTACTCCCGCAGCAAGCTCGTTGGGAGTCAGTGAGACCTTGGGCTCCGCCATGAATTATCTCAGGCCATGAGAGCACTTTGAAAACGCAGATGTCGGGATTCTGTTGCCAATAAATCTGTGTTGTCAACCGAAAAATGTCTGGGAGGCCCAGCTACAATGGGTTTGCCTCTTGTAGATTCTTCTGTAGGACTTGGCCGGGAGTTGTATAAGCTTGATTGATTATGTGCCATTAAGCCCTAAGCCAGGGTCAAACTCTTAGTGGCCCCTGGATAGATTTTCTTTAGGAGGCTCTGTCCCCAACCTGCTTCTCTTGTACCAGGGGATCAATATGTCAAGCTGTTTTTAATGTACGAAATAACCCTCCTTAAGGATAGGCGTAGAGGTGTCTTCTCTGGTTTGTTGCCAAAATATTACTCAAAGATGAACTTGCAAAATACCTCCTTGAGAGGCTGGTGACATTTTGAAAATGTAAACATATCACAGTTAAGATTCATTTATTTGTTGGATTTGTTAAGATCATCCAACTCCCAAGAAAATGCTGGATGCCTACATATATTACCGGAACAGAAAACAATGAACTGCCTGTTTTAGTGAGGTGTGCCAGGTTTTCTGTTAGTACGTTCTTTTACCACTTAAAATGAAAAAGGAAGTTAAGCCTCAGTGGTCTCTCCCTATTACATGTGTCTCTAAATATAGAGGAGTCCCTATATTGATGGATATCAGGAGCAGGGCCTTCTTAGTGGTGGTGCCTCAGTATGAATTTTCCAGCACTGTTTCTCATCAGTCATGCTGTGGTTGGCACCACTTTAAGGCAATTCTGTATCTCACTCCTTTTCTCTTAATGAATGATCATCTACTTATGTGAAAAATCCCAAATTGATAGTACAAGAGTTGAAATTAGAATTAGGGAAAAGGGAGTGTCCATTAGGCTGTGGGCCTCTTTTCATATCCTAATTTAGGAAGAATGCTTTTGTTGAAAAAGCCTGTAAACCAAATTGCATTTCTCAACTAGTATGCTGTTACATGCTCAGGATGGCCCTACGGTCTACCCCCCACTCCCTGTTTCCTATATCCTAGCTGTTTCTTTCAACTAACAGCATGGCCTTTGAAGCTGGAATCTACCTAGCTTGCCATGTGTTACTCCACATTCTTCTTCTCTACTGTCAGAAAAGATTTAATCAAAAACAGAGGGAGTTTATACTCAGCCTTGTTCTTTGGAGATTTCAAAGGCTGACGCATGCCTTTAAAAGGGAAAGTACAGAGATTTCAATGAGGTTCAAATTGTCTTAAGAAATGCACAAATAGTTGGAGCAGAAGGGATTCTGTTTTTTTTTCTCTCTCTCTCACTTCTTCCTTCCAAAATGCTGGCCATGATTGGATATGAATTAAAACTTAATATGGACTCGTTCAGGGCAAATTATCCAAACAAATTATCTTATTTGATTCCTCTCCCCTTTCCCACTTGACAGCCTGATTGGATTCATTATCCAGCAATCATTTAAATGCTGCTGTGGGCTGGTATCTGAGCCAAACGAAAACAGTTCCCCCCCACCCCACCCCCATCCCTGGAGTTTCATCTGCCTTCAGTCATACTGACAGGGCAGTGGCAGGATGCATAGATTCCACAGCTGGGTCTTTTTGCTTATAAAGGGGGGGGGGGGGTGAGATTTCTGCCTCTCCATTTGTGGAAGGCTTCAGGATTGTCTACAGAAAGATTCTTGAGTTGGATAATTCTAGACAAGGAAAGGAGAAATGAAATTAAAGTATTCTTAAATAATACAGGAAAAAAAATGCTTCCTTGCTCAGATGTGACACTTTTACAGTCCATATAGATGTAAGCCCTACTTTTTGGATTATATTTCAACACTAGATATCTGTGGACTTGATAGATGTTTGTCTATTGTATTCTTCATTTCTGTTTAATTTTGTAGGAGTTAAATTATAAGATGACTAAAGGAGTAGAAATGAGAAAGTGGCAATACGATACAGAGAAAGTTGTTTTTTTTCCTTTATATTTTTTAAAATGCCGGAAACTGTTTAGATCAGGATGAGTCTTAGCCTGATACTTCAGAGGCTCAGAATAGTTTTCTGATTCAGCTTATTTCTTATGAAGTTTCCTTGAGGAGGGACCCTTATTCTGTAGAAATAAATACATTTTAAATCTTTTTCTGGAATTGTGGAAGTGACTGGTATTAAAATGTATAGAACTCTTGCTGTCTTAAAATCATTCTCAGCTGTTTTTCTTCTGCAAAAAGTTTAAAAAAATTAATTTGGATTTGTTTCAGTTCATTATTGAATTTTTCCCTTTATGCAACTGGAGCAAGGTTTGAAGAAATACTTGAAGTCAGCTCTCCTGGAGCTCATTGTTATTCTTCCAAACTTGGCAAGAAAATTAACCATGAAGAACATGTGCTTCCTCAAATGAAATGCATTGATTTTTGGACCAGAGAGCTGCACAGGTCAGAATGGAGAAACTAACACTCCATTTATTAGGAACCTAAGCCTGATATTTTCCTTCCTTCAGTAATGGCACTTTCTGTCTGGTGGGAATGAGTGGGGAAAAGGAACTAGTTGGTCTAGTGCAGTCTTTCTCAACCTTGGCAACTTTAGATGTGCAGACTTCAATTCCCAGAATTCTCTAGTCAGAATACAGTCCTGTGTAAATCAGGGATCGTGCAGTTGCTTTTTTTTTCATATTTAGAAGATTGAAAGTAGCAGCTTCTATAGCATCTCGAAATGTATACCTCATTGATTTTTATGATACCGGTACTATTGAGCCAGGGGTGTCAAATTTAAGGCCGAATCCGGCCCAGGGGTTGCTTAGATCTAGTCCACAGGGCCACTCTGGAAGCAGCAAAGGACCTGCCCTGTTATCAGCCGTGATGGTCTCCTGCAGCTCTGCCAGTGAAAATGGAGCCCCCTCTTCCCCCTCAGGTCCATTTTCACTGACAGAGAGATGCAGGAGGCTGTCACAGCTGAAACTGGGGCCTGAGCTCCATTTTTGCTGACAGAGGGATAGCCAAA
Source organism: Pseudonaja textilis (assembly GCF_049901715.1). Lineage (NCBI taxonomy): Eukaryota > Metazoa > Chordata > Lepidosauria > Squamata > Elapidae > Pseudonaja > Pseudonaja textilis. The sequence goes on from NC_141990.1 coordinate 99,174,001, forward strand.
CAAATTAAAAACAAAAGGAGAAATGTTTCCCCTTTTGCATTTGAGCATCCAAGAAGAGACGGGAAAGGAGAAAGGGAAAGAGGAAAGACAAAGAAAAAGAAGGAAAGAAGAAGGAAGGAAGGAAGGAAGGAAGGAAGGAAGGAAGGAAGGAAGGAAGGAAGGAAGGAAGGAAGGAAGGAAGGAAGGAAGGGGATTATAATGAGAGTGAGAGAGGGTCTGAGGGAAGCCCTGCCTTAGCACTTGGTCACCACAGGTGCCTCTGACATAAGTATGTTGAGCTGGCCACACCTATCCCAGCCATGCCCATTCTGCCTGCCCCCCAGATCAAACACAACCCTGATCCAGCCTGCAATGAAATCAAGTTTGATACCTCTGCTACAGAGGTTTATTGATTCTGATACAAAAAAATGCATGTGCAATTTTGAAGTTGGGAACTTGTTGTGATGTATGCCTAAAATATTCATCACCAAGTTTAGATACAATTGAATTGAATACTGTATTTGACAAAGTGTGATTAGACACACAAAGAATTTGTCTCCGGTGCAGAAGCTCTCAATGTGCATGCAAGCAACAGAATAATGATAATCGTAATAATAATACCAATAAGGGGGAGTAAAAAAGATAAGGATAAATAATAATACAGCCATGCTACATGAGTAAATATACTGAGACATTAGACAGCACTGTGAGAATTAGGTGTTCAGCAGAATGATGGCACAAAGGAAAAAACCGTCCCTGTGTCTAGTTGCTTTGGCCTGCAATGCCCTATATTGCTGTCCATGCCTACCAAAAGAACAACTCAGTATGTTTTTTTAATGTCTCCATGACATAAATACAAAAGCATTCTGTTGATTGAAAATGAGTTGACTGAAACTTATGTATAGTATTCTTACCCTGTCTTTATTTCTTTATAGGTAAGTTAAGGCAGGGAACATACCCCACATTCCTTCCTCTTCCTGTTGTGGTTCCCAAACATCTGAAGAACTCTTAAGGTGAAGAAAAGTGTTTTAAAATTGGTTGATTACTCGTTTATTTGAATATCACACAAGCTACATCAGAGCATGCTCAGAGCATGATACAATTAATCAAAAGCAATAAGGTCATAAAACAAGCATTGATTAAATGGGATCCCATATTTCCTCTTTCAGCCATTTCAATGAGTGGAAATTAGAATTAGAATTAGAAATTATGTATGGAAATAAATATTTTTCTTATCTGCTCTGTGAATGATGATCATGATTGTTTATTTCTGCTGTGATTTGTATTTTCTCCTTTTCCCCTCCTTAGCTACCATTTGTACTTGGTACTTACTTCCCTAGATTTCCTACAGAATGACATCCTTACAAGGTTAGTGTTTTGTACTGCCATTTTGCAAAGCCTTTTATTCAGACTGAACCACTGCCGATAAAACAGAACATGGTTGTCTAGTCTTGAACCAGATGAATTATATCAAATGCATTAGAAAATTTCAGTTTCTCACAAACTTTGGGGGAAGATTTTGCCAGCTCAGTTCCCTCCACTGATCGACTAGGCCCTAAGGATTGGGTGGAAAGCAAAAAGAACTGTGGTGAAGGGAGCAATCAAAGCTCTAACTATGCCAATGTAATTTTTTTCAGGCATCTAGGTAGGTGTTGGCCTAGTCAGTCATCTCTTTAAAGTATTTCCATAAGATTTCCAATTATGTAATACAATTCAGCCAATCCCAACTTTACCTTGTCTTCTAGATGTGTTGCTTCCATTTCTCAGAGTTGCCATTTTATTGCTAGGAGCACATCTGAGTTCATTACAAAGTACTTTTATCTAGAGTAAATAATAGAATTTTTAATACTATTCCCCCCCTCCACTTTAGGCGCTACAATGGGTCGAAGTATGCCAGTTGAAGTGGATGAAACTACTGACTGGTCTCCGTTTCCAGAACATTCACTGAAAGAGGCTCCGAACCCTTCTGCAGAAGATATAAATAACTTAATGCCTATGGGATCTTATCCACCTCAAACATCTCATTCGATGAATGGGCAACTAGGATTCTATAAGCATCCTGATCATATCAATTATAATAATGGCATACTAGAAACTTATGGCCATAGTCTTCCACAAGACACCTATGATTCTACAAGTGGGCAGTTTCCTGGCCCATCCAGCAACTCAACAGACCTTTCAGAATGGAATCATTTGCCCCAACACAAAACAAACCAGCTCTTGAGGTCTCAATCGTCAGCTGATTCTCCTGACATCGGGCACAGTTCTAGTAATTTGCAAAGAAGTTCCTCTGAAATATCCCAGCATTCGTTTGGTGAAAATCAGGAAAACTTAAAGCCCAACTGGCAGCACGATAATAGGGTGCCAGTAGACCTAAGGACAGAAGATGCAGGATATGATTCTCAGCCTCAGGATGCTCTGGGCATTGGACAACCTGAGCTTCCCTTGTCCTTTACTTCTGTTCTGAGCCTACAAGACCTTCCAAAACCTCTGATGTCCAGAGAATATCCCCAGATGGATTCTCAGTCATACCCTTTATTTCCACAGATGCCCCATCTTTATATTTCACCACAAGCTCAGTGGCGCCCAAGATGCTACAATCAGAATATGTACTGCCAGAATCCATGTAAGCTCATTAGTCATAAATGGTGTTTCCTCTGATGGGCATTTATTTACTGTATTTTTGTAAAATGATTGTCCTTATTGGCAGGGTTTGTGTCATACTAAACTCTGATGTTGTAGTTTATGGGGTTTGGTTTCATATATTGTGTGAATTCATTATGCAGCCTTAATCAAGTGATTCCAGCCAACCCAGATTATTCAATAAGCTACAATTAAGAAAATAATCTTAATGTGTGACATTACTATATTCAATGCCATGCATAATGTAATGAATAGCACAGGGATGCTGTGCTTGCAGGAATCCCCATCACTTCTTCCAAATTGCTTTTGAACCATGTGCAGCCTTAGCGAGTTGCATATGGGGTTTATTCAATAAAATGTGAATAAATAAAACCATGTCTTGGTGCAAGGAATGCATCCAATTTGATCATGCCATCATACGGGTCATTTTTGACTTAGGACCACAAATGAGCCCAACATTTCTGTTGCTAAGTGAGATCTTTTTAAGGGAATGTTGCCCCTTTTTGCGTCCTTTCTTATCACATTTGTTAAGTGAATCACTGCAGTTATTACATTAGTAACATGGCTGTTAAGTGAATCTGGCTTTCACGTTGATTTTGCTTGTCAGAAGGTTGCAGAAGGTGATCATTTGACCCCAGGATGCATCATAAATATGAGCCAGTTGCCAAGCATATGAATTTTGATCACATGGCCATCGGGATGCCACAACAATCGTATGTGTGAAAAATGGTCATAAGTCTTTTTTTTTTTAGTGCTGTTGTAACTTTAAACGGTCACTGAACGAACTGTTGTAAGTCAAGGACTGCCTGTACCATCTATTTACCTTCATGGAAAGGAGTCTCACTTATACAATGGCCTGAATTTTTCTTTTCTGTTATGCTTAGATGGACAAACCCCGTATCAACATTTTGCACGTTCACCTCAAGTGCAACTTCCTCTTCCTGGCCCTTGTGTAAGAGTCACTCGCCCTGCTCAGCAAATAATCCCACATTATTCTAGTCCCCATGGACCCAAGTGTAATGAAGAAAGGCTGCCTCGGGGGGAAAGCTCTTCCGAAGGACTTCAGAGATTTCAGTAAGTTTTTTTCCAACCTTGGAGTTTATTTCATTTTTTTCAGGCAAAGCTAATGATGATTATTTTAGCATCGTGTGTGTATGAGCAGTATGCTAATCTTTGCCTGGATAATATCAGCACATATATTGCCATTTCACCTGCCATCTCATTTGCTCCTATAATCAGGCTACCTGAGTGTGTACCTAAGTATATACAAATAGGTTCTATTTCTAGTTACTGTGAACCAGAATTTAAAACTACTGCCTAACTTAGTCATTATTTGTTCAGTGATGCGTTTCAAACTATTTTACCACCAGTTCGGTGGGCATGGCTTGATGGGTGTGCTTTGCACGCGCGCACACACTTTGTGCACAAGTGCATGCCAAATGCGCAGTTTGTGCAGGCAGAGAGGTGTTTTGACTCACCTGCAATCCTGCACTCTCCCTGACGCTTCAGCAGCTGCCGCGCAGCAATCTTCTATTCCGCACAAAGCAACTGCGCTTCAAAAGCAGGACATAACGGTTAGTATGGGAGCCCGGGCAGGGCGGGTGGGCCCAAGAGCAGAGAGGCAGAGAGAAACGGCTCAGTTTCCGTTGCTCATCGGCATTACCGGCTGCCGAACTGGTAGAATATCACCACTAAATTTGTTCCAAATTGAATGAAGAATGGCGGTTTCAGATTCAGACAAGCTTAAATTTACTGAGCCACTGACTTAGTAAAAGAGAACACTAGAAATGGGCAAAATTACAAATGAATTGACAATAATGAAGGAAAGTGGATTTGGCCATTTCATTGCTAGTGATTTACAGCATCATTTGGCCATGATTGATCAGATATAAAGACTCTCATTGCTGTTACTTTGACACAACTTTTGATTGGATAATTTTTGAAGACACGGTTAAATCATTAGTGAAGAAATTACTTTAGTGTGTCAAGCTGGTGGCCCATGGGCCGGATGCATCATGTGCAGGCCATGCCCACCCTAGCTCTGCGAAGGGGAAAAAACACCGCGTAACATCATGTGAGGGCAACATAATGCCGCAAGTTTGACACCTGTGATCTAAAGGTTCTGAGTGAAACTGCAAATCTTTTTTTTCCTCTTTCTCTTAAGCTTCTCACCTCAAGAGCATAGTAATTTATTGCTGTGAGGTCATCTACAACATGTACATAAGCCTAATGTAATTTAAAACCTCCTTGTAATTTCACTGAGGCAAATTGAGTGGTCTTCCCCAGCTAAATTGCCTTGTTGGTATGAATCTCTGCTGCTTCTCACAGGCCTCTGATTTCTGGCAGGGAAACAAAATAATTCCTAAGTACTTTGTTTCTGTTCCAGGTTCAGTAATTTCATGTCTTTCTTCCTGTTAGCTTCTAGGTTTTCTAGATGTAGTGCTTTCTCTTCTCCTGCCTCTTTGGATTATTCACCCAGAGCTAGATTCTATCTAGTAACTAAATTATGAAGACTCACTAAATTATGGTATAAGTCAACCAGTCATAACAACCAGAGTGTGGGAGGATTTGGAATTAAAATTGGGTGGAGTTTCTAGTAATGTAGGATTACACATACCATCTTGTCATCTCCCATGAAACTAATTTGAAGGCCAGTTTGGAATGAGATTGTAAACATTGTCCTTCCACATAGACTGTTCATCTTGCATAGTAAGGATGTATGTCTGCGTGCCCACGTATTGTATTTTACTGCTTCTCCAGTGCAGATAGTGACTAACATACATGTGTTTCCTGCTCTAAGCGTTAATGGAGGTTTGATATCCCCCTTTGATTTACAATTTCCTCTTTACAAAGGATTGGCAACTACAGTCACCCTGTCTTCAGGATTGATCGAAATCACAGAACTGGTTTTATCCCACAGGAAGAGGAGATCTCAAGATTCCTATCAAATGCTTCAGGATTTCTTTTGATTTTTAAGATAATAAACAAAAGAAAAGAAATAATTGAAATCAAAAAAAAGTAAAAATGCTAGTGGCAGACTTCTTTTAAAATCCTGATGGTCATTTCAAGAGCTTGGATACATTTGGCACACAGAAAGTATATACTTCAAGAAGTATTGATACGAGTTCCTCCAATCTTCATGTTGAGCAACAAATTATATTGAACTAATTAGGACTTCTGCTTGCAGGATTGCACTGTCATTGAGCATCTTCAGTCCTGTCAGGCCCCAATTACAAATGGTGGCAGACTGGTTTAAATCAAGTCTGCCCCAATTCTGTTTCAGCAAAGAGGAGAAAGCTTAGTTCATTATTATTTTTTTTTGCATTTTAAAACAAAAGAAGCTTTTGGGGGCGATCTTTAATCTTCCTTGGCCTATAAATGCAGTTTCCCCCAGCTTTCTCTGAACACAGAGAATCTTTATGCTTTTATTATTAAGAAAGAACACCAAACGTGCATTCAGAGTCATGAGCTTTGAACATTTTCAGAATTTACAGTGGGGTTTTTTTTTCCCCCTCTTCTTAGTGACCCGTTTCAGAAGCAGATCCTTGAGAATAACACACCATTCAAAATATACGGTGCCCATGAGGGCGTAGAGAGATTTCCTTTCAATTCCATGGCTCAGTCTGACAGCATGTCCACCCCTGGGCCTATCCCAAGACCCTTGAATAACTCTGCAGCCAGAGGGACACTAAGGACCAGCAACTTGCCTGAAGAGCTACGTAAGCTTCTGCTGTTTCTTGTTTGTTAGTTTTGTGTATAATAAGTAAAGATCATCACCTCCCTAACATGTATCACATGCCATTTTTGCATTATTGAGTTCTTCTGCTGATTGAGGGATTTCTAGAGTTATATTAGCAAAAAATGTGAAAGACATTCTTATAAATCTTATTTATATAGCTAGCCTATTAACTCTGAGTGTCTCTTTAAGTTTGCAAAATGAAAAGAAAAACACTCAAAGAACAGGATTAAAAACACAAGCAGGGACAAAGTTTTAAAAAGCTGAAGGAAAACAAAAATTTTGAAGATTTTATCTTGTTGCGTCTTCTTCTGTAAACAGAGGCCCAAGTAGAGTTTCTTCCTAGAGAGGGACCACCAGAGCCCAAAATTTTTGTTGCTACATGAGACAGTTGTTAAATGAGTTTTGTTCCATTTTACTACTTGACTTGCCACAGTTGTTAAGTGAATCACTGCAGATGTTAAGGTAGTAACACAGTTGTTAAGTGAATCTGAATTCCTCATTGACTTTGCTTGTCAGAAGTTGCAAAACGAGATTACATGATGCCAGGACACTGCAACTGTCATAAATATGAATCAGTTGCCAAGTATCTGAATTTTGATCACATGACCATGGAGATAAAGCAATGGTCGTAAGTGTGAAAAACAATCGTAAGTCATTGTTTTTAATGTCGTCGTAACTTGAATGGTCAATAAATGAACTGTTGTAAATCAATGACTACCTATAGTTGGCAAATGTATTCAATACACTGAATAGTCATTAAATTTTGGGCTTATCTATACAGCCAGTATGGATACTTGTGGACACAAAAACGAACTCCTTAAAAGGTAAGTTGTATTGGTCAGTGGCAAGTTCTGATACTTCACTTGCTAAGGTTCAGGCTCATTTGTTATCAGATAAGTGTGAGAGTGGAAGCTTTAACAATGTTTCTTGTAGTTTAGTGTGCACAGTGCCTTGTATCTGCTGAGGAAAGAGGTCAATATTTCGTCTGCATTTGCCTGGATTAATTTCATCACCACAGGTTTTGTTTTGACTTCTACAGCTGTAAACAATTTGAGGTTTGACTTTTAGGGATGTCTTTACTCTTACACAGGGGCCCTGAACCCCTAGGCCACGGCCCACTACTGGGCCTTGAGCCATTTGGAACTGGGCTCTGGAATTGGTGGGTAAGTAGTGAGCAGTTTGCCCCCCACTCAGTTGGAACCATTCTCTCCCCACCCCCACCGGTCCACAAAGCCAGAAAGGTTGGGGAGCTCTGCTCTTGCAGACTTGCCTGATGACTAAAATCCAAAGGTCCCTGTTGAGACTAGGTGTGTCACCTTGTAGTTCAATGTTTATACTTGCATATATACAATTTAGCGGCACCTGATTTGTGATGATTTTGGCAGTCTACAGTTAAAAAGCAAGAACAGTACAAAAAGCAAACGATAAGCTGCAAGAGGACAAAGGTATAAACACTCCCCTCCCTCATGCAATAGGCTCAACCATCCACCTTCCCCCAAACTTGGCAGAACAGCTAGGTTTTAATACTTCCTGAACAGCATCAGTTCTGAGAGATTAACCAGCACCATGAATTGCACCCAGAAGCCAATGGGTAAGCCATAAAACTCATGGGTCACAATGGCATAATGCAGTCTGCCCATGGCTGTCTGCACCACTGCATGCTAGGCCAGCTGCACTTTCTAAGTCAGTGGTCGCCAACCAGTGGTCCAGGGACCACTGGTGGTCCATGAGAAAATTTTGGTGGTCCGGAGAAAAATGTTCCCCCCAAACCAATTAATCCAGGCTGCGCAGGAACACAAGGCTGCACCACCCACATGGCTTGCCCACCCGCTGGCCCCCACCCTTCACCTAACTGCAAACCTTACCTTGAGTAGAGCCATGTGAGCTGGAACTGGAAGGTAAGACCAACGGTGGGGGAGGGAAATCCGCCCCGGGGGTGGCTTGCTGACGTTGGCGGGAATATCGGTCCCATATTCCAAAGCTGCAGTAATCACAAGACTGGCCTTTGGTCATCCCGGAACAGCTCCTCCAGTCCATGTCAGGCCGGTGCACCCGGGTAGAGGAGCAGCTGCTCTGGGATGACCAGTCTTGTGACTACTGCAGCTCTGGAATATGGGACCGACTTTCCCACCAACGTCAGCAAGCCACTGTCAGTCAAAATTCATGTTAGCAGTCCGCGGGATTTAAAAGTATCAGTTTGGTGGTCCCTGAAATCCAAAAGGTTGGCGATCCCTGTTCTAAGTAGTCTTCAAGGTCAACCCTGTGTAGAATGTATTGCAATAGTCCACTTGTGAGGTGGCCAAGGCATTACCAGCTGTTTGGAGAATCTCCTGGTCCAGGAAGGATAAAATTTATGCACTAGATGTTCTGGTACTTGTTTAAAAGGCCTCTTGGCCACACCTGCCACCTGTTCTGCAGCATATCATCTTGCAGCTACTCAGAGTAGGCTGCCTTTGTGAATTCTTTGGAATTCATAACTACTTTGTTTCAAAGCACACCTGTTTTATTTATTGATAATTATACTTCTCTATACTAGGTAAAGTGTTTATAACCTATTCCGTGGACGCAGCTGTGGAGGTTATGAAATTTGTGAACTTTTTATTTGTAAATGGATTTCAGACTGCAGTAAGTACTTTATTCTGGGTTCACAATATTCACAAAGAAAAAACGTGAGAATATCTGAACAGAGGCAGCTCTAAATTCAAAGTGGTATTGTTTGTTTTGAATGTGCCTGTCTACCTAAATATTATATAGTTTATAACATACATTAAATATTGTAGAATTCATGATGTGTAATGGTGGAAGTTGGCCTGGCATTTTGCAATCCATGGACGCAAGAAATTTGGCTTACTCTTAACAAGAGCTTCCTTTTCTGTCCATGACCAAAGGAGATCCATTTGCTGAGACTCATAAAGATCCTGGTTGGGTCGAAACAGTATGCAGTATTTTAACACAACACTCATCATTTTGGCAAAATGTGTTGTATGAATTTGAGCACTGTGGTTTGACATGCGAGTGTAACCTTTGGGGCAGATGAGGTCACCATGGGGATGGCACAGGTGCAAAGTGGGCAAGGCCTTATCATGCAAGTGGGTTTTTTTTTCCAGGATTCATCTAGTTAATTCAGCCAATTTCTCCACTGTGAAATGAACTGTAACATTTTTACCAAGCTGTACTAAACATAGTAGTGATTTTTTTTTTTAATGGACAGTATTGTTGGTCTAGGTATATTTGCATTGAAAGCTTTTTAAATCAAACTGTTTGGAAAGGATGCCAATGTTGAATTAAGGTCAAAGAGAGCAGTCAGAACTAAAGAAATCATATTAATATTTTTACTTTTTAACAGATCGACATATTTGAAGACACCGTCCGAGGAATTGATATTATCAAGTGGATGGAACGTTATCTAAGTGATGTAAGTAAAGATAAAATGTAAACCTTGTACTTTTTTCCTGCATGGTATACCTAAGGTTGCTTCCTAAGACACAGCGAGCTAAAATAGGAATCTTTTCTCTCCTCTGCACGTGGCTTAATTATTAATATTTTTCCTGCTCTGTCTCCCTCCCCTTTCCTCAAATTTAAAATGGATGCAACTGAGAAGAGAAAGCCTGGCTCTCTTTTTATCAGCAACATTCCTTTGCTGATCATTTTGAGGAATCTTTCTCTGAGTAATGAGCTATTCATCTTGTCTGTGTTATGTACAGGAATGTGTGTGTGTGTGTGTGTGTGTGTGTGTGTGTGTGTGAGAGAGAGAGAGAGAGAGAGAGAGAGAGAGAGAACAAAAACATCAAGCACATCAATTAGCTATGCTGTATATTTTGGATTGGATTCAATGAAACATATGAGCAGCAGAGAGTTGCCAAGAGAACTTGATTTACCTATTGAACTAAACTAACTCATAGTTTTATATATGGGTGTGCCATGTAAACCCAGGAAATTGGGGTTCAGTTTACAAAATAAGATTAAACTTTTGCTTAATTCATTATGTGAACCTAGGTTCTGCAAGAAACAGCCTGCTGGACATATAAGTTTGCATATGTTGGCTTAGTACTCATGTAAGACTAGATAAGGAAATAATGAACTGTAGATAAAAGGCAGTTTCCAAAGCTTTGTACCTATGCTCCAACAATGTGCATGCCATGGTGACTGGTAAGTCCTCCAAATCAATATCCTGCCAGTGTTCAGTGATAAACTAAAGGAAGCATGTGCTACACTTCCAATAAGCTTCATATACCTACAAAAGTGACACAGATACTCCCCAAAGAACACACTGATAATTTTGGCTTCATCCCCTTTTTGCATTACTGTCTCTTTTACCCCTCAGCCAACTGAAGATGATAATATAATAAGAGCATACTCTAGGTAAAAGTAAAGGTTCCCCTTGCACATAGGTGCTAGTTGTTTCAGGCTCTAGGGGGCGGTGCTCATCTCTGTTACAAAGCCGAAGAGCCAGCGCTGTCCGAAGATGTCTCTGTGGTCATGTGGCCGTCATGACTAAACCGAAGGTGCACGGAACGCTGTTACCTTCCCACCAAAATGATTCCTATTTTTCTACTTGCATTTTTACATGCTTTCGAACTGCTAGGTTGGCAGAAGCTGGGACAAGTAATGGGAGCTCACTCCATTACGCTGTGCTAGGGATTTGAATCGCCAAATTGTCGACCTTTCTGATTGACAAGCTCAGCGTCTTAGCCCTTGAGCCACCATGTCCCTTAGAGCATACTCTACCAAGCAGAAAAGTTTGTCCACTAGTCCTGCTATAAATTGTGGCGTTCCTTCTGGTTTCAGATAGGATACAAAATCTTTTTTTTTTTAAAGCCACAGTGTGAATTAATACAGTGTATATGAATCAGTGTGAATTAGTACAGTGTATGAATTCTCCTTTATGAAACGAGAATCTTTGTGATTATGGCTTGTTTGTTTTTAAATCTACCTCCTAAAAAGAAGTTTTAAATTTTGGGGCTTCTCTTGAAAATAAGAGGTGTTTAATTTCTTCCACAGCTTCTTAGCTATTCCAAGCTGTGAGAATCAATATTATAAATATGCATTCTCGTGTGTGTGTGGTTTGTACAGTCTGCAGAATTATGTCCAATAGGCTGAGTTGGTGAGTTTTGTGATTCAGCACGGCCAATGCTGAAAAATATTTTATCTCCCTGTTAAATTAAACTGTGCTTCATGGGAGATCCGGGAAATCTGGTATGAGGAATTGCAATGTATACTATACCATTTCACTGCCAAAAGGAACTGGCTTGCCTTATGCTTCTAGGGAACATCAGATCACGTAAAACCCCAGCTGGCAGATTTCCCAGCTGTTTTTGCCCAACTGTACTGCATTTTATGATTTCATAGAAGTGTTTCTCTTTCTGACAGAGGACAGTAATGATAATCATAGCAATCAGTCCAAAATACAAACAGGATGTTGAAGGGGCTGAATCCCAGCTGGACAAAGATGAACATGGTTTACATACTAAGTACATCCACAGGATGGTGAGTGAGGACACGTGCTTGCCATTTCAAAAAGAAGTCTTCAGCTTCTTCTTCTGCCAAATAATTGGCGTTTGTACTGTGGTTAAGCCCTGCTTTGTTCGTATTTAAAACTTTGCCTTTTTACGGTGCTTCTTAGGGCACAGCAACTCCATGTTCTGTAAATGCAGTTGAATTTATGTGTGGCTTTGCAGCCTATTGAAATCCTGTCATACTTTGTTCAAATCTCTGCCGTGTGATCTATGGCTACCCATTGGGAGCAAGGGAGGCAAGTGATGACATTTGCATCTCGACATCATTGTGCCTTGCCACAGATGACTATGATATGAACATATCTTATGCCTGCACTGAACATGTGTAACACAATGAACTGCCACACACACACACACACACACACACTCATACACACACACACTCATACACACACACACAACTGGAGACCACTGATGGCAGACAAAAATACAAACAGAATTGTATTTTGTGGAATGTTTCTAGCTACACTTGTATATCCACCCCTGAGCTACTGTGTTCTCTTTCTCTGCGCATTTGATCTTTGTCTCCTACAGCTTCTCCATCGCCACAGCGACTCAGCTTGATAACACGTGTGAGGATTCTCTCTAGGGTTTCCTCTGATCAGATTGAATGAACTGCAACAGATTATCCCTTGTTCTTTCAGTTTATCTAGTGTTTTTAATTCCCCCTGTTCATCTACCAATTCTTTATATCTAATCTTTTTTTTTTTAAGTGTCCCTTGTATTTGGATATAATATAGCTTCCATAGGTAAGATCCAGTTTGGTCTTTTCAAATAATGCTTTTTTTTTATTTTCTCCCATGTTTGTAAAAGTGAGTCCCTTATCAAATGTCTATGGAAATAGGAGTGGATCTTATTCTTTTTATCCCATAGAAAGGCCTGCCACCCAACTTGGAGGTCATGACCTTCTACCACCAAAATTCTTTTATTTTTTTAAGTTTATCCACGCCTTAACCCATAGTAAAATTGCTGCTTGATAATATGTTTCCCATTTTGGGAGTCCAAGGCTGCCTCTGGTTCTACTATCTTGTAACATTTTCAATTTTATTCGTGCTTTTTTCCCCATCCATATAAATTTCATTACCATCCTATCTAATTCCTGAAAAAAATTCTTATCCAATTTTATAGGTATTGTTTGAAAATAGTATAATAGTTTCGGTAGTATGTTCATTTTTATGGCCGCTATTCGGCCTAATAGTGATCGTTGTAATTTTCCCCAATTGGCCAGATCTTTATCTGTGAAAGTAATTTCATATAATTATCCTGTTTTATGGAAGAGCATCTTCCTGTTAACCAAATTCCTAGATACTTAAGTTTTTTGACATTTTGTAGTCCCAATTTCCTTTCCAATTGTTTTTTCTTTTTTTTTTGACTTTCTATCAAGTTTTTGGTTATTACTTTTGTTTTATCTTTATTAATTTTTAGTCCTGCTACCTCCCCATATTCTTCTAATTCTTGGATTAGATAGGTCCCTGACTCCATTGGATGTTCCACAAAAAACACTAAGTCGTCTGCAAACGCCTGTACTTTATATTCTTCTTTTTTGCTCTTCAGTCCAATTATCTCCTTTCTTTGTCTAATCTGATTTAAAAGCTCTTCGATGGTCAAGATAAAAAGCAGAGGCGACATTGGACATCCCTGCCTAACACCTTTCATACTCTTAAAGTTTTCAGTAATCTCCCCATTTATAATTACCTAGCTTTTTGGTTCAAATAAATTGTGCCAATCATTTGATTAAATTTAGATCTAAATCCCATATTTTCGATCTGTTGGATCAAGAACTGCCAGCTGAGATTGTCGAAAGCCTTCTGAACATCCAAGAAAATCAACGCTGCCTGCTTTCCTGGGTGGGCCTCATAGTATTTTAATACATTTAATACTATCCTTATATTGTTCCTTATCTGTCTAGAAGGTAGAAAACCGTTCTGGTCAATATGAGTAAGTTCATGTAATATCATTTTTAGTCTTTCTGACATTATTGTTCCGAATATTTTATAGTCTGCGTTCAGGAGTGAGATTGGTCTATAATTTTTAATCTGTTTGTGATCTAAATTTTCTTTAGGAATTAGTGAGGTATTCACTTCTCTCCATGAATTGGGTAATTTAGCAAAGTCTAATACCTCATTGTACACATCTAACATCACTGGTTCAAGACATTCATAAATACATTTGTACAATTCCGCTGGAAGACCATCCGGCCCTGGCGTCTTATTATCTTTCTGCCTTTCAACCGCCCTTTTCAATTCCATCACTGTTATTTCTTTATTTAATATCTCTTTCTGTTCCTCTCTAATTTCTGGGAGACCTTTCCTTTTCAAATATTGTTCTATATTCTCAGGGTTTATTCTATTCTCCCTATATAGTTGTTCAAAATATTTTTGTACTATTTTCTTTTTCTCATTTGATATTCTAATTTTCCATCCTCCTCCTCAAATTCTTGTATCAACGTTCTTTCTCTTTCTAATCTTAATTTATGGGCTAACCACCTCCTTGGTTTATTTGCACGTTCGAAAAAAATCTGTTTTGCCTTTTCACCTCTTTAATTCTCTCTTCCTGATTTATAAAGTTCAATTTATGCCTAGTAAGAATCATCTCTCCTCAATTTTTCATCTTGTGGTTTGTTTGTTTTTTGGTAATCTATTTTCTAGGTCTTTAATCTCCTCCTGTAATTTATTCTGATTTTGCCATCTTTCCTTATTCCTTTTCGCTGTATATGCTGTTACCAGCCCCCTCAAGACTGCCCTTGCTGTATCCCATAAATTCTGTAATGATGTTTGCTCCACTGTATTTTCCTTAAAAAAAAAGTTCCATTTCTTTCTTAATTTTCTCTACAAAATCTTTCTCTTTTAAAATTTGGGGATTAAGTATCCACCTTCTACTCTTCCTTTTCCTTCCTTTCCAAGTTATTTTTAATGGGTTATGATCAGCACATACATTTGTCATAATCTCTATCGAGTCTAGTTGGTTTCCTAGTTCTGCGTTCATCCACGCCATGTCTAATCTAGACCACAATTTGTGTGGGTTAGAGTAGAACGTGAATTCTTTTCCCCCCAAATTTATTCTCCTCCATTGATCTATCAAATTTAGTTCCTGTGTCATATTGAAAAAGGATCTGGGCAAAATTCTGCTTTCAATTGTCCATCAGTTACATGAAACTTTCGTGGTAAAACATATACAGTGTGCACATTTTATTTCTTTTGAAAGCACAAACACATCTTTGTTGCATATTCTGTAGTAGCATTCAACAGGTGTATAAATACAAGGCAAGGGCCTTCCAACAAAAATACACAGCAACAGGCCTCACAGAACAGCATATGTGTCTTGCACATGCTTATCTGTTGCTCAATGATAAGGAGGGCAATTAACACCTAGGCTCCTTGGTGCTCTCTGAGCTTGGATGTTTTCTTGCAGATGTTTCATTACCCAAACTAGGTAATATCATCAGCGCACTGATGATGTTACCTAGTTTGGGTAGTGGAAAATCTGCAAGAAAACAACTAAGCTCAGACAGCACCAAGGCTCCCTCCTTTCAACCCTAAGCTATAAATATTCCCCTTTATTGGTACACCAGGCTCCCCTACTTCCCAAAAAATCTAGAATGAAAACCAGTGTTGCTCAGATCAGGGCACTTATATATTGTATCTAACATTGGATCACAATCTACTTTCACCATCGATTTATATGCATAATCCAAGAAAAACATACAGAAACCTGTCTGATTGTGTCAGTGTGCTCCTGTAGAGACATGAGTCTGTTTATAGCTGAAGGCCATTGTACATAAAACATTAGAAATCAAAATACATATATCTGAAATAAATATTGACAAATGTTTATTCTTTTGTATTTTTTTCAGATGCAAATTGAATTTATACAGCAAGGAAGCATGAACTTTAGATTCATCCCTGTGCTCTTCCCCAATGCAAAAAAGGTAATAGACAAAGGCAGAATAATTCCATGTTGGTGTTTGATGAAAATTTAAATTAGATATATAGTATTTAAAAACAAACATTTGGGAATCTGAAGTAAACATCCTGTTGGCATTTGATGTAACAATTTAGAGAAATGTTTCACAATACTCTTAAAACAGAAATATAATTTATATCAAGCTTATTAATGGACAAAATATTTTTTAAATAAGGATTCTATTTTTAGTACCTTTTCTGTTTTATCTAGAGATAAAATGGGATAGGCATAATCCAACAATAACTAAATCACTTGAATCATCCATTTTTACCTCCTTAAATCTTTCTCATTCAGCTTGAAGAACATCATGTGGCTAAAATAAATTTTGTTAGATAGTTTTATGTGATAAAAGAATGAACTAAGCTCAGATCTGTATTTTCCATGATTTCTACTGGATATAAGCTATTTTCTAAAACTATACCTCTACTCTCAATCTGTACCCCAAATCTGTTCTGCGGAATATGCAGATTCTTACACACCAACTATGTTCTCAAACTGTGTAGGCCAGAATCTCATTTTGTAGAACTACAGAATTGGAAATAATTCAAATTTAAAGCATTGGTGACATGTGGCTATCCAATATCCATCTAATGATGCAGAGACTTCTATGTAATTAATTCTTCTGTGAAACTACTCTTGCATTCTTATAATTTTAAATTATTACTTGTCCTGCTGTCTGTGATGGTAATGAACAAGTCTTGGCCTTCTTCTTTGTGATAACTTTTGTTCAGATTACGTTTCTAGTTTCCTGGGCTACTTCATTGGTATTTCTGAATCCCTCGTAGTTAATCTAAGAAGAATCCAGATTAAAAGTCCGATGCCCAGGACTTTTTGCCCTGGTGGGTCTGACTAATGCACAATGAAGTAAACTTTTAGTTCAAGTGATTTGGAAATTAGTTAACAAATCCATGTTGACTTCCGTAATTTCAGCATTATTTTCAAACATTTTTCTCAATTCGTTTGGTACTTTACCCATTATCTCAAATTTCTCAACATTTTATAAACAGTCTATTAGACCATCAGCAAATCTTTCAGTATCCTAGGATGATATTCATCTGACCCTGGAGATAGAGAAACATTGTTGAAACCAAACATGCCCTTTGATTCTCCTCTTCACAACTGCTTAGTGAAATACATACTCCCATATTGATTTTAAAATAGCCAAAATGGGAATTGACTAGTTTTGCCTTTTCTTTGTTACATGCTAACATTTTGTTACCTTCTTGAGAAGCTGATATACTGATTATTTTCTCTTTAACTTTGAACATTTTTAAAAGCTTTTTTTTTAGGGGGGAGGGATTCCAGATGTTGCATTCTTCCTTTGTGACTTCTCCTTTCTTACAACATGAATGCTTGTTTGGTTATAACTTAGCATGAACTCATAATCATATTCAAATAGGCTGTTGTATCTAAAAATCTGTACATTAGGAAAATAACAAAATAAGCCCTCCTACTCCCCTTATAATATCACATACAAGAAAATGTAGGAACCATTGTTTCTAAATTCTCCTTAATCAGCATAGGAAAACTAACTACCACAATCTCGTGTAGGTTAGTCAAGGTTCTCCTGAAGCTTTGCTATCAGAGCTATAGGGAAGCTATATGACTCTACTATACCTCAACATTATAACTATGGAATGCAGATTTGTAGGACAATAAAGCTGAATGATGTAAGAAGCAATAAATATGCTGGAAAAATGCTTCATACAAATGATTTCACAAGGAATTACTGAAATTGTTTAAAAAAGAAACCTACATCTTAACTAATTGCTTAGTTTGTTGGCAAAAACATATGAGGAAGACTGAGGAATTCATTTCAGATGTGGAGTCTGTAACTCTAATGATGAGTATGTTTCAAAAGCTGCTATCAAGAATCAGGAGGGACTATGTATTGCTTTTTCTTTCTTCTTTCCTATCTATATTCTTCTCTCTCTTTTTGACTTTTCCTTCTCCACAGGAACACGTACCTACCTGGCTTCAGAATACTCACATCTACCATTGGCCTCGGAATAAAAAGAACATTCTGTTGCGGTTGCTGAGAGAAGAGGAGTATATCGCGCCTCCAATAGGACCTCTGCCCACTCTCCAGGTTGTTCCATTAGGAGCCCACATCTGAAGCACACATGGACTAAATGGGGTATGATTCTCTTGGCTGGTGGCCAGAGTTTTCCTGGCTCTTCTGAGTGATGAACGGCATGTGCACCTTCTCCCCTTCCCACCACAAATAGAATTTGTCTTGGGGTGCCCTTTCCTTCTGAATGTCTCTTTCTGATGCTGATTAGGCACATTTACTGCATTTCAACAATCTGCAAATGGAAAAAATGTATTTCACGCATGTTGCTTTTCTTCTGTCCTGAGCAACATTCCAAGTCTGCAGCAAAGCAAGCAAATACTAGAATGAGGTTGAATATGTACAGTTAAAAAAATAGGATACTCTTGTTGGCTCACAGCTCATTTTGTTGTCAGACAGATGAACATATATTGTAAAACAATATTCCAATCCTGTTTCATGTACACGATAAATGAGTTACGTTTCATATGGACTGTCATTTTTGTGGTAAGGAAAACATGAGAGTTTAATGTTTTTATTGTGGGTAAACATAGTCATGATCTTCAAGGATGCCATTTAGTTAGGCAATTGACTTATCTTTTTAAACATAGTTTGCAGATAATCCACAACATAATTAAGAATATTTTTTCTCTTGCTCTGTCTTAGAGCAAGGCCATGTACTACATTTCCCATATGGCTGTTCTCAAAATGAATACCTATCACAGGTTCTCCCTGATCACAGATACTACTGCTTATAATAATGATTTAACATCTCTTTGTCAACAATAGCAAACTATGAATGAGCTAGGGAATATCTGCTAAGGTGACATGGAGAACAGCAAGAAGCTTGATTCAAGTTGTTGTTTGGAAGAACAGGTAGGCAGCAAGAAACTTCAGTAGATTTTTGGAAGAATTAAGGTAGCCATCAGCACTAACATGGCCAATACAGTGGTGTATTATCAGTACCTGCTAGGACCTCCTAGTCATTCAGCAGCAGGAGAACTTACAACTTTCTCACAGGTGCCTAGTGGTGCCTACTGTCTTCTTGTCACTCAGTCAGAACACTGTTATTTCTATCTCCTCACTCAAAAGTACCATTATTTGGGACTAAGCCTCTCTATTTGTTTGCGATTTGTTTTACGTTTCCCTAACCTGGCCAGTATTCATCTCATATGTTAGATTATACCTTCCATCAAGCAGAAGGCACCAATCTGAGGAATACCCAGAATGTAAGGACATCAATTCATAGGATTTGTCAGTTAGACTATAAAGTACCAGTAACATGAGAAAGGTTTATCAGGAATTCTGCAAAGCCAATTCCGTTGAAAATAAAATGAAATAGGTGCCTTGCTGCTTTCAGAAAGGTTATACGCCAGCTAAGATTACGCGAGCCAATGTCTTTCTGCCTGTTTCCTTATATTTAATGATACATTTGGCCATGCCTGTATAAAAGGTACTACCACGTACCTTTTACATACCTATACCTTTACAACAGACTGAGTTAGTTCTAGATCTGTTCTTACAACTGTTGTGTCCAAAAATCTGATTTATTGATGACTTTGTATATTGATGCATTGTATATGAAATCCCAGCAGGCTACACTTCTCTCCTTGAAGTGTATAGCACCTCTAATGAGCTTCTGGGAGGTCTGTTCCCCCAGTGTTGGGAACACTCACCCCACCCAGCTCTTTTCTCTCAATTACTACTGTTCTCATCATTTTGACAATTATTGTAAGTTCCTAAACAACACTGCAGAGCTTCCTTACGACAATTGGAAACTGGAAAGTTAAAAAAAAAAACACAACCTGGTTCAAATTCTACAGTGCACAAGTGTTCATAATTGTACATCAAGGAAGGGTGTTCACAACATGTCTCTGAACCTTTATATTTCACCTTAAGATGGAGAGGAGAGTAAACTTTTGGAAAGATACTTATACTTGACAGTATTCATCTCAGAACCGCCGAGGTACTGAACCAACGAATGCTCATTTCTAATATTGTAGGGCCAAAACAGATATTTTTCACTCTTAAGAGTCAGTAGCAGGGTAGCACAAGGCAGGGGTGGTGGTGGTGGGGGGAAAAGGATTAATGTTATGCAATCTCCTTCCTTTGTGGTTCTGCAAAAAAAAATATATCCCTAGAATAATGGTAAGCCCAGGAGAAAAGCATGTACTAGTTAAAAAAGAAAAACACTCCAGTTATTCCATCTTTAGGCTTTGCTTAACACAATTTAAATGAGAAAGGCAAGACCTATTACTACGTGTGAAATGAGATAAACAAAGGTGCTTAGTCCAAAAGCTACTTAATTTAAAAGGACTCTTGTTAAAAACCCAGCCTCTCTTATCTTGCGTTAGCAGGGCAGGAACCCCAATGACTGCTAATTCTAACTGCAGCAAAGTTCAAAGGGAGAAACAATTCGTAGCTGTGCAACAGAAAAGAGGCAGATTGTTGAAGGAGAAAGATAATTACTGTAATTTATCACATGTCCACATTAATGAAGCTCAACTGAATACCTGGGTTTTAAAAGAAGCAAAGCTGTATCGCAACAAGCCAAAAATTAACCACTTATAGTTGCCTTATCACAGAAAAAACGATTTTGTTTACTTTCAGATATAAATATAACCTTTCGCAGACTGAAATAAATGCAGTAGACAGATTTGCAGAAGAAGCTATATACAGTAGATTCTGGTCATTATGTTGAATGATTGTTCTTGAAAGCATGACAAAGGCTAGTGCTTTTCATCCAGTTGTTCTGATGTTATTACAAGGTCCAAATTGCAACAGAATGAGACTTTTGCCTTGAATGCTGAAAGGTATGATTTCTAAGGAAGCGAGAGGAGCAATTCCACAATATTTAAGGCCAGATATACTGATACTGTAATGAGAGCGTATGTGTTTTAAAAGGTTCCCTTTACCTGAAACAGAAGTAAAATGTTCCTATTGTGCCTGTGTTTAACAAATCCTTTCTCTGGTTCCAAAGTGCTTTGTGGCCACTATTAAAACTCCTTCCAGTAACCTAAAGATGCTTACCAAAGTCAACTGGATTTTCTTGGGTTTTTTCTTGAAAACATTTCGCTTCTGATCCAAGAAGCTTCTTCAGTTCTGGCTGAATGGTGGGGAATGGAAATTAATATTCCTTAGCAGTCATTCTTAGCATCTTTAGAAGGAATATAAATCCTTCCATTCCCCACCATTAGGCGACAACTGAAGAAGTTTCTTGGATTAAAAAATTAAACTTTCAAGGAAAAAACCCAAGAAAGTCCAATTGCCTTTGATAAGCATGTTTGGGACAACCATGACCTGGATGATTGAGAATCTCCACAGACACTCTTTGCAGTAACAGTTCTGACCTGTATTAATATAAATGTCTTATCTGCTATTATTCTAGTGATACTTGGATTCTTGAAGACCAGATCTTGTAGATCTAAAAATTGCACAAAGCATGTGATTGCCATGCAGCAGTATCTTTATGCATTACCATACTTTTTTTTTCAACTGGTGTTTACTCAAAAACCCTTACAATAAATTAGAACTAATAATTCAGTGCCTTTTGTTGTTTCCAAGGTTGTGGTTTTAACTTGTGTAAAAATTTTGGATCTTAACACTCAGTGATAAAGCACATGCTTGGGATAGAGAAGCTGGGTTTACAGAACAAATTAAATGTTGCTAGTTTGGATTCAATGCTGTCCAAACTCAGCCAATGTACTGTAGTTTATCATTCAGTATATTATCAGTGTGGCAAACTAAACTGTTAACTAAACTATTAGTAATCATAATTCAGTTAACTACCAGTTACCATGTATACAAAAACAGCAATTAGGGTCCTAGCTCAACCCTAGCTTCCCTAACAAAAGTTAAGAAAGGTTTCTTTCTGAAACCAAAGAAAGTTTTAGCTAGCTGGCTTAAACATTGAGTCACACATTAATCACACATTTTAGCCTATGAACTCAGTCCATGCTGTTTGTTTATAGTTCAACAAGCTATGTAAACATAGGAAATTGGGCTAATTGAATATATTGTGGTTAAGGTTATCTTTTTAAATTTATTTCTGATAATAGAAAAGAAAATAAGGAAAATATAAGGACAAGGAAAAGGTCCAGAAAAGAAAAAGAGAATAGGTAATAGAAAAGAAAAAAATGTGAACATAGTGAAGAAAAATATTTTTCCCCTGAAAGCCCCATGGTTAAGTTTACCATAGGTATTATATGAATACACTTATCAAATAAGTAGGGACTATACCAGTGGCTTGACTCAGTAAAACGCAGATTTTATGTTCCTAATTTAAATAGATTAATACAAGTGATTTAAATTCAAGCAAACAATACATATAGGATTGTGTTTAGCCAAGATCTAATTCCATATGTTGTTGTTTTTCCTTTAGTTGCTCTATGATAATCAGCATGTCATCTTGATCTATTTTCCACTGTGCCACAATCACAGCTGTTTGATCCTTACATTTACAAATAACGCTTCAACACAGCTGTGACTAGAACATCATTTCAGAAAAAATAACATGGCCAAGAATCCTCCATGCAAGTCACACTATGTTCTCTAAAATTCTGTTATGTTCTTCCCCAGGTCAAATTGCAGCAGTGCTGCATGACACAACTCAAGTCTTGCTAATGTTCTTGTTTACATGGTTTTATTTTTTTGTACTCTTATCTACGGTAAGCTGCTTGGGAAAAAAAAATGCTTTGGGATGATAAAAATGTTTACCACACAGCTTCAGTCTATCATTTTTTCCTTACAAGGGGAGCTTATGACAATTGTGGTTTTCAGTATCGTGCTGTTACCAGATTCATTTGGGGAATGCTGCTAAGAGAGACTCTGTGTGTGTGTATGTGTGTGTACGTGTATGTGTATGCATGCACACGTGAGCATGCCAGTAATGGAAAATCAGACAAGAGAGGAAGGAATCCAGAGTCATTCAACAATCAGAGAAATAAGGTTAGGAAGGACCCACCCTCATTGATTAAACACTTAAAAATGGCAGTGGGAAGTTTGTATCTTCACACTTGCAGGATTTTGTACATGTAGCCTTACAATAAAATAGATGTAGTTCATCTAGTCCTGTTTCCCACCATGTTTACCCAGGAGGGCTGACAAAGCTACCCCCCCAAAGCTACAACTTCAGTGCTATTGGTCACCAAAACCATGTGACCTGCCTGTAATTTACTGCTTAAAATGTACATAATGTGACTAAAGTCAGCATGCTGCAGTACTATATAAGAAATGTTTTTACATCAAACGGAGCTGGTACAAATGTCAGCTACAAACTGCTGCAACAACATATAGTTGTTGACTAATGACCACAATGGGAGCAGAATTTCTATTGCAGTGGTAAAGCAAGATGTCACATGACTGCAGCCCTGGGTGGGTAGTCATGATTAACTGGGAACTGCAGCTCTTTGAGTTGAGTACCTACTCATATCCAAGCCATTCCAGGCTGGACCCCTCCTAGTGCCAAACCTAAGAAAGGTAGTAAGTAAGAGCGTGCATTTCCACTATGCTTCAGGAACTTTTTGCAAAATAAGTTTTGTGAGATGCCATGGCTCTGGAACTGCTTTTTTTTTTTTTCTTTTTGGGGACAACTAAAATCCAGGAGCTTTTTTTTTTTTTTTTTTTTTTTTTACAAAGCAGCTTTCTAGCACACCATGACTCCGCAACTGCTGTTGGCTTTTTTTTTTTTTTTTTTTCATAGACAAAGTCCATCCCAGCCGCCCCGGGAGTGCAATGCAAATTCTGTCAGGATGCTGGGGAATTTTGGGAATTGAAGTTCACATATCTTAAAGTTGCCAAGATGAAAAACACTGGTTTAAATGTTGAAGACTGCTTTTTTTCAAATTTGCTGGCTGTGAAGTAAAATGGGCTGTAGATGGGAAAGATAAGTATTTAGGGCTTTTGTTTCTTAGCTAGCTTACTGATTTATACCACCAGAATGTCAACTCTCAATAGCTTCCTTGTAAGACATCTTTCTTTGAGTATTTCCTCTCAGTGATCCTGAATGAGAAAACGAGAGAATGAACTTCCTGCCTCATTCATTTCACTACGAAAGAATACATTGTTCTCTGACCAAGGAAGACTGTGCGCCAGTAAACAGTTTGTGTAGGAACTCTGAAGAGTCTTCCAGGAGGATAGCTTATTCTCCCTGATCTATTTGTCTAATGAACTGGATCATGTGATAAATATGCATAATGACTTTCTCAGTTGTTCCTGGAAATTCTAGCAGATAAATACTAAATCTTCCAGGCATCACTCAATGCATAGCAAATTCATCACAAAGACACAAACATTAGAAAGCTTTCCTTTTCCTAAATCAGAATGAACACCAATAACTGTTTTTCAGTTTACAACTTAATTCTCTATTCCAACACTTCAAATCTCCTATCATGGCCATTCAATGCAGAACATCATTTAAAGTACCGTTGTTGGGGGGTGGGGCACAAGCAATTCATACTTTCAAATTTTTATGATTATGTGAGGGAAAAACAATTATTTAAATGTTCCTTCCAATTCTTGGGAAAGTTATTTTATTCATAATTCCTGTATTTGGACTACATCCTGCATCATAAACAATACACAGCTACCACATCAACAAGACTTAAAGGTTTAAAAATGGCCTCCAGGGGTGGCAGGAGCATGGCCAATGGTATAATTATAGTATAAGATGTTTGAAAGGCATTTTGCTCCTCGCTTTTTGAAATGAAAAAGCAAAACCAGCATTTTTAGAAGCTTTTTGAAAAGCTTTAAGGTAGCATAAGAGGTGCCTTTAGCCTTTAGCCATCAGGTTTCTGTGTGGCTATTTTAAATCCCTTCTCAGTCCCAAAACTTTAAAAACTGAAAAATGTGTCCTTAACCACTTCAGTGATGACATTGACCATGCCTCTCTGCCTTGAGGCAACAAAACTCAGGCTTGGCCCTGACTGCTGGAAAAAAAAAAGGTGGAGCTGAGTTTTTAAAGGGATTTAACAGCACCACGGGAGCCTTTACCCTTTAAGGTGTAGCCATTTTGGAGGGGGAGAAGCACAGGAAAAATTACATATCTGAAAATGATAGCTTGTGAGGAACTTGTTTATCTACATATTATTTCAATGTTTACCTCATTTACTACTTAGAATTCAAGGTGGCTAACAGCCATCAATTTTCTCCATAAAAAAGTTCCTCCAAATGCTCAGAAAGAGGGTGGGAAACCCCCCTTTTAAAGCCATGGAAATGGCAAATGGTCTAGGGAGGTTTCCAGCTTCCTGGAGGTCTCTGAAGTTGGAGCTTGGAAGACATGGGTTGAATGGCTCCATTAGCCTGAGAGGGATTGAACTAAATGACAGAGTATTGAGTCTTTCAACCTGGAGAGGAAAGGGATTTCAGGAAACAGGAAATGAAAACAGACACTTCCGAAACACTCCAGTAATACTGAGTTCAAAATGGGACTGAACACGCCCAAATCCCGAGTCCTTTGCTGTATTATAATAAAGCAATAAGGTGTGAGAAGAAAGTAAATTGTTTTTTATTTGTTATTTTATCTCTCTCCATTGCTGTGTCTCTTAAACATTGCTATAAAGTTCATGGAAGAGAAACATTCCTGTTAAGAAGACAATTGTTTATTTTAACATTTTATGCAAGATCTCCACTAGTTGCCTCCAATATCAAACATGGGTGGTCTCGAGACTGTCAGTTTGGAAGCAAAACAGATGCTTATATCACTCCCCCTGTTATACAAGTAAGTCTTTTTTCCAATTTGCAGAATAATGCTCTCTCTAAATTAATATACGTCAAGCTTACTATTTATTGTCACAATATCCCTAGCATAATTTAAGCTAAGAGGTACTGCGGGGACTGTTTTCTTTTATGGAAAGCAGACTGAATAGTATGATACTTACTAGAATTAAGTAGCATGTTTTTAAAAACACTTGCCACCCATTTAAGGGCTACAATACAGGGTGCTTCTGCTAACTCTCAGAAA
Organism: Pseudonaja textilis; assembly: GCF_049901715.1. Taxonomy (NCBI): domain Eukaryota; kingdom Metazoa; phylum Chordata; class Lepidosauria; order Squamata; family Elapidae; genus Pseudonaja; species Pseudonaja textilis. The sequence continues at coordinate 99,199,851 of NC_141990.1, forward strand.
ACAGACAGATTTTCTGTTTGCATTCTCTTTTTACCGTCAAACACATATCCCTGTTGCTCAGAAGGTACTGCCTTCACGTGTTGGTCACATATAGTGAAGCTTAACCTGTGAATTCAACTTTTCAAAATAGGGACAGACCTTGGGCCTGATTAAACCGTCCATGGAAAAGCCTAAGGTCGTATTTTCAGTCTGAAACATAGAATAGAAACGTATGGTATTTTTAGGTAAAAAGATGTGAAAGTAAAGACTGCATTTGATACATCATACTAACTCATTGCCTGTTCAATCATGGTTTATAGAGCAAATATCAAAGGCCTACATTCAAACAACATGCTAAATAACAATCCATAATTTATCTGCTATACCAGCCATGTTCACATACTAAACCAAAACAAATTACACCATTTAGCAGAACATATGAATGCAGTGATGACCATAATGAACAACTAGATGGATATACAAACTAATTGGGTAATTAGGTAGGAAGGTAGGTAGATTAATCCTCTTTCTTAATTTACAGAAAGTAACGTAAGAGTCATATATCTATTTCAAAATTTGTTATTAGTACAATTTTCTTAATATTATTTTGCTATTATTTTACTTTAGAAGTATTAACTACTTGCAAGCCCAATTTATTCTGTTATATTCTAGAGAAGGCACAATTCTATCTGGGATTACTTACGGTTTATTGCTGAGCTATGGCAAACAACCCCTTCAGTTCTATCATGGCTAAATAAGGCGGCTGCTCAGTTCTAAAAATAGTCATTCATATTGGTCTGGTTATAGCAAGAGTTGTCATGTTTTACAGATATAGGAGTCCCGCAAGTTCAAGTGAGGACATAGCAGATCATATTTACATTTGTCTCATTACTGAGAAGCCATGACCATTTACTTACTCAAGTCTCCTTGCACATTACAGATGCATGTTATTGTGTCCCGGCAAGACTTACAAAAACAAAAGATATAGATTTATTCTTTAATCTACAGATTCTAATGTAAGCTTCTTACTCAGGGATATCCTTTATAAAAAAAATAATGCAAATTCTTGATCCCTTTTAATCACTAGATCTAAATTTTAATTCTTGCCATTGAACATCAATCATTTGCTCATCATCAAAATTCCAAACTATCGTATTAATACAACATGAACTTTCAGCTCACTGTTGCAATTGAGAAGGATATGGAAAACATATACTGTACTCCTGTTTGCATACAAATACATACCATATTTTATGAAGAGTGAGACAACTGCTTTAGACATCAGAAACAATAACAAGGTCTAAAATGGTTCAGAGTGTTTAGGTTGAAGTTGCGCAACATCCTGTAAATCTTGGGTATATCTCTAGGAGTACCTCCAAATCTTACTGCCAAATTGTAACATTAATGGAGAAGAAAAATGAAATAAATAGAAAAGCATATACATTAGAAGTAATTATATCAACCACATATATTTTAAGGTTAAATCTAAGTTGCACAAAAGAATGTTCCCCGTGCCCAGCATAATGCATATTATTCATGAGACTGTATTCAAGCTATCAGTTGTAGCCAATAGCCAATTTTTGATTTTCTAACCTTCTTTTATTCTGATATTAAAGAATAATTTTAGGTATCTCTGAAACGACACACAATATTAGAATAGAACAGTGGGGAAATGGTACACTACTTTGTTATCTACCAAAGATTTCCAGATTGGAAACTTGGAACCCTCTAAATCTATGTTGCTTTTTGAAACCCACTTCACTGATAGTACTGTTCAATAGAAATGTTGGCTGAGTTACTGAACAGCGAATAAAAGAGTAACAAATAAGTGGTCCTACTGCTTGCTTCCAATTTCAGCTGTTTTAGGTTGTTATAGTGTCTGAACTCTTGTTGGGACTATCTAATCTCCACACATAATATTATAGAACCAGTAGAAAAGACCTAGCTTGCCTTCATGGTGGCCTTTCTATCACCCTGACTCAGGTGTACATTTTGATTGGATAAATTAAAAAGTGAAATCCAAACTAGTGTACCTCCCATTCAGATGAATACTTTATATATTGTCATTTCTAATCACTTGAGATCTCTAGGACTAGATTTTTTGTCAACTTAAGCATAGAACAAGTAACGTTTCCATGACCGGTTGCTTCACTTTTAACTGGTATTACTGTACTTGCATAGGACTGTAGTAGCACAATATCATTCGAGAAGGATAAGGTTTGGGCGGGACTTTCCCTGTTTTCTTTTTATCAGAAACTGTGGTATCTATTTCATTTTCCTGCTGAAAATCTTCAGGATACTACCTTCCGAGGGGGAGGGGTGTTTCAAGAGCAACAAAAGGAAACTGGAAGTTCAATGAAACACAAGTTGTCCATTCTTGACTCAGACTTAAATACTGTTGTAAAGCTTACAAAAATAAAATTAATCAAAACAGCTGCATTTGCTTTCTGACTAGCCTTTGGAACCCCAATTTTTGGAACAATCGTTACACTTCTTTGCCTAGAAAAAAAAAAACTGATGAAGGCCCCAAGAGTCTTCTGAACTTTGGCACTAAAGACTTTGTCTCTTTCATATTTTAATAAACCAATTATAAGAAAAGATATGTATCTCTATTTTTCTTCCATTTGCCAGCTTCCTAATCTCTACTATTTAAATTCCTTCTTCTTCCAACCTGAATGTTGAAACATTGCTATAAGCTTCCTTTGGCTTACTACTTCTTCACCAGAATAGCCTATAAATCTTTTTTATTTTCTCAATAAAATCTACTACCCATGTTAAACACAAGTAGATTAGTGTAGTTGTGAATGTGCTTCTAATCAACTCAATGGCAGATTTCCCCCCCCCCCTTCTACCTGAACTCCCTCACTTTGAAACAGCCTGCCCCTCAGACTAGAATGGGCTCTTCCCAACATCTTCATGGCACACACGGTTCAGCTTAATTGGAAGCAGGTACATAGAAAGACAGTATTCAATTCAGAATTCATATGGTGCCTCACTTTACTATTTTTTAAGGTTTTATTGTTGTATGTGAGTTTCATTTATACCAGGAGTGTCAAACTGGCAGCCCGTGGTCCAGATGTCACGTGCAGGCCACGCCCACCACAGCTCTGCGAATGGGAAAAATGTCACAAAACATCACATGACAGGAAAACAACACGAGTTTGACACCTGTGATTTATATGGAACTATCAAAAATCTTAGGAAGTAGCAACATATAAATCAATTAAAAAATGCAAATAATTACAGCAAAGCTTTTCCAAACATAATTCTACCAGTACACAAAAAGCCATATTATGAAATGGAAACTGATAAGATGGAATGAGATACATAATAATGTCTGATGTGTTATTAGCTATTAGGCATTTACAATCAAGGAAAAGGTCAAAAAGAAATCTGAATGGGATGGAAGCCATGATGAATGATATTTTATGCCAATGAGAGACAGATTTAAGTGCTATTTCCTCTACAATCCTGACCCCCTGATATTTAGGACAACTAACTATAGCATTTGTGTATTTTTATAATATTTGTTTTATTATGTAGTACAAATATGTAATATAAATAGCACATGGGGATTATAAACAATAATAGCTAATGCCATATTCCTTGTAAATACGGCATACTAACACATATACCAGTAAAGTAGGCCTGAAACACACAAAATTACCAATATTTTTCTGTCTTTTACATTACCTTTTTGATTGAAGAAATAAAATTTTTATGAATTTTTTGATTCAATATGAAAAGTGTTCTTTTGTTATTACTACTGCAGGAATCTTGGATTTCTCTGCAGAACTGTATGCATGTAAATGGGCTACTGAATACTTGATTAACACAGAGCATGAATAGAATTGCATATTGGTAGGCTACAAAATATAACAGCATGACCTCTCTTTATTTATGTATATTTGTGTGTTTAATCCAAGAGTGACTTAAACCATGAATCAGGAATCTACCTGTATCTGAAGGAAACTTTTATTAGAATTACTATGTATGGGAAAGGAATGCAAATGAGTACAAGATTATGAAAACCGAGCAAATGAGGATCGTCTCCCAGGTTCCCAAAAGGCAAAAAACCAAAACCAAATAAAAACCACTGACATAAGACTCTGACTAAAAGATGATACATGCATGAGGTAAAATCATAGGAAATCAGCCTAGGAGGAAGACTGGAACAGCATTAATTTGGGCTGTTAGATGAAAAATCCAGTTCCAGTTCCAAGCCAGGAATAAAATGGAGGCTGACTGGAAAGAAAGATTCTGTTTATTGGTGAGCAGAACCGACACGCACAGGGTGCAGTTCTTGGACAGCTGACAAAATGGAGTTGAGAGTAGGGTGGGTTTTTATACCTTTTTTATTTCTATGGGGTCATGTAGGAGTCATAGCTGGCTCTATAGGCAAAAGGGGAAATGAAAATTCTAGGTGTTTGTTGGAACTAATCTTGTCTTGCCTAATTGCTTAGCAAGAGTTTCTGTCTTGACCTGAATGAATTACCAAATCTGCATTTCTAAAAGCTGGCCTCCTCAGTTTCTGCTTGGGGCATGGAGGCTGGTGCTGCTTTCCGCCTCCCTTAAGATTTTTTCCCATGTCTCCTTTGGGGGAAATATTCTATTCTGCCTTTTTAATATTCCCCAAAATATTTCATTCTCTAGCAGGGTGGGTGGGTGCTGACTTTCTACAGCTGGTTTCTCCTTCTTTCCCCTTGACCAGCACTACTAATTTTTGTGGCCTACAGCATATACAAGTTGTTTCGGTGCTCTTACATCCTTTCCATCTTGCTTGACTCTAATTTGTATAAGTTGCCCGTGAATGTTCTTCCCCCATAACTGGCACTATTCTCTATGTGCCTCTATTCTGGTCTTCATGACTTTCAAAACTACCCAAACAGCCCATCAGGCTTCCCCATGCCCTCTTATATTTTCTGTCAGGACAATACAACTGCAGATTCCTCATGAGCCCAATTTTTAAGAAGACAATGCTGCAAAGACTACACTATTTGTTTTGCTTTGATAAAAGGCTCCTTGTGGAAAAAAAGGGTTTTGTGGTTCCTTGGAAGAAGAGGTAGTATATGTGACGAAAAAGCTGAAACAAGACCTAAAAACACTGAAAAAAATGACTTATCTGTTTTTATTCTTTGAAATATTGCAACTAAAATTATACATTGTATAGATACTATAGTGACATTTCCGTCACTATTGTATTTAGATATATAGAATTACACAGGTATATTTATGAATGAATAAAATCACTTGATAAAAATTGGCATAGAAAAGTCAATCTATTATGTAAGTCTGTTTCTTTTTTAATGCAATTTGTATTTATCAATTAATAGGGACTCTACAATATGCCACTGGGCTTTCCAAGCCCTATCACCTGGCTTTTTTTAAATTACAAAAAAACAAGGGGGAAAAGACAACTAAAAAATAAAAGTGACAGCTTACAGCGTATTTATTTTCAAAAACTATTTCAGCTAAATACAGCTGTAACTTTCTCAGATAACAAATAAAAAAGATGGAAGGTGCTTTGTTCGGAAGTGTGTTCATTTGTCCAAGAACACAAAAGGTAAACAAGGCTACTATAGAGAATCCTGCCTAGGAGAGGGATGAGATATTAAGGTGGTAGTATGTTGTATATGGCCACGCCCCTAGTAAGATATTAGGAAATTTAGGTCTCTGGATCTTTTCAGCATTTCTACAGTAAAAATATAATATTTTGCATCCTAGTAATACATCTATTCTGGTATATTCATAGTTACTAATTCAATATCAACGATCACCTATTTTGGCAGAGGACTTAAATCTCAATTGGCTTGTGCTCTTAGCTTTGTTGTTTTTTAATATGATGTGGAAATCTAGAGGTCATTTAGGGCAGAGAGCTAGTTAAGAAATATCCATATTTAAGATTAAGCTACTTTATTTTCTTTGATTGATATCGGTAGCTTATTCAAATTTACAGCTCATTATTGGGATTGTTGCCTAGCAACACACATTAGACATTCTGAAGGGCAATGGACAGAGGTCTTTGTTTTAGGTACAATTGGATTTGCTGCTGAGTACTAAATAAAAATTTTACTGTACACAAAATTGTTTATTAAAATTTCTATTTAATAGACAAGCAAGTTTGCATATGTTCAAAACTGAGAAATAAAAAAGAATGTTAATGTAAGGTTATGCAAATTATTTCCAGTGGGAATCCCCGATGCCTGAAATAGTCTGGATTCAATGAAAGTAGGTTTTTTTGTTTCTGTTTAAAAAAACAAACAAATTCCATTGCATTGAGATGAATACAAGGAAATTTAATATAGGTCATCTCTAGGACTGCTGGGAAGAGAGGTATTAAGATGCTACAACAGCTTGGGATCAGCCAAAGTCTTAAATGACACATTTATTCCTTTCCCAATAAAAAGTAAATATTGCATATGAAGTCAGCTTTCCTCTGATTCTGTGCTTTCTCTCCATCCATGGAGAAGAAAATCTAGTTAGCGAGGCTACCAGACTGCAGTCTGCATTATGATTGTGTTCATACAATATACTGCATTTATTTCTCATTACATAGAGAATTCAATAAAAAACTCCCAATACAACCCCTAGCATAATGGATATAACTATGGAGTTTTCTTAGTAGCAGTATGGAAGTGGCTTGCCCCTACGTTCTTCAGGAAGGTGCTTTTGACTTCCTAATTTAACCCACACAGCGTTACTATTATTTGGTCTCTCATACCAGTCCCAAACTTGCTCAGTTTCTGAGCCTAGACTCTAGAGAATATTATCCTGTTGCTGCCATGCTAACCAAGTATTCAGTGTGAACCCAGTCCATATGGTTAATTTAGGGTTCTTAGTTGAATGACCCCAGAACAGTTTGTTAAATAAACTATGGATAGGTTAACCATAAATGTCTTGGTGAACAAAGCCCATGTACTTTCAAGTTTCTATCCACTGTCATGGTATAACTACCTCTTCTTCTTACTCTGCATACTTTTATATTTGAAAAACATTTATGAATACTGTATGCAATGAAATTTTATTTTAATGTATGAAGATTAGTGTATATTCAACGTGACAATGAAGTTATTTTATCTATTATCTATCATCAATACCTTACAAAAGCATTGACAGTTCCTAAACGTAATATATATATATATATATATATATATATAGAGAGAGAGAGAGAGAGAGAGAGAGAGAGAGAGAGAGAGAAAGAAAGAGAGAGAGAGCCTTTAGCTTGCATGTATTAGTGGAAAATTCCAAATACTAAATTAAGGCATTTGTTGCATAAGCAAAAAAATATATATTCCAAACTGGAGAAACATAATACTGCTCTGTACAGTGCCTCAGTTATCATAGGACAACGTTCCTTTTCTTAAACAAAGGCAGAATATCTGTATAGGTGTACATTAAGTGAAAAAAAAAGTCAAAAAAGGGAAAAATAGATATAATTTGTGGTGAATCTTTTTTTTACCATAGCAGAACAGTTTTATTATGCAACCACTAAGCAAGTATTACACAGCCAGAGGTTTCCTTGATCAGTGAAAGAGATTTCTAAATTCCAATAAACGGCTGCAGTTCGACGGTCGTTGTGCCAAGGGGGCAGCAAGATGACAAATGCATGGCACTTGACCTTTTCTAAACCCTCAGGGTACTTGGCTCCGTAACGTAGCCGAATTGGAAAAACCATTTGTGCAGGCACGCGTCGCTTTGTTGTAGAGGAGGCATTCAGTGCGCGCAAACCCTCCCATAAAAAGCCGATCGCCCCGCTGATTTGTCACCCCAATTGGCAGGTTTTTAACAACCACCAAGTCAGCTCAGGCTTCAACAACTGTACCGCCACCTGGCTGGCGGCCCCCAGTCTTAAGTTCCCGCGCCACCGCAGACCAGCTGTCAGCGCCGAGCTCCGCAGCTGGGGGAGGCACGTTCCTCTTCCGCAGCGCGCAGCTAAAGCCCCGCCCTGCTTGCAACCCCCGCCCTTCAGCAAGGCTGCGCTCCATTCATCTTTCTCTTCTCCGACAGGAACGGCCCTTCCTTAACTGGGCGGGGGAGGGAGAGAAAGAAGCGCGCGCAGGAAGCGTTGCCCGGTGGTATTTCTTCTCCTCCCCCCACCCCTCCTCCCCGCGACTTCTGCTCCTCACACAATTTCCCTCTAACGCCCTTCCAAGGCGCCCGAGGAACTCACCTTCCTTCCCTTTGAGTTAAGAGGGCTCGACTTCTGAAATGGCGGCTAAATATGATCCCTTACAAGTTACCAGTCCAGTCCCTAACCGCGACTGCGCTCTCCGTATAACTTTTCCCGGCCCTGGGAGTTCGAAAGCCGAACTTTCGATAGCAATGATTCTCTCTCTAAGCCCAAACACGCGCGAGTTATTAAAGTCGCCTTGGATGCTGCGTGAGGAAGAGTCCAACCTTTTTCGCTTCCCAACCGCCCCCCATCCCCTCCCGTCTTTAACCCTCCACAAGGTGGCCGTCTCGTGACGTCATCATCATGGCAACAACAACCGCAGCCGAGAAAGCTCCGGCTCTGGCGCTGTTCCGCGCCAGGAGCAGAGTGGGATTTGCTCACGACGAGCCACGCACGGTCCACCTCGTTCTAAAGAGCCTCCTCCCGGGTGGCGCTCGATCCTGGTGACAGGAGAGGGGAGGGGAAGCGGAGACCCGGCGCAAGCGCGTGCGCGTCTCGCTCTCCCTACCCCGAGGACGGCCCCGGCCGTTGGTTCGCCCAAGCGCGGGAGCGCGTGCGCGCCGGGCGTGTTGAGGAAAGAAGGCGGGGGCTGCGCTCTGGCGCTGCGGACGGGTGCGCCGAGCCCCAGCCTCGGGGTGCGCCCAGCGGTAGCCCTTAGCGGCGCCTCTCCTTCGTGGCGGCGAACATGTTCTCAGTGAGGGTCGTGACCGCCGATTACTACATGAGCAGCCCGCTACCCGGCCTGGACCCCTGCCAGTCCCCCTTTAGGGAGGCCCCCGTGAAGAAGGTGCCCGTGGTGAGAGTCTTCGGTGCCACTCCATCGGGTAAGGACGGGCGCCCGCTCTCTCCGGGCACGGCTGAGGCGAAGGAGGCTTTGTTGGCCCCGGGGACCCTGCCTGCCTTCTGCCCTTTCTTTTCGGGACCAGTTCTGGGGTTTTTTTTTTTGGGGGAAAGGACGGATGAACCAGAGTTCCCCGACCTCCTCTCTCCCTCTTCGTCTTCCGCCTCGCGATGTTGGCGCGCTGCAGCGGGAGCCTCCCCTACCTGCTCCCGCCGCCGCTGCGGTTGAGCGGGGCCCCTGCCTCGGAATCGCGGGGAAAGGAATGGCACGTCTGAACGTTGTGCCGGGGGTGGGGTGGGGGCTGACTTGTGAACCGCGCAGGACGCGTTTCCCTGGTTAGGGACTGCGCCGTGTGACCCTCAGTAGTGCAGCCGGGAGGTGGGTTGGGGGCAGAATCTCGGTGTGTTTCTGTGTAAAGAGCACACACTCCTCCGTCTGTACACGTTGTTGGAAGTGAATGGTCAGTCTCCACTCCCGCCTCCGTGCATTATAACCATAATGAAATCCAGCTGTATAAATACTGCTTTTGTCTGATGGCGGTGCTAAGCTATAACTCACCTTGGCTGCCTCTCCCCTCCCCTTTTCAAACATAACATTAGGAAATACAGTGTAGAGTTACTGTTTCTGGCAAAGCTCATAAGTGTTGAACGTGCTTTAAAAATGCCTTATTAATCCTAGACAACAGGAAGATTCTTAATCACTGACAAAAAAACACCTTTAAATTGCTATCTCAAAAAGATCATAAAACATCGGCTTAAGAGGATGATTCTAACACCTAGCCAGACAGGATTTAAAAAAAATATTTTGCTCTTTCATAAAATCTATATAAGATAGATTTATAAATATTATTTTGGTTAATAATATTCTTATGCTTTTAGCAAACTAGATTTAGCAAATTTCATGTAAACCTTCAAGAACCCCCAGATACAAATTCTGTGTGTGTGTGTGTGCGCGCGCGCGTGTGGGTGCATGCATGTAAATACTGCTGGGCCAAATTTGTGACATAAATGGAAACTACAAAAAAAAAAATGCAGGAACTCAAGGCACTCAATGTAAATATAAAAAAAGAAAACCTACTGATAATAGGTGACAGTTTTTAATAGTACGTTGCCTATATTATTTATTTATTAAATTTATTTGCTGCTTACCTCGCTTTGGGGCTACTCTAGGCAGTTCTAATAATTATTTTGTAATTTAATTCCTCAGTTCTTGTAAATGTAGAATATTTGGATACTATATAATACTCAGTGTATTATTTCATAATTCCTAATCTTACAAAATGATAACTTATAAACGCAGGCTGGCCTTTTTGTGTCTAATTGTAGTTTCTTATAAAGCATTCTTTTTTTCGAAGTCCTACACTTGGTTCTGATATTTCCCTATGGGTAATTGTATTTGTAACAAATCCATTTAACAATAGCAGCAAGTGTTGATTCCACAGGTGAGGATTGCTTATGTTTTATTCACCAGGGCACAGGAAAAAAAAAGGGGGGGGTGTAACAGGAGGACCGGAAGATACTCTGCAAAATAACAACAACCATCAAAGGTAGAGATAACATTGTCTCATACAGCCCATCGGTTGCCTTGGGAATAAATATATTTTTCTCCTTTCTCTCACTGTTGTTGTTTTTTAATCAAAGGAAAGTATCATAATACTTTCCAGGAAAAAAAGTACAAAAGCAAAAATACCCCTCTCTTCCATACCTCTGCAGTAGGTATAGATAGATCTGTGCCATGTATGGGATGGCCAGATACATAAGTGTTGACAAGGAGATCAAGATAAAATAAATGATCCTTATCTTACAGAGTTTGTTGTTAAGTTAGATCAATAAGATTCCCAAGGGGAGGGGGGGAGGTTGCAATAAATTGTAGTGTGAAAAACATGGACTGTGAAACAAAATCCAAATAAATACAGTATCAAAATATTTAGATAAAACTTACACAGATAGCATTGTAGAATAAAAAGGTGTTCTGTCTTTCATTGTAATCCTATTTATGCTTACTTGCAAGAATTTTTAACTCTATTCAGTCAGATGTACTCCTAGGAATTTTTTTTAAAGTTTATAAAAACCCAAAGGGTTTATTCTGACAAGAATTTGGTTTGCTTAACACTGCATGAAGAAGGAACACAGCAAGTCATAGTTCCAAATAAATATATCTAAGGATTGTCATAAAGAGAGTTAACTTGGACAGTGTATTTGTCATTGGGAGGGTGGGGCTATTACTCTGTATATGATGTGTAATCAGTATATCTCTTCTAAATATTTTCATTATCCTTGCTTCTTACTACTGCATTTAAATACTGATTTATAATTTATGAATTAATATACAGTTTACATATTGTTCAGTAAGTGCCATGGGATTAAAAGACATTTAACAGAACTTAATTTTAGCTACCTGCCACATGTGGTTAGTCTGTATACTTTTACTACCCAACTTTGGAACAGCTTTAGTTATATGACTAAAATTTCCTATATTCATTCTCATTAATGTTATTAATAATCCTGAGCTTACGCATTTCAGTTATTTAAACTGATTTTATTTTATTTGGACAGAAGAGAAAATTACCAGAAAATGATACATGACCTAGATATATGTATATATATATACTATTAATTGTTCAGAATGATATTTAATCAATAAAAACAACACCAAATTGTTTTTTTAAAGTTTAAGTAGTTGTTTTTAGAGATAGTATAAATGACAGCTGAAATAAATTGCTATTTATCAATAGTATATATAAATTTATACTATTGATAGTATAAATGGCTGCTGAAATAAATCTCATTGCTAAATGAGATTTAGCAATGATTTTTATATCTAAAAGGGTCCAGAAATAAACTGAACCTTATGTGAAAATTAAATATTAGTTCATTGAACTTATACTGTCTGAAACTAGAATTGAATTTGACTAGAACTAACTCTAACAAATAAATGGAATTCTTCAGGTTTTCCTCTTTTTAAAAAAGCTTATTTCAGATATTTTATATATGCCATGTAGTGGTCTAACTATGTATAGTCCTTCTGAAAAAAATTGGTTAGAAAAGTACGTATGGCACTTTAGAAGATATAATCATGATGTGCAAGACTAACCTGAACTTCTGGGGCTTTATCCTCACTATATTTGAAATATTTATACGTTCAAAAGGCTCAATCAGAGGTAAAATAATAAATATTTGACAGAATACAAAAAAAAAATATCAGACCAACTTTGTCATTTTCTGGCAGCCTCTTTTCTTTGACCTACCTTTGGTAGGAAAACATTTACCTTGGCTAAATACAACATACATCTGCGCTTCTAGACGATTGATTTAATAGTACTTCCACAAAAGTGCTTCTATATTTCCTGTTTAATGAAATATAATTAATCTATATCGGGGTCTTCAAACTTGACAGCTTTAAGACTTGTGGACTTCAACTCCCAGAATTCCTCCTCTAGTCATGTTAGCTCAGGAATTCTGGGAGTTGAAGTCCACAAGTCTTAAACTTGCCAAGTTTGAAGACCCTTGATCTATATCCTTATATTGCCCTTTTTATCTTCAGAGCAGCAGTCTTATCTCCCATCTTGCCAGTTTGTCAAAAAACAGGAAACATGCTCGCCCTCCATCTCAGTCAGTCAGAAATAATCTTAATTAGTTTTAAGAGTATCCTCACAGGTAATCCTTGGATTATGAGCCTAATTGGGACTGGAATTTCTGTCACAGAGCAAAGCAGTTGTTAAGCAAAATATTGCATGACCACATAGCAGTTTCAGCATTCCCAGTAGTCTATAGGTAAGGGCCTCACATGACCACGGCTTGTAACCTCCTGCCAGCTTCCTCATTGATTTTGTTTGCCAGAAGCTGGCTGAGAAAATTGCAAATGGTAATTAAGTCTCCTGCCTCCTAGCAGACCCTCCTCTATCTAAGCAAGACCTGTCAAACTGGTGGCTCATGGGCTGAATACATCATGTGCAGGCCATGCCGACTTTGGCTCTGCAAAGGCAACAAAATATTGTGATACGTCACGATCCAACTAGTGATGCAATTGAGTTAGACACCCATGATCTAAGCCATTCCTGTGTTGATCTTCTTAGTCGAGCGCTTCAGTTCTTCCAAATCAAGTGACAATTCCAGGGGATCACTGATAACAGATGAAGCCAATTCATTTCTCCTGCCCTGCATAAAGTACCTCAGCTTCAACTGCCTTTGCTAGCCTAGCTCCCTGTCCATCTGTGCCCTTTTGGCCACCCTGCACAGCATGGCCAAGATGAAGATGAAGATGATACTGTATTCCATCCCCCCCAGTGGACCTTCCTCCCTGTCATACACGGTGGTGTCCTTGTCTTCCTCCTCCTTGGTGTTGCCTTGCATCTCTTCCTGTAGATGGGCCTCAAGTCTCACAATATAGATGCTCTGTCAACCTGGGGTCAGAGGTGGCAGTGAGAGGCAGGGCCAACTCCTCTGATGTGTGTGAAGTGCTGCCTCTTCAACTCTTCCACCCACCTATCTTTCCCCCTCCCCAGTTTCTGCCCTTTTGACCACCTGCATAGCATGGCAGAGATGAAGATACTGCTGTATTCTGCTACCATTTGTCCTTGCTGCCATACTTTATTGATTTATTTGATTTGTCAATCGCTTACAAGATAATAGGTATAACTATATACATAGTTGTGAATACATGAAATGGGTACATATAAGAAAAATAAAAGAAACAATAGGACAGGGATGGGTAGGCACATTGGTACGCTTATGCATGCCCCCTACAGACCTCTTAGGAAAGGGGTGAGGTCAATAGTAGACAGTCTAAGGTTAAAGTTTTTGGGGTTTGGGAAAGAAACCACAGAGTCAGGTAGAGTATTCCAGACATTGACCACTCTGTCGTATTTCCTGCAGTCAAGTTTGGTGTGATTAACCTTGAGTTTGTATCTATTGTTTTGCTCTTGTATTGTTATGGTTGAAGCTGAAGTATTCATTAACAGGTAGGACATTGCAATGTATGATTTTATATACCATACTTAGATCAGACCGAAGATGGCATAGTTCAATTTATACTGCTCCTCATTGTTGCCTCTGAGCCCAGCATTGGCAAAATCCCCATAGAATAGGATCTAACGCTGGCTAGCATTGATGAACCCATTGGAGAAAAGACAAGGTGATGGCAGAAAAAAGATGATAATGCCAAGGAGGAGAGGAATCAAGTATTGGCAGCATCAGGAGCAGAATACAGTGACATATTCATTCTGCCATTCTGTGCAGGATGGCCAAAAGGCAGTGATGGATAGGAGGGAGATAGGTGTGTGTGGAGTTGAGGTGGAGACAGTCACACAGGACAGAAGAATGTGACCATGGAATACTGTGATAGTTGTAAATATGGGCCAATGGCCAAGTACACAAAGTTTTATTGTGTGTCCATGAGGGGGACACTGAGATAGATGTAAGTGTGAGGAGTGGCTGTAAGTCCATTTTTTCAGTAACTGAACAATTGCTGAACAAATGGTTGCAAACTGAGGATTACCTGTATTTCGTTACTATTTATGGCTTTAGTGGTTGTTAAATCAATATTTTAATTTTCTCAGCCTTTTATGTAGCAATATCGGATTGTATTCACTTAACAGTTAAGTATTTTTGCAAGTTTAATTTTTATATTCTTTAGATCTACTATATTTTAGTTTTTTAATTCATTGTCTTTTACTTTGCAATTAGCTTAGACACATTTATTATCATCCTTTTTATCTCTGTAACATTTGTCATGGAACTCAGTTCAGTTATTGTCACCAGTCATAACAAAATTGTTGTCATTTGAAGAAGATAGGGAATATGTTATTCTTGCTTTTGTTACAACAATGAAAGGTATCCACCATAAAATAGTGATAATTTCTTCACCCCACCACCCCAAAAGCCAAAATCCTCCTAGCCTCTTCCTTCCCAAGCTTTTACATCACTAAATATTTTGCAATCTTTTAAGGAAGATGATTATATTTTTGAAAATTTATCCTTCTCTTAAACATATTAATTCACTGATCTGCTGATAGGAGTAAATAAGCTAAACAGCATATCCAGACTTGCCATACAAAAAATAGTATGAACAATAAAATTTTTAGAGTTTGGAATATTCATTTCAGCGGGTAATAGCCAGAATTAAGATATTGTAAAAAAAAAAATGTTTCAAGGTCAGGGTACCAAAATTGAAAACCATCTT